>NC_042616.1:36231455-36532856 GCF_901001135.1 Rhinatrema bivittatum | reverse complement strand
AATAACATCTAAATTAGAACAACTGGAGAATCAGTCAAAGGCAAAAAAAATCTAAGATTTATTAGTTTTCCTAGAGACCAGTTTACAGCTCCTAAAGATATGTTAAAGAAATATATGCTGGATATTCTGAAAATTCCAGAACAGCTATACCAATTACATCTAGGGTATTTTATATCCCTCCCTATAAAAAGGGAGGCGAAGTAAATCAGAACGAGGCAAAGAAATTAGTCCCAACAGAACCATCATTGTTAAATTTAACAGAAATTATAGAAACTTCTCAGGAAACAATGATTACTCCTTCTACTCTTATAGGATCATTTCTCCTAGAATCGGATAAGCAATTGGTTTTAAAAATGTTTTTCAGAAATAGATCTGCCACTTTTTTAAATTTGAAAGTAAGCGTTTTCCCGGATTTTTCCAGGGTAACGCAAAAGAGAAGGAAAGTATTCTTGTCCTTAAAAACTAGAGTGGTAGAAATTGGTGCAATCTTTCTTCTTAAATTTCCATGCAAGTGTATTGTGAAATGGCAAGGTTTAACACGTATCTTTTATTCTCCAGATCAATTGTTGCTTTTTTATCAAATAAGAAAAGATTGCCAGCTAGTTCTTCACCGATTCAGACTGAGCAGCAAAGTTAAGGTATTAGGTCCCGAAAAGAATACATAATCCCTCCGAAAGAAAAAGTAGGTAATTTTTCCTTAATTAGAAATATATAACTTTTCCTGCAGATGAGAAATAGGTTCTAAGTGAGGACTAGTAAATATGAGAGATTTATATAAATATTGGAGTTAATACTTGCTATTATGAAGTGTTCTTATAAAATGTAATAAGAAAATGTTAGTAATTAATGATGATGTGATAGCAAGGGTAATGTATGGATAAATTATATAGATGAAGTGTAATTAAATCTCTATATGTATTTCAATTCAAGATATTAATGCTTGTAAATTTATGTGAAAATTAATAAAATATAAATTTTAAAAAATTATTTTGTCTTTCGGCGATCAGAATATGCCATCTTTGTGAATGTGTATTTCTTATATATTTGTATTTTGCTTTTTCTTCAGGTTTCCAGTGTTCACAGAGTCTGGTTTCTCAGGTGTTCCATTTCAGTTTTGCCTGCATGTCTGTTTCTGATTTGTAAACCCTTATTCTGTTTTAGGTAAGGGTCTGCCTGTGTTGCACATGTGTGACAGAGGCACCGTATTTGGCTAACGTGCAGTTTCTCTGTAGAGATTTGTAGCAGTCTGGTTTGTTCTGTTTGCCCACTAGGTAATGTGTTAATGTCCAAGGCCTAGTGTAATGTTTGCCTTGCTGCCTTTATATAGATAAGGTTGCTGCTGTTGAGTACTGAGAGCTCCTGCTGTTTTGATATGGTATTTATTTACTACATTGTTTTTTGCAGGGCTTTGTGTTACTTCACAACTTGTTTGGCAGTGAAGGGAATGTATTTTGCTGTCACTGAGGTGACACTGCAATTTGAATTTTTTTTGTATGTCTTAGTTCTGTTCTGCAACTTTTGTAAAAATTTTTATGATGATTATTATGATTATTACTGTTTTATTATAGTTTTATGCATTTTTGGAAAGAAGATTATTAAAAACATATATTGATATTTGTTTTATTACTTGATTGATCTGATTTTCTGTTAAGTGTTCTTTGTTTATGTTTTACATGAAATTGTGTATTTATAAAGTGCAATAAAAATAAAATAATACTGATTAATAAGGCATTTTTAATGTCGGTAAATGCTTGAAGTAATACCATTAAAATATTTTAAAATATCACTCATGCATGATGGCTGTTGCAGACTACTGAATTCCATTGTAGGGTGCACACTAAGGAATTATTTATCAATAAGAGTACAACTAGCAGTGCCTAGATCTGTATGTCTATTGCCTACCCATGTTAATCTTGGACCCCCCCCCCCCCCAAAAAAAAATTCAGCTCAGGCTACGCCACCGGTGCAGAGAATATGGGAAAAGCTTTATTGTGAAGAGATCTCTTAAACAGCACCCACAAAGTCATGCTAAAAAGAAACTCTTTCACTGTAATGAAAGTGGCAAAAGCTTAAATCAGAAGGAAACTTTTGTAGAGCACCTGAGAATCCACTCTGGAGAGAGAGACCTTGTGCTGTAAATTTGGGGAAAGTTTTTGTCGGAAGGGAGGGCTAACACAACATCTGAGAATTCACGCTGAAGAGAGACCTTATTCATGCATTGAATGTGGGAAAAACTTCATTCAGGAGGGGAGCCTTCTGATACACCAGAGAACCCGTGAAGGAGAGAGGCCCTTTATAATATGCAGGGAATGTGGGAAAAGCTTTTATGTGAAGGAAGGTATTTTAGATCATCTGAGAGAGCACTGGTGATGTGAAGGGTGGAGAATAGTGGAACAGAGTAAAATTCTCTGGTGAAGACTTGCTGAGTAGCTTCATGGGGTGTCCCCATTGTATAACATCTTCATCAGATGTCAGCAGGGTGACTGCTAATATTTAAATATGAAAAGAAGCAAAAAGACAAATCCATGCTGGCCGCATATTGCCCAGAATAAAACAGTGCCCACTCATCCTTGGCATTGAGACTAATAATGCTGGTGTTAGCAATGGTGCAAAATCTTGAGGTCAAGATAGCACTGCTGGGACAGTTATAGGCCCTGGTGAGCCTGTTCATAGACCCAGCACAGCATAAAATACACTACAGTAACTGATGAAAAAATCAAGAGGACTGAACACAGAAACCTGGACCTCTAGAGATAAAAAGGAGATAATATACTGCTGTGACAGCATTAGGAAATATAATGTGACATCTGTAGAAAAAAGCTTAAAAATAATAATTGTTTTGAATATCATCACTTGCTTTTCCAAATCTGAGCTCAATGCAAATTACTAATTCAGGTGCAGTAGGCAGGCCCCTTCCCCAGAGGGTTTCCAATCTGAGGGGGATTTACTGATCTGTGGTATTTTCCCCCAGAGGGAATTCACTAAACTCTAGTGCTTGGTACCACAGCTTAGTAAATCTCATGGGAAAACGTACTGCAGCACAGTGGCCTTACAAAATGACAGCCCCACATCCTAATGCTGACATTTTAAGGGACCATATGGCTCCAAACTGCCCTCTCTCCCTGTCAAGTCCAAACTCCTGTGGTTCCACTAAGAGCCCATCTTCCTGCAGATGAAATGTTCCAGCCCTGTCACCCAGTGAAAAATCCTGCCCCCTTGGAGTATGAAAAGTTACCTTCCCCACCCTTCAGAATGCCTTCCCCTATCCCTGCCCCTAATCAGTATGTTAAAATCTCCGGTGTCTAGTGGATTCAGAGCACCCCCTTGGTTACTGGGTCTGGCCACTCTTGTTGCGGGTGTGGACTCTTGAACCGAGGGGGAAGTTGGCGCTACCTGCGGGGAGGAGCCCAGCATCGGCAGGCAGAGCTGGCGGGAGCAGAGGCCCAACTGGAGCTTCGCCAGTACCAGCCCTCGTTCCCCTTAGGTTGAGCCCTCGGGTGGCGGGGGCCGTCTGGTCTTAGGTGCGGCCCTCTGAGGTGGTGGAGTTCCGTGAAAAAGGAAGGGGTTGCAGGCTAGCACGATGAAGAAGCATAGAGAGGACAGGCGAGATTCAGGCTTGTGGTCAGGGCAGGCGAAGTTCTTTCAGAGTCGGAGTCTCAGCAGAGGTCAGAGGCAGGCGGAGAATAAGGAGAGTCAGAGTCCAAGCCGAGGTCAACACAGAGATCCATCCAAGGGGAACGAGGAGCAGAGAGGAGGCAGGAAGACAAAGGCAGGATTAGCGGACACCAAAGTCCATGAGAAGAGACGCTGAAGACTGACCAGGAAGAAGACGAAGACAAGACAGGAGCACAGACAGGAATCAGGAACAGGAACACAGCAGTGGCAACTCTCTACCAGGCGGTAGTGGACCTATTGCCGAGGCACTGGAAGGGTGTCCAAGAAGTTCTTATATAAGGAGGAGGCTGTGAGGTCATCAGGAGGTGCCTCTGGTGGATTCCTGCTGCTAGCAGCATAGAGTCAGCCCACACATGCCCTAAGAAGGAAGCCCGCTGAGCAGTGGCCTCGGAAGGAGACCGCGCATGGCGGGCCACCACACGGCAGGGAGAAGAGCTGAGCCAGCGTCGACAGAGGAACAGGAAGCAGAGTCACGCTGCCTCAGTGTTGGGAAGCGTCGGGGCCCAACCTGGCCAGGAGGTGAGAGTGGCAGCTTATGAGAGGCCAAGAGTTGCCAAGCACAACAACACCATGTAAAAATGATTACATTATAGTGACAAAAGTGTTCTTGAGTCTGCCCCTTGCCATTTTGGACATCAAGTAGCCAGACCTGGAGCATTAGTGGGCACTCTAAGCTTCATTAGACACCAAGGACTTTAAGGTACTGGTTCAGCAAAAGTGGGGGGAGGTTGTCCAGGGGTTGTGAGTAACATTTTATACTCCAAGGGGGTGGGGCTTGGCACTCAAGGTGGGGCCAGGGCTGGTAACTTAAAACTTTTTTTATTTTATAACTTTGGACACTACCAAAGGGAGGGGGAGGGGAATTTCACAAGTGGGAAGGCCATCTAAGGATGCAAACCCGGACCATTGGGACATGCATTGGCGTCCCGATACACCCGAGGAAAATTAGGAACATCCCTTGAGGTGTAGCTAACGTTTGGTTAAATATCATGGCTTGCCAGTTTCACAGCAAACTGCAGCATTTGATTAGAATATTAATGAGCTGATTTCCTCTCCTGTTTTTTTGGGGGGAGTGAAAACCATGCAGAACTTGTAATCCTGTGCATTCTCGGTGGTAACGCATTTATCAAGGCCTAGTAAATGAATGTTTTTTAATTCTCATTGTAATTGAATTTTTCTATTATAATAGAAAGATTTAGGCATATAGGGATGAACCCCAAATTCTTGCTAACTGTACATGCAGCCAAGATGGATTATCTGACATCAGCACAATGGACACTTGTACTGTATTTCTCTCTCTGCAGCCAGAAGTAGAGACATTTCTGATCAGGCAGCTGTTGGAGTCATTTTTTGTTACTTTTTGCTGAGGATGCATATAGAGGTTAAGCCGTATGGATTCAGAGTTCTCACCCAGACACAGGCCAACCTCTGAGTGAACTCCTGTTTACTGTCTTGCACTGTGAAATGTTTAGGAACAGGCAAGAGTGTTTATTTAGTTATTCCACTAAGTCTATGATGAGAAAGCAAGCAATTAACTTATACTAAAGCCTGAGAGAGAGAATGAAGGCCACACAGCTGTTTCTGGAAACTGATAAGAACTGGGAGGGAGGGAAAGCTTTGTATAAGGGGAGAGAGAGAGAGCCCTGGACGTGGTGGTAGGGCTGATCCTTTGGAAATGTAAGCTTTTTATATCTATGTAGCAATTGTTATTATCTACCATTGCTTCTTCTATTTGATCTGGTTTTATTTAATCTATTCTCCTACTGCTCAAATAAACTTTCTTTCTTACCTGGAACCGTGAAGTACAGAATCAAAGTTTGGGGGTAGATTTAAAAAAAACTGCGCCTGCGCGTACTTTTGTTCGCGCGACTGGCGCAAACAAAAGTACACCGGATTTTAATAGATACGCGCGTATCTTTTAAAATCCGGGGTCGGCGCGCGCAAGGCTGCGCAAAATCGGCATTCTGCGTGCGCTGAGCCGCGCAGCCTGCCTCCGAGGCCGCTCCGAAGTCGGAGCGGCCTCGGAGAGAACTTTCCTTTCACCCCCCCCCCCGCACCTTCCCCGCACCTTCCCCTCCCTTCCCCTACCTAACCCACCCCCTCCCAGCCCTATCTAAACCCCACCCTACCTTTCTTGGCAAAGTTACGCCTGCCTGGCCGGCCGCCAGCGCCCGATTCCCTGGCCCGGGAGCAGTTTCTGAGGCCTCGGCCATGCCCCCGGGCCAGAAGCACGCCCGCGGCCCCGCCCCCGGATGACACGCCACTGCTACACGCCCCCAACATGCCCCCCCCCCAGGAAAGCCTCAGGACTTACATGCATCCCGGGGCTTGTGCGCGCCGCCGAGCCTATTCAACATAGGCTCGGCGCATGCAGGGGGAGCTTGGGGCAGGTTTTCGGGGGGTATGCGCGTATCTTACGCGCGTATCCCTTTGAAAATCTGCCCCTTAGTGTGTGGCTCTTTGTGTGGGAGATAAGCCCCTGGGTTCAAGCCCCCAGGAGTAATCCCAGTAATTGTGTGTTTATATGAGATTAGCCCCCACCTCCCCCCCCAGGTCAGAGCCCCTGGGCAGGATAACAGTGTGCTGCGGTCTGAACCCCTAACACCAAGGTATGTTACCGGCTTATCTGATTTGCAGAGCCCTGCAAATAACAGAGATATTCTCTGTAGAAACAGAGAAAACAAGGTCAATGCATGTTGTGTGTGTGTGTGCGTGTGTGTGTGTGTGTGTGTGTGTAAAACAGACACCCTGGGCCCCTGGGGTTTATGGCTCCCCGGGTCAAGCACTCAATCCACATCATAAGAACATAAGAACATGCCATACTGGGTCAGACCAAGGGTCCATCAAGCCCAGCATCCTGTTTCCAACAGTGGCCAATCCAGGCCAAAAGAACCCAGCAAGTACCCAAAAACTAAGTCTATTCCATGTAACCATTGCTAATGGCAGTGGCTATTCTCTAAGTGAACTTAATAGCAGGTAATGGACTTCTCCTCCAAGAACTTATCCAATCCTTTTTTAAACACAGCTATACTAACTGCACTAACCACATCCTCTGGCAACAAATTCCAGAGCTTAATTGTGCGTTGAGTAAAAAAGAACTTTCTCCGATTAGTTTTAAATGTGCCCCATGCTAACTTCATGGAGTGTCCCCTAGTCTTTCTATTATCTGAAAGAGTAAATAACCGATTCACATTTACCTGTTCTAGACCTCTCATGATTTGAAACACCTCTATCATATCCCCCCTCAGTCGTCTCTTCTCCAAGCTGAAAAGTCCTAACCTCTTTAGTCTTTCCTCATAGGGGAGTTGTTCCATTCCCCTTATCATTTTGGTAGCCCTTCTCTGTACCTTCTCCATCACAATTATATCTTTTTTGAGATCAGATGCATTATCACCTAGCTGCCAGCTGTGCAAACCTGCTCCTGGCCTGAAGAGGAACTAATAGAAGAGACAAAGAACTGTCCAAGCGTGAGAGAGAACGATCCATCACTCTTTTAATCGTGGATTCACTTTCATCTGTGTAGGAGGTCCATCATTTTGTTCCATTATCTGCAACTAGGGGTGCTATGTGTTCGGGGACTTCTCTTCTGGGGCTCCCTGGCATTGTGGATCACTATCTCAATTACCACTTTATACTCTAAAGGCAGAGCTTTCCAAACCGTGTGTCGCGACACGCCAGTGTGTCGCCCGCAGTGTGGAGGTGAGTCGCCCGGGTCCACAGGGCCGCAGGGCCGACGGACGCAGGGAACTACAGCCGGAAGATCGGCGGGGCCGTGGTGGAGCTTACCTCACCCCAGCCCGAAGGAAAGGGTCACGTTCACTCCTCCTCCTTCCTGCCCGCGCAGCCCCCCGGAAGAAAGACGTTACCGGAGCCGCGCGGGCAGGAAGGAGGAGGAACATCTGCCGCCCACAGAAGAAGAGCAGCGTTAAGGGGCCGCTGCATATCCCACGTCGCGGTGGCCCGAGAAGAGGAGGAAACCCGGTAGCAGTGTCGCTGTGAGAATGAGAACCTGATTGGGTGTTTGTGGGAAGAAGACAGATGGAGAGAAAAGAAATAGAAAAAAAAAAAAAAAGATCCTGTAAAAGGAATTGGCAAAATAACAAGAAAGGGAAGGTGGGGAAAAAAGCCTGTGACCAACATATTAGAAAACTAAGATCAGACAGCAAAGGTAAAAAAAATTACTTTTTAGTGATTGGCACATGTAATCTTTGGGAATGTGCAAGAGTAGCACTTTCTCTATGCCGATCTCACAATGTACGAGATCAGCATGGAGGAAGTGGAAGCCCACAAATATTTAATACTGTGGGGCCTGCACAGAGGAAGGAGCAGAACGGGCTTCAGTGCCAGTAGCAGCAATCAGCACCTCCCCAATAGCTACGCGGCAACAGTGATAGCAGTAGCAGAGGAATGAGAGAGGCTCTGAGGTTGCTGGCAAAAGAAAGAGAGGGGGCCTGCCTTCAGTGTGTGCATGTGAATGAATGGGATCAGGTACAGTAGGCATTTTTAGCTTAGGGAAAAAAAACATTATTTATTTAGAGTTTTATATTCCACTTTTCACAGCACTTCAAACCAGATTACAGTCAGGTACTGTAGGTACCGTATTTTCTGGCGTATAAGACAACTGGGCATATAAGACGACCCCCCCTTTTTTATACATATTTTTAAGAAAAAAAATAATTTTACACTCAAACAGGAGCAACCCTATCTATGAAAAGGCAACACTACAAATACCGTATATCAGGCCCTAAAAACCAATACACCTCTTATTAGGAAAACAGAACTAGCAAGCAGCTATAGATCCCCACACAGAAATAATTGTAAAACTATACTAATAAGCAGAATAAATGTTTCAAAACAGCTATGAACAGAATAACATCCAACAATTAAAAACTCATAAAAACTATTAAACATTCTCCAAACACCAATAAAATATTTCAAAAAAGCAGACACATCACATAATATTAAATAATTAAAATGGCAGTCAATCAAGAAAAATAAACTTAAAAAGCCACCTTTCCTTACCCCCTCCAGCAGCTCTCCTATTCCTCTTCCTCTTCCTTAGGGCCCATGTCTCTCACACACACACCATACCAGTCATGCCCCCATGACCAGTTTCTGTCTCTCACACACCAATCATTTCCCAAACAGTCTTTGACACACACACCAGACACCTTCCTGAACAGTTTCTCTCATGCCATACACACACACAGGCTTCCCACTCCCGTGTTCTGCTTACCGTACGTATACGGGCTTCTCACTCTCATAATCACTTTCTCTGTCTCACACACACACACCAGTCTCTCTCTCATTTCCGTGCTCACTCTCCACGTGCACAGGCTTCTCATTCCCTGAATCACATTCTTTCTCTCACATTCACACACACCAGTCTCTTTCTCTCACACACACCGTCACCTTATCAACCAGTCTCTCTCTCATGCACGCACACACACACACACACACACACACAGCCAGCCCCTCCCGCTCCCATGCTCTCTCTCACATAATCAGGCTTCTTACTCCCATGCTTTCTCACATACCCAGATTTCTCACTTCCATGCTTTTTCTCTCTCTCACACTCACATACACATCAGTCATCTCTCTGAGCAGTCACTTTCATTGTCTCTCACATATACACACACATGAGCTCGCTGACCAGTTTCTCTCAATCACACACATGCTCTCAAATGCATTCTCTCAATTACACACGGGCTGGCTGCTTCTCTCTCTCTCTCTCTCACTCACTCACTTCCACCCCCACCCCCTGAGCACAAATAGTAGCTGCAGCAGCTTCCTCCTCCAGCCCCCACAGGCCAAGAAAGAAGAAACCCATCGGCCGCGGGAGGCTCATGCTGCTGTCTCCTTTCCCGATTACCAGTTCCTTCGACTGCTCGGGGCCGATGCTGCTGTCGCCGCTGCTATTTTTTCACGCGGCACGGCTCTTTCTTCCCGCGCATCACTTCCTGTTCCGGTTCAAAGGGGGGGGGGGGGGGCGGGAAGAAGAAAAGGGCAGC
This sequence comes from Rhinatrema bivittatum, assembly GCF_901001135.1. Classification (NCBI taxonomy): domain Eukaryota; kingdom Metazoa; phylum Chordata; class Amphibia; order Gymnophiona; family Rhinatrematidae; genus Rhinatrema; species Rhinatrema bivittatum. The sequence continues at coordinate 36,523,170 of NC_042616.1, read as the reverse complement.
CGCGGATGCTACAGCTTTTTTTTTTTTGCACCGCTGCCGTTCCCACTGGGCTTGAACATGCTGATAGCCCAGCGGCAACGGCAGTGCGGTGCGCGGGAAGGAGAAAGCCGTGCCGTGCATGAAAAGATAGCAGCATCGGCCCCGAGCAGTCGAAGGAGCTGGTAATCGGGAAAGGAGACAGCAGCATGAGCCTCCCGCGGCCGATGGGTTTCTTCTTTCATGGCCTGCGGGGGCTGGAGGAGGAAGCTGCTGCAGCTACTATTTGTGCTCGGGGGGGGAGTGGAAGTGAGTGAGTGAATGAGAGAGAGAGAGAGAGAGAGAGAAGCAGCCAGCCTGTGTGTAAGTGAGAGAATGCATTTGATTGAGAGCATGTGTGTGTGATTGAGAGAAACTGGTCAGAGAGCAGGTGTGCCCTATATGACGATACCCGGCGTATAAGACGACCCCCGACTTTTGAGAAGATTTTCTTGGGTTAAAAAGTCGTCTTATACGCCGGAAAATACGGTATTTTCCTATCCCTAGAGGGCTTACAATCTAATGGGGTTATTTTCTAAAGGCTTATCGCATGCAAAAAGGGCATTTTCGCATGCGATATCATGCAAATTTGGGGGAGGGGAGGCGTCGTGGCAGGGAGGGGCGGAGTCGGTGGTGTCTTCGCTGCCGGCGATAATGTTACAAACATTATTGTCGCCAGTAGCGCACTGAATAGCGCCACCTTTCACGGTGGCGCTATTCGGTGCGAAAGCCGGCAGCCGACGCACTGCGGCCCCCGAAATCGTACCACCGTGGTGCGAAGGCTGCGGGCTTTCGCAGGCCCGCCCCCCCCCCCCCCCCGTTTTCGTAGGATTCATCATTCTGCGAAGAATGATGAATCCTGGCCTAAGTTTGTACCTGAGACAATAGAGGGTAAAGTGATTTACACAAGTTCACAAGGGGCAACAGTGGTCTCCTGCTTCATAACCTGCCGCACTAACCTCTAAGCTATGCCATTAGTGATGGGTAAGCCCCCCCCCCCCGTCACCCGGCCCCCTAGCTACAAAAAAAAGAAAAGAAAAAGGATTGTCCCAGGATGATGGTGCAAATATTTCAGTTCCAATAGTTCAAACATATAATAAACGTTACTGATATAACATCACACTTAATTTAAGTCATGAATATGTAACTCCTTCCTTTTATTCACTCAACTGGTTATTCCCATGCGTTATATTACCCTGGTTCACCCCTTCACATTGGGGTTAAAAAAAATAGAATGGGGGGGGGATATAATTTTTTTTTTTTTAAACTAACTTGGGTCCTGGTAAGTGCTGCTGAGGAGCGGCAGCGGACTGGAGCTGTCATAGCCCACGCTGGAACCTAGGAGCTGCTGGAAACTCAGGGTACCGTATCCATGGTAACCCAAGTGTTTCCCGCTAACCAGTGTTGCCAGCCTGGCTTATTTCCCGCAAGTTTGGGTTTCTTTTTGTAGCAATTGGCTTTTTTTTTTTCCCCCCAATTCGCAGGTTGCTTACTATTGGGTGTTTTTTTTTCTGTCAATCATGTTTTTTTTGGGCTTGGTGGGTAGGACTTGGGCCCAGCTGTCCCTGTGCTTGGCTGCTGCTGCAGATGCGGCCCGTCCACCCTCGGTGGAGCACGTGGGCAGAGAGGCACTGACGGCAAGCAACAGGGTCTGGGGACTGAGGAAGGTTTTATGCAGCACAGCAGGCTTGAATGTTGAAGGGAATGAAGCAGTTCACTGGCAACACTCAAAAAAGAGGAGGTACCTGGAGGGGGGGAATGAGTTTGAGGGGGCCAGAGATGTGCTTGGGGGGGAATTAGTGTGTGGGAGCCGGACCCGTGCTTGGGAGGGAGGGGGGAAGGAATGAAGGTGTGGGAGCCGGACCCGTGCTTGGGAGGGAGGGGGGAAGGAATGAAGGTGTGGGAGCCGGACCCGTGCTTGGGAGGGAGGGGGGAAGGAATGAGGGTGTGGGGGCTGGACCCGTGCTTGGGAGGGAGGGGGGAAGGAATGAAGGTGTGGGAGCCGGACCCGTGCTTGGGAGGGAGGGGGGAAGGAATGAGGGTGTGGGGCTGGACCCGTGCTTGGGAGGGAGGGGGGAAGGAATGAAGGTGTGGGAGCCGGACCCGTGCTTGGGAGGGAGGGGGGAAGGAATGAAGGTGTGGGGGCCGGACCCGTGCTTGGGAGGGGGGGGAAGGAATGAGGGTGTGGGGGCTGGACCCGTGCTTGGAGGGAGGGGGGAAGGAATGAGGGTGTGGGGGCCGGACGCGTGCTTGGGAGGGGGGGGGAAGGAATGAGGGTGTGGGGGCTGGACCCGTGCTTGGGTGGGAGGGAGGGAGGGGGGAGAATGAATGTGTGGGGGCCGGACCCGTGCTTGGGAGGGGGGGGAATGAGTGTGTGGGGGCCAGACCCGTGCTTGGGAGGGGGGGGAATGAGTGTGTGGGGGCCGGACCCGAGCTTGGGAGGGGGGGGGAATGAGTGTGTGGGGGCTGGACCCGTGCTTGGGTGGGAGGGAGAATGAGTGTGTGGGGGCCGGACCCGTGCTTGGGAGGGGGGAGAATGAATGTGTGGGGGCCGGACCCGTGCTTGGGAGGGGGGGGGAAATGAGTGTATGGGGGCCGGACCCGTGCTTGGGAGGGAGGGGGGGGGAAGGAGTGTGTGGGGGCCGGACCCGTGCTTGGGGGGAGGGGGGAATGAGTGTGTGGGAGCCGGACCCGTGCTTGGGTGGGAGGGAGGAGGGGGGAGAATGAATGTGTGGGGGCTGGACCCATGCTTGGGGGGGGGGGGGAATGAGTGTGTGGGGGCCGGACCCGTGCTTGGGTGGGAGGGAGAAGGGGGGAGAATGAATGTGTGGGGGCCGGACCCGTGCTTGGGAGGGGGGGGAAATGAGTGTGTGGGGGCCGGACCCGTGCTTGGGAGGGAGGAGGGGGAAGGAGTGTGTGGGGGCCGGACTCGTGCTTGGGGGGGGGGGGGAAGGAGTGTGTGGGGGCCGGACCCGTGCTTGGGAGGGGGGGGGGAAAATGAGTGTGTGGGGGCCGGACCCGTGCTTGGGAGGGAGGGGGAATGAGTGTGTGGGGGCCGGACCCGTGCTTGGGAGGGGGGGGGGGAAATGAGTGTGTGGGGGCCGGACCCGTGCTTGGAGGGGGGGGGAAATGAGTGTGTGGGGGCTGGACCCGTGCTTGGGAGGGGGGGAATGAGTGTGTGGGGGCCAGACCCATGCTTGGGAGGGGGGGGAATGAGTGTGTGGGGGCCAGACCCGTGCTTGGAGGGGGGGGAGGGAATGAGGGTGTGGGGGCCGAACCCATGCTTGGAAGGGGGGGGAGGGAATGAGGGTGTGAGGGCTGGACCCGTGCGAGGGAGGGAATGAGGGTGTGAGGGCCGGACCCGTGCGAGGGAGGGAATGAGTGTGTGGGGGCCGGACCCGTGCTTGGGAGGGAGGGGGGAATGAGTGAGGGGCTGGTTGTTTTTATTTTTCACTTTGAAGGAGCTGCAGAGCTCAGTGGCTGAGCCTGGAGTAGGGGTGTACCAGTCAGCCATACAACTGGCCTGCATGGGAAGGTGGCCAGAAAGAAGCCATTACTCAATAATGAATGGTGAGTTTAAAATTGTACTTTTAGCGCACACTGTCTGGAACAATCTGTGTAACGTCATGTAATCCACAAAAATCTGATGGACATTTTAGGGGGTTAAATACTATTGCAAGCCACTGTGTTTCCTCCATTACACTCACAAAAGTATTTTTTAATTGTTTTCTGTGTATAAATACCTTCTAATAAAAGTAGTTTTACTCTCATGTGTTTTGGGCTTGTGTTTTTTTGTTTTTTTTTTTAAATAGCGCGTGTTCTTTCATGAAAACCTGGCAGCCCTGCTCCGAACGGCAGGAGACAGCCACTGAGCCAGGAGGACCCTTGTTTCCTCAGCTCTACCTGAGCCTGCTGAAAAAGTGTCGGCATAGTCATAGAAAGCACAGAGAGCAAGGCACGCACCTCCAGTACACAAAGGACTGATGTACGTGTGATTTGTTTTTGGGTGATATTTGTTTTAAAACAAGGTGAAACTCCAGCTAAGGTCCTGGACAGGCAGCTAACTGTTAATGTTAAATTAAGCTTTCACTCTGATACAGACAGTTTATCAGCCATCGAGAGAGATGTAAGAGGTGATTGGAAATTTGGCATATGTAAGATGTAAATAAAGTGAGTGATTACCCAATCACTGTACACAGTATATACCTATGACTCTGTATGTCATTATTATTGTTTGCTTTTCTAAAATTAAATCAGAAGTGCTTTTGGCTTCCTCTGGTACAAAGAGGGCCACAGCGCTTACAGTACTGGAGAATACACTTAAGCCCGGATTTTAAAAGGGCTACGTGCACAAATTTCGGGACTTAACGCGCGTGGCCGGGCCTTGCGCGTTTTACAACGGGACCGGCCACGCGCAGAAGTGCCGGCAGAGGGGAAAGGGGCGGGCCCGGGACAGCACGCGCTGGCAGCCAGCCGGCATCCACACAGATTACTTCTGCTCCGAAGGAGCAGCAAGTATGAAAATAAAATATTTCGGGATAGTTAGGGTAGGTTTAGGGGGCGGGGAAGAGGGAGGAAGGATAGAGTTAGGCGTAGGAAAGTTCCCTCCCAGTCCGCTGCTTAATTGGAGCGGACTGGGAGGGAATTGGGGGAGGCCCGGTTGCGTCGCCGCGAGTTGCTTTGTAAAACACCCCCCCCCCCCCCCCCGCACGCGCGCACGAGTCGTGGGCTGCCCACACATGCGCGCCAGATTTTAAAATCCACGCCATACCTGGGAACTTTTCAGTTCTGCTCGCCCTGAGATTTCTCAAGACGAGCAGGGGATGGGAGGAGACAGGCACAGCGACACAACACACTTTCTCTCTTCCCACCCCCAACAAACAGGCGTTCTTTCTTCATTTTTACAATTTTCTTTAATGTAGCTTACATCTGTACTAATATAATAGCATTTCAAACATGAAGAAAGTACTTATTGAACCTGTCTTTACATATAACTGGTCCATTGTGACACAGGTTGAGATTGTGGCTGTATCTTATTTTATTTTATTTATTTATTTATTAACTTTTATTTACCGACATTCGTGAAGCACATCATGCCGGTTTACAAAGAACTCAGGTGGGAGATACAGTGAAACAATATAACAATATAATATAACAATGAAACATTATAACAAAGTGAACAAATAAAATAGTACAAAATGTAACCATGGGAGCCGAATTGAAGGGGGGAAAAGGGGGGAGAGGAGGGGGAGGGTAGGTTAGGAGTAGGGCGGGTGGAGGGAGGGTGGGCAAGGGGGTAGGAGGGGAAGGGGAACGCGTAGATAGAAGGAGGTAAGGGGAGAATACAAAAGAGTAGGGGGAGACTATGTACAGGAGAGCTGTACAGGTGTCATTTAACTACGTAGAATTACGAGGCGTCGAATGTTGAAGAAGGCGGTAGAAAACTGGGAAAAGTTACTTCAGAGGGTATAAAAAGGGGGGGGGGGGAAATTAGGGAAGGGTGGCAGGTCTTCTTCACCTGTTACCTCTTCTGTTGGTGCTGAAGGCCTTGTCCTAGTGGCAATGTATATTGACTGTTTTGCATTTAATCAGAGACCCCAAGGTAGATTCAGAAGATAGTGCAGCTCTGAATTCAGTTTTATTTTCCTTGATCAGGGACAAAGCAGAGTTGCTTACCTGTAACAGGTGTTCTCTAAGGACAGCAGGATGTTAGTCCTCTCACATGGATGGTAGTCCTTACACATGGGTGACATCATCAGATGGAGCCCGGCACGGAAAATTTTTGTTAAAGTTTCTAGAAACCTTTTGGTTCTGTTCTTCCTGGCACACTGAGCATGCCCAGCATGCTGCTAACCATGCGTCCACGCGGGGTCCCTCTTCAGACTTATAACAGAGTTTGTGAAAACAGAAATCAAAATCCGAGAGAAACCCAACTCTGCGGGGTTTCTCTTGGATTTTTTGATTAACCCAACTCTGCGGGGTGGCAGGCAGGTTTAACATCCTGCTGTCCTTGGAGAACACCTGTTACAGGTAAGCAACTCTGTTTACTCCAAGGAAAAACAGGATGCTAGTCCACAGACATAGGTGATTAAGTAAGTTTAGGCCGCTCCTAACATGTGCCGCAGAGAACTGGTGCCAACGTGCACAACAACTGGTGTGGCAGCAATCACAGGAGCAGGCCTGCACCCTAGAATAGGGCCCATGGAGGAAGAGGGAGGTTCTATGGCTGAAAGAGATTATGGAGGACGGATTGTCCAAATCAACAGTCCTACCTGCCATCCTTGTCCAGGCAATAATGTACGGCAAATGTGTGGCGGGAACTCCAAGTCGCCGCTATGCAAATCTCGTGGATGGGAACTGCACGCAAGTGAGCCACTGAGACAGACATGGCCCTCAGGGAGTGGGCTTTGACATGACCATCAAGCCGTAATCCCACCTGAGCGTAGGGTCTGTTTGGAGACCATGACTCCCAATCTGGTTTTGTCGAAGGAGACAAAAAGTTGAGTGGAGACCTGGTGAGGTGTTGTCCGTTCCAAGTACAAGACAAGCGCCCTCTTACAATCCAGTGTGTGTAGAGCACGCTCCCCCTGGTGAGCATGAGGCGTTGGTAAAAAAGGCAACACAATAGACTGGTTGAGATGGAAATCTGAAACTACCTTGGGAAGGAACTTCTGCTGTATTCGCAAGATCATCTTGTTGTGATAAAACTTTGTATAAGGTGGGTACAACACTAGAGCTTGCAGTTCACCGATCCTGTGAGCCGATGTAACTGCGGCCAAGAATACAACCTTCCAGGAAAAGTATTTCAGATCGCAATAGTTAAAACAGAGCTTTCATGAATTGGGAAAGGACCATGCTATGATCCCAGGAAACCGCTGGAGGGCGAGTAGGAGGCTTTAACTGTAATAAGCTCCGCATGACTCGACCCACGAGTGGATGGGAAGAAATCGCAGTACCAACTGCGCCCCGATGGTATGCTCCGATGGCACTGAGGTGAACCCTCACTGAGTTGGTATGCAGACCAGACTCGGAGATGGACAACAGGTAGTCCAAGAGTGAGGGCAGGGAGCACGAAAAGGGTCCAGACCACATCTGTTACACCAAGATGAAAACCTTTTCCACTTTAGATTGTAAGATTTTCCAGTGGATGGTTTTCTGGACTCCAGAATAACATGCGACACCCCCTCCGAAAGGCAAGGGCCTGCATAGTCACCCGGTCAACATCGAAGTCGTGAGAGCCAGGGCTTGTAGGTTAGGGTTGCGGAGCCTGCCCTGGTCCTGGGTGATTAGATCTGGAGCCATTACCAATCGTATCGGAGAGCGCAAGACCAGGACCCATATGGTCAAAAACCAGTCCTAACAGGGCCAGAGGGGGCAATCAGGATCATGGAACATTGGATTCAGGATATGCCCCCATAGGTGTGATGCAGGCCTGCAAGGCTGGAGCAAGACCGGTCTTCTGCTTAGCCAGCCCCCTCTGCTGCAGGTTGAGCCCTTGGGTTCTGAGGGCAAGGAGAGCTTGGCTGCAGCGGCAGTACAACATGGCTGGAGGCTGGACAAGGCAAGGTTTCAAGCAGGTCTTATTAGCAGGTGTTTAGAGGCACCTATTGATTACTGGCTGAGTCAATCAGTCCTTTCTGCTTCTGAGAATCTGTCACTTGAGACTGGAGCAGGGAAACCATTGACGCACTGCAGCTAGAGACTGGTAAGCATTTTAAATTCACCTGGCAGATTATGTTTGAATTCTCTGTGTTTCTCAGGAAGCTGTTCAAGATGTTAAAATAGAAGTGATCTGTACAGGTGCTGGTGTTAGTTCTTGATACTTAGACTTACTTGGATCTGGAAGGTCCGTGGCTGTAATGGATTTGGTTGTCCCTTCCAGGGAGATCATGCTGGATAATTTTGGAAGGACAGCGCCTGTGTGAACAGAATTTAGAATTTGTATGGTAGGCACTGGGTTAGCAAGTATGGGTTTCAGAAAACCTGGGCTGGCTCTGGGAATTGGCTTTGCCTCTCCAGAGACATGTTTAGGTTTTTGCTATATTGCTATACGTCCAGCACTGAGCCTGACTCGACACTCTCCTACACCAGGGAAGACCTCTGAATGGATACGTGGCAGGCCAGCCGCACTCAGTCTGCCTCTGATGCCACTAATTCATCTGATGTCGTGCTTAGCTGCTTCCGATGCGGCCTCCCTGGGTCCCCCTCTTAAGGTACGTGTGCACCCAACCTTGTTCCTCTTGGAGAAGAGATGGCTGAGGAGGGATGTTGTAGAGGTCTTTAAGATCATGAGAGGTCTTGAACGAGTAGATGTAAATCGGTTATTTACACTTTCGAATAATAGAAGGACTAGAAGGAATTCCATGAAGTTAGCAAGTAGCACATTTAAGACTAATCGGAGAAAATTCTTTTTCACTCAACGCACAATAAAGCTCTGGAATTTGTTGCCAGAGGATGTAGTTAGTGCAGTTAGTGTAGCTGGGTTCAAAAAAGGTTTGGATAAGTTCTTGGAGGAGTCCATTAACGGCTATTAATCAAGTTTACTTAGGGAATAGCCACTGCTATTAATTGCATCAGTAGCATGGGATCTTCTTAGTGTTTGGGTAATTGCCAGGTTCTTCTGGCCTGGTTTGGCTTCTGTTGGAAACAGGATGCTGAGCTTGATGGACCCTTGGTCTGACCCAGCATGGCAATTTCTTATGTTCTTAAAGGGCCCGTTGCAGGAAAAGACCAGCAGCTCCTGATGATATCATAAACACGGGCCTATAAAAGGCCATCCCAGCAGCTCTTCCTTGCCTTGGCAATAGGTTGAGTACTGCATAGTAGAGAAAGTTGCCTCAGCTTATTTCTGATCTTTGTTCCTGGTCTTCATCTTTGTCTTGTGGTCAGACTTCAGAGTCTTCTGTGTCTTTGCTGCCTGCCTAGTACTGTTCCTCATTTCCCTGCCTGTCTATCCATCCCACCTGCCCTTGGATGGATCTCTGGTTCTGATCTCAGTTTGCTTGACAAACGACTGTGCCTGAATTCCGCCTGCTACTGACCACTGCCTGACTCCTGACCATGTCTGAACACCACCTGCCCTGATCTCTTCCTGTCTCCGACTCTACCTGCACTCTGCCTACCACTGACCCTGGATTGCAACCCAACCTACTCCACAGATATTCAGCTCATCTGCAAAGGCCCCCATCTAAGACCTGCCAGCCCTGGCACCCGAGAGCTCAACCTAAGGGGAACGAGGGCTGGTATAATTTAAGATCCAAATGGGCATCTGCCACAGCCAGCTCCACCAGACTACGGTGGGGACCTGCAAGGCTCCTCCTTGCAGGTTGCACCAACTCCACCTCGATCCAAGGGTCCACGCCCATAACAGCTTGCTGAGACTATGGATTTGGTGGATGCCACTGCTCTTCAGGCCATTCTGGGTCTTGTGCACAGGCTCAAAGAACAGCAGCAGTTTCTGGATCTCCCTGGGAGCTTCCATGGAGTGAGTCACCACCCGACTGGACACAATCTCAGCTTCAGCTGCATCTGTACAGTCATCAGTTGCACCACCCGCATCTATTGCAGAATCTAACAAAAGTAGAGAGATAGTGGATGCCCTGCAATGGACTCTGTTCAAACAAATAGTAATGGAACCCAGGAGGGAGGGAGCTATACTCGATTTAGTGCTCACTAACAGGGATAACTTTTCTAATGTCCAGGTGGGTGCCCACCTCAGCACCAGTGATGGTATGGTTTGATATTGCAAATAGGATACGGAGAAGTCACACAAAGACCCAAATTTTGCATTTCAAAAATATGGACTTTATTGAAATGAGGAAGTACCTGGAGGGAGAACTAGAAGGCTGGGAGAAAATGAGAGAGGTGGAACAACAGTGAGCCAAACTAAAAGGAGCAATTACAAAGGCAACTAATCTATATGTTAGAAAAGTAAACAAAAGAAGGAGAAATAAGAAACCTATCCGGTTCTCAAAGGAGGTAGCTGATAAAATAAAAGCAAAAAGAACAGCATTTAAGAAATATAAAGGATCCCAAAGGGAGGAACACAAGGAAAAATATCTGGTACAACTGAGGGAGACCAATTAATCAAGAAAGCAAAAAGTCAAGCGGAAGAAAGGATTGCCAAAGAGGTAAAGCGAGGTGACAAAACATTTTTCAGATACATCAGAGAAAGGAAAAAAATCCAAATTAGTATAGTGAAATTGAAAGATGAAAAAGATCAATGTGTGGAGAGAGTCAAAGAAATAGTAGAAATATTAAACAAATACTTCAGTTTGGTGTTCACTAAAGAAGACCCTGGAGAAGAACCGTCGCTAGTTAACAAGAAAATGGAGGAGGGTAGAGAAGATGAAATTCCGTTTACAGAAGAGAATGTATGGGAAGAACTAGGAAAACTGAAAGTGGACAAAGCCATGGGGCCTAATGAGGTTCATCCCAGGATACTGAGGGAGCTCAGAGATGTGCTGGTGGGTCCACTGCATGACCTGTTCAATAGATCCCTGGAAACAGGCGTGGTGCTGAGTGATTGGAGAAGAGCGGTGGTGGTCCTGCTTCACAAGAGTGGGAGCAGAGAGGAGGCTGGAAACTACAGGTCAGTTAGCCTCACCTCAGTGGTGGGAAAATTAATGGAGACTCTGCTGAAGGAAAGGATCTTGAACTATCTACAGTCAGGAGTATTGCTGGACCCAAGGCAATATGGATTCACCAGAAGAAGGTCATGTCAGACAAATCTGATTGACTTTTTTGATTGGGCGACTAAGGAAATGGATTGAGATAGAGTGCTCGATGTCATCTATTTGGATTTCAACAAAGCTTTTGATACGGTCCTGCATAGGAGGCTTGTGAATAAATGAGAAGCTTGGGAGAAAACACCGAGGTAGTAGCCTGGTTTACAAACTGGTTATCGGACAGAAGACAATGTGTGATGGTAAATGGAACCTACTTTGAAGAGAGAGAGGTGTTAAGCAGTGTGCCGCAAGGATCGGTGTTGGGACCGGCACTGTTCAATATCTTTGTGAGTGACATTGTGGACGGGATAGAAGGTAAAGTTTGTCTATTTGTGAATTATACTAAGATATGCAGCAGAGTGGACACAACGGAAGGCATAGAGAAAATGAGACTTGATTTAAGGAAACTTGAATGGTGGTCGAAGATATAGCAGTTGGGATTCAATGCAAAGAAGTGCAGAGTCATGCATCTGGGGTGTGAAAATCCAAAAGAGCTGTATGTCTTGAGGGGTGAAGGGCTGTTGTGCACGGAGCAAGAGAAGGACCTTGGGGTGATAGTGTCTAGCAATGTGAAGATGGTGAAGCAACGTGATAAGGCGATAGCTAAAGCCAGAAGAATGCTGGGCTGCCCAGAGAGAGGAATAACCAGTAAGAAAAAGGAAATGATAGTCCCCTTGCACAAGAACTTTGTGCAAGGGGACCTCCAGAACTGAACACAAGTATTGTGTTCAGTTCTGGAGACCGTATCTCAAAAGGGACAGAGACAGATGGAGGCAGTCCAGAGAAGGGCAACAAAAATGGTGGGAGGTCTCCATCAAAAGACTTATGAGGAGAGGTTGAAGGACCAAAATATGTATACCCCTGGAGGAGAGGAGGTGCAGGGGAGATATGATACAGACCTTCAGATACCTGAAAGGTTTTAATGATGCACAATCGATAAAGCTTTTCCATTTGGAACGAAATCAGAAGAACTAGGGGTCACTTAATGAAACTCCAGGGAGTCCAACTCAGAACCAACATCAAGTATTTCTTCACGGAGAGGGTGGTGGATGCTTGGAATGCCCTTCCAGAAGAGGTGGTGAAGACAAAAATGGTGAAAGATTTCAAACGGGCATGGGATAAACACTGTGGATCCCTGAAGGCTAAAGGATGAAAATGAAAAAAAGAGTGCATGGGGGTAACTTGCTGGTGTGGCAGTTACTAACCTTAACCAATAAGCCTTTATGCCGTTGATGCAACTCCATTATTGTTCTCTGTTTTTATGGCAGGGGGAAAAGAGGAAAATGGGAATTTAGATTCAGACAGCAACCAACAAGGACATTGGATTTTACGGTCTGGGAAAACAAATAAACATGGGGGTAACTTGCTGGTGTGGCAGTTACTACCCTTAACCAACATGCCTGATAATTTGGATGCAACTCCAACATTGCTCTCTGCTTCCACGGCAAGAGGTAACAGGGAGTTGGTCTCAGCAACCAAGGGCCCTGACTTTGACGGTTTGGGAAACTAAGTAAGATGCTACTGCCTAATGGAGGGGAGGAGAAATAGCCTAGTGGTTAGAGCAGTGGACTGTGAACAAGGAGACCAGGGTTCAAGTCCTCCATTGCCTCAGGTACAAAAACTTAGATTGTAAGCCCTCTGGGGATAGAGAAATACCTACAGTACCTGAATGTAAACCAGTGTGATATTTCAATTGAGATCAAATGTCAGTATATAAAAAAATAACAAATAAGCTTGCTGAGCAAACTTTTCTGCCATCATTTTCTATGTTTCTATTGCAGTGAGTCACCCCATTCTGCATATTCCAGCTCCACCCTGGGCCAGGGAGGTTCACCCTCCTCATTGAGCCATCATGCTGGCATCTCATTTCCAGCAGCTGCTGTTGCCACCAGCAGCTGCTGTTGCCACCAGCCTCTGCTCTGCCTTCCTCTGTGTGCTGAGACGAACTCATGCAGCTTGACTATGGCTGCCTTACACCCTAGGAGAGACTCCGTCACCAGCTAGGCCAGTGCCTGTACTGTACAGGCACAGGTCACCTGCTTGCCCCATGTCCAGTCAAGCCAGGAAACTTCTGAGCTTAGGATCTGGTGAGAGATGATCCTAAGCTTTACAACACCTGCTCCCCAATTGACTCTTCCGGTGAAATCACCATTGACATTCAGCATTTCTCCACCCTAGCACTGGTAGATTCCGGTGCTGGGGGAAACTTCTTGATTAAGGAATTGGTAGACCATCTACTCATTCCCACTGTTCGAAGGAAGTCTCCCCTAATTATCTCCTCTATCTACGGGGATCCTTTGCCTGGCCAGATCACCCTTGCCATAGCACCATTGACCTTATACACTGGCATGCTCCATAAGGAACAGATTACATTCCAAGCCATTGCCCAATATGTCCACCCAATTGTGCTGGGATTTCCCTAGCTCCAGAAACATTCCTCACAGTTTGTCTGGGTCACACTGCAGCTCACTCACTGGGGCATGCAATGCCATAACTCATGCCTAGAACATGTGGAACCTCCTCTCCATCTAGTTCTGGCCACCACACTCTTAGGCCTTCCTTATCAGTACAGCGATTATGCAGATGTTTTTTCAAATAGAAGGCCAAGACTCTGCCTCCCCATCGGTCCTATGACTGTGGAACTGAACTGCTGCCCGGCACCGAATCCCCACAGGGCAGAGTCTATCCCTTGTCTCTCCCTGAGACCCGAGCAATGTCGGATTACATCCGGAAGAATTTAGAGCTCGGTTTCATCTCACCATCTTCATCCCCAGCAGGATCCTACTTCTTCTTTGTGGCCAAAAGGGATGCATCACACAGGCCCTGTATTGACTTCCATGGATTAAATGCCATCACTAAGAAAAGTCAGTAAACTTTACCATTAATCTCCGAACTCTTTGACTGGCTCTAAGGAGCTAGGATCTTTATAAAATTAGACCTTTGAAGAGCCTATAATTTAGACCTGATGATGAATGGAAGACAACATTCAATACACTTGATGGACATTACAAATATTTGTGATGCCCTACAAGCTCTGTAATGCCACAGCCATCTTCCAAAAAATGATGAACGAAATCTTTCAGGATCTACTCTGTCTGCGTCATCATATACCTCAACGACAGTCTTATATTTTTCAAGGACTGCAGCTCTCATCGCTGGAACATACGTCTAGTTCTACAGCAACTGCGGGAAAACAACCCATATGCTAAACTTGAGAAATGCCTGTTTGAAAAAGATAGTCTACTCTTTCTGAGGTATATCATATCTAGAGAGGGATTCCATACGGAGCCCGTGAAAGTTAAGAGCATCCAAGACTGTTACGCGTGCCAGCTCCTGGTTCCTCTTCACTGGCGGCGGTGGGACGCCAGCTCCGACCTCGGGTCGCCTCTGGTGCCTCTGGCTCTATCATGGTCCCCAGTGTTGCCAGCCATGATGTCCCTGCTCGTTGGGCCTCTCCACGTGGCCCGCAGAGAGACACCGCCATCGGTGCAGCGCCCCTACCTAGGCGCGCACGCATCGCTAGTTCTTTTAAAGGGCTAGCGACGGGAACCTGGCCGCGGCCCTAGATGCTGACGTCAAACTCTTCAACATATATAAGCTCAGGCCTTGCTCCATAGTGTTGCCTTTGCAACGGGTCTCCTCATACTTTGAGTACTCGTTGCTGATAGAGAATCCTGTCTACGTTGTGAACATAAGAACATAAGAAATTGCCATGCTAGGTCAGACCAGGGTCCATCGAGCCCAGCATCCTGTTTCCAACAGAGGCCAAAACCAGGCCACAAGAACCTGGCAATTACCCAAACACCAAGAAGAACCCATGCTACTGATGCAATTAATAGCAGTGGCTATTCCCTAATTGATTAATAGCCATTAATGGACTTCTCCTCCAAGAACTTATCCAAACCTTTTTTGAACCCAGCTACACTAACTGCACTAACCACATCCTCTGGCAACAAATTCCAGAGCTTTATTGAGCGTTGAGTGAAAAAGAATTTTCTCTGATTAGTCTTAAATGTGCTACTTGCTAACTTCATGGAATGCCCCCTAGTCCTTCTATTATTCGAAAGTGTAAATAGCCGAGTCACTGTTATGAATTGCTCTGCCCGCGGGTCCCCCCGCGAGCAGGCATGGACTTAACACACTGAAATCTTCGCCGAGGCGGCAGGACGCCGCCCTCAGCCCGCCCACATGGCCAGGAGGCCGCCCTGCTTGCTTCTTCGCTCCGCGGTCGGAGCCGCAGCCTCCCACGGGGCAGGGACGCCCCCGACGCGATCGCCATCTTCGCGGCGTCCAGGCCGCAGCCCCGGGCTCGATTAGCGGCAGGAGCCGCCCCCGGGGCCTCCCGCAGTGGCTGAAGCCGCTGCCGACGCTGGAGCCTGCGTCCAGGCTCT
Source organism: Rhinatrema bivittatum (assembly GCF_901001135.1). Taxonomy (NCBI): domain Eukaryota; kingdom Metazoa; phylum Chordata; class Amphibia; order Gymnophiona; family Rhinatrematidae; genus Rhinatrema; species Rhinatrema bivittatum. The sequence continues at coordinate 36,508,037 of NC_042616.1, read as the reverse complement.
CCCCTGCCTCCTCTCAGCGTCTGATGCTGCCGGCGTGCAGACGCTGTGCAGGCCGCTGTCCAGGGTTCTGCACAGCCCTGCTCCTGCTCCTTAGGCGCGTGGCCGCGTCTCTCTTCTATATTTAAAGGGCCAGACACAGGAAGTTTCTGGGCCCCACTTTAATGACTATTTCCTGCCTGAGCCCTATATAGGGCTGCTTCGCTCATTGTTCCTGGCCTTGCATTGTCGTTGGTCTTCACCCTGGAGGTGCTTGCCTGCCAGGGCCCTTGTAAGGGCTTCTTCTCGGAGCTCCGCTCCTTGATGTCTTGTTCCTTGTTCCATGTCTTCGCCTGAGGTCCATGTCCAGGTTTCTTCAGCCTTCGTCCTGTGTTCCTGCCTTCCTCGATGTTCTTCCCTTCACTCCGTCTTGACCTCGCTCTGGAACCTTCTGGTCCGGTAGGCCGGGGGTCCCTCAGATGCAGTATTCCTGGGTGGACTAGGCTACCGGTGGACGGTTGTCCTGTGCTCCTGAGCCGTGAAGCCTGCTGTGTCTTTCTGCGCTGTCCCGCTCCTGTCGTGGTCCGCGACCAGCCTTAGGGCTGTGTAGGGCGCGTAACGGACAGGGTGGTCCGCAACTCAGTCCCGCGGGTGGCCTGAGTAGGGCGCCCTGAGAGACAGTGCCAATGTCCATGCCTTGTGTCTTGCCTTGATGCCATGTGTCTTTGTCTGCCTTATCCAGCCATGTGTCTTGCCTCGGATGCCGTCCGCATCATCCCAGCCATGAATCCTCGTCTTGGATGCCGTCTGCATCAACCTTGTCAAGTGTCTCGTCTGCGATGCCGTCCGCATCGATCCTGGTGTCTTGTATCCACAGCCCTGGTGTCACGTCATATGCCAAGTGTCTTCGTGTCATGTGATGCCGTTACATCAACTCCAGTGTTTCCATGTCAAGGCCCGTCTGCCCTCAACCTCAGGCCAGGCCTGCTGCTCCATGCTGCTCGCAGCAGGTCCGAAAGGGCCCGGAATGGTCGGAGGACCATTCACCTTCCAACATCCTCAGATGTTTGGCCATGGGAGCTTGCCGGCCTGGCAGAGGGTAGACCGTCAGCCATGCGGGGCCACCGTCAACTCTTGGTTCGGCCCTGGATGGACGGGGTCGGGCTGAGGCCCATGGGCACACGAAAACCACCGATACATAACAGTCACATCTACTCGTTCAAGACCTCTCATGATCTTAAAGACCTCTATCATATCCCCCCTCAGCCGTCTCTTCTCCAAGCTGAACAGCCCTAACCTCTTCAGCCTTTCCTCATAGGGGAGCTGTTCCATCCCCTTTATCATTTTGGTTGCCCTTCTCTGTACCTTCTCCATCGCAACTATATCTTTTTTGAGATGTGGCGACCAGAATTGTACACAGTATTCAAGGTGCGGTCTCACCATGGAGCGATACAGAGGCATTATGACATTTTCTGCTCTATTAACCATTCCCTTCCTAATAATTCTTAACATTCTATTTGCTTTTTTGACTGCTGTAGCACACTGAGTTGACGATTTTAAAGTATTTTCAATTATGATGCCTAGATCTTTTTCCTGGGTGGTAGCTCCCAATATGGAACCTAACATCGTGTAACTACAGCGAGGGTTATTTTTCCCTATATGCAACACCTTGCACTTGTCCACATTAAATTTCATCTGCCATTTGGATGCCCAATCTTCCAGTCTTGCAAGGTCCTCCTGTAATGTATCACAGTCTGCTTGTGATTTAACTACTCTGAATAATTTTGTATCATCCGCAAATTTGATAACCTCACTCGTCGTATTCCTTTCCAGATCATTTATATATATATTGAAAAGCACCGGTCCAAGTACAGATCCCTGAGGCACTCCACTGTTTACCCTTTTCCACTGAGAAAATAGACCATTTAATCCTACTCTCTGTTTCCTGTCTTTTAACCAGTTTGTAATTCTCGAAAGGATATCGCCTCCTATCCCATGACTTTTTAGTTTTCGTAGAAGCCTCTCATGAGGGACTTTGTCAAACGCCTTCTGAAAATCCAAATACACTACATCTACCAGTTCACCTTTATCCACATGTTTATTAACCCCTTCAAAAAAATGAAGCAGATTTGTTAGGCAAGACTTCCCTTGGGTAAATCCATGTTGACTTTGTCCCATTAAATCATGTCTTTCTATATGCTCTACGATTTTGATCTTGAGAATAGTTTCCACTATTCTTCCCAGCACTGAAGTCAGGCTCACTGGTCTATAGTTACCCGGATCGTCCCTGGAGCCTTTTTTAAATATTGGGGTTACATTGTGTTCCTGATTCCTGTGGTTCCCGGTTCCTGTTTTCTTCTTTCCTGTCTCGTCTATGTGTTGGACTGTTTGGATTTTGACTCTGCTTTGTTTGACTACTCTTCAACCTATCTCCAGCCCCGGACCTCTGCTGCGCCCGACTATGCCTGCCTTCTCCGTGCCCTGACCCTTGCCTTGATTGACTACACTATAGACCTCTCCGTGTCCAGAGTTCTACATCGCTTGCCAAGACCTCCGCCTGTCGCCGGCTCTGATCCTAGCCTGTCAGTGATGCCTCCTCTCGCCTATCCCCTGGACTTGGACTTACAAGGCTCCGGCCTTTCTTTGATTGAGCACCTCCAGTTACCTTCTGTTCCTTTGGCACCTGAGTTCCTGTACCGAACCCAGTCCAGAGTAAGACTACGCCACCTATTGGCTGCTGTCTCTGGGCTGAACCACTTCTCTTTACTAACTAACCTCAAGGCCCACCTAAGTCCTGCTGGGCCCGGCACTCAAAGGCTCAACCCGAGGGGAACGAGGGCTGGTATAGGTAAAGCTCCAGCGACCTCTAATTTCAGCCCACTCCACCTGCCGATGGTGGGGACCCATAAGTCCCTACCTATGGGTTGTGTCAACCCCACCTCCGCCCAAGGGTCCACCTCCGACACAACAAAGACTAGCTCTGTCCAGTAGGACTGTGAGCCTTACAAAGGTTCTGGGCTTTGTCAACTATTACTGCCACTTCACTGCATATTACTTGGCCATTGTGGCATCACTCGCTGCCCTCACTTGTAAGGGAGCTAACACGAAGGAGTGGCCTCACAGAGCTGTGGCAGCCTTTCAAGAACTAAAATATGCCTTCTTGAAGAAATCCTGCCTTCACCAGCTGGACCTTATGCGCCCATTCAGCCTGGAAGTGGACACCTCCACTCTTGGCATAGGGGCCATACTAAGCCAGTATTCAACTAAGAGGGTCCTCCATCCTGCTTGTTCTTCTCAAAGACGTTTTTGCCCACAGAACATAACTAAGGTATCGGTGATAGAGAATTCCTGGCAATCAAGCTACCACTAGAAGAGGGGTGCCAATGGCTTAGAGGTGCTCAGCACCATATCACTATATATACAGATCACAAAAATCTGGAACATCTTCATCATGCTGAACGATTGAACGCAGGACAGGCTCATTGGTCTCTGTTCTTCACACATTTTGATTTTGAACTGAGGTATCTTCCAGCTCTCAAAGATCTCCGAGCAGATGCTCTCTCACATCCCTTTCTGGTAGAGCACACTCCAGAGCCCACCAGACACATAACTGACCCTGGCCTCCACAACTGTCCCTCCAGGGAGAATGGTAGTTCCCCCTCAACTCCGTGAAAAGGTCCTGAAATGGTCCCATGATTCCCATGTTGCAGGTCACCCTGGATGGGCCCGAACTCCTGAACTCCTCCAACAATACTTTGGGGATTATTACAGCCATTGCCAGCACCCAGGGAACTCTGGATCCACTTGTCCACTGATTTTATGATGGATCCCCCCTTCTCAAATGGCGCCACCATAATCTGAGTGGTTATTGACCACATCTCAAAGATGGCTCATTCTGTCCCACTCCCGGGTCTCCCTTAAGCCTCAAAGCTAGCATGCATTTTTACTATGTCTTCCGTTTACACTGACTACTCAAGAACATCTTGTCAGACCAGCAAGTACAGTTCACGAAGAAGTGCTGGCATTCATTTTGTAAAAAATTCAATATTAACCTAGACTTCAAAACAGCATACCACCTACAGGTAAATGGACAGTCTGAATGCCCTCAGCCTGCCTCTGATGCCGCTATTCCTCTGGTCTCATACTGTTAGCCTCCAAAGCCGCTGCCTCCCCAGACCCTCTTAAGGTGCACATATGCCCAAACTCACTCCTCTTAAAGGGCCCATAGCGGGAAAAGACCAGCAGCGCCCGATGATATCACCAGCATGGGTCTATAAAATGCCATCCCAGCAGCTCCTCCTTGCTTTGGCAATAGGTCTATACCACATAGTAGAACAAGTTGCCTCAGTGTATTCCTGGTCTTCATTCTGGTTTTCTTGGTCTTTGTTCCTGAGTTCTTGGTCTTCATCTTCATCTTGTGGTTCGTCTTCAATTCTTCAATGTCTTCACTGCCTGCCTGTGCTGTTCCTTGTCTTCCTGCTTGCCTATCTGTCCCACCTGCCCTCGGATGGATCTCTGATTCTTACCTTGGCTTGCTAGATGCCTGACAATGCTTGAACTCCATTGATACTTACACCTGTTTGGATTACTTGAGCCATACCCCAAATAGTCAGGAAATAGCAGAGCATTTTTTGCCAGGCATTTGCTGTATTCCCAATGGGCTGAGGTCTGAAGAGGAATTGTATCATCAGGTACTGGTATTCTCAGTTTAGGATCAGGTTGGACTGTAGCCCAGCTGCTACGGATCTTAGAACAGTCCCATAATTTAAAATTGGGAAAGTGACATACAATACACTCTAAATAGTGCGATGGGTTCAGGATCTGGCATGCGGTACAGACAAAGAGTCATGTAGGGTCAGGAGTCCCTTGGGACACAAAGGCAGAGACACCACAGGGAATGTCGTTAGAAAAATAATGAGACTCTGTACCTGTTTCTATAACTTGGCAAGGAGCCTTGCCTCCACTCCTGTGGAGAGTTTATGGCTGGACTCAGGATACACACCCACAGATGTGGTACAGGAGTGCAAGGCTGGAACAAGGTCAATCTTCCACCTAGCCAGGCCCCTCCCCCACAGGTTAAGCTCTTGGGTTCTGGGATAAAGTAGGGCTTCTCTGCGGTGGCAGTACAACATGGCTGGAGGATGGGTGAGGCAAGGCTTGGGTAGGCTGAACGCAGAGGTCTGGGTTTTGGAACAGACATGGGGCTGAGGACTGGATACTGGAACATGCTGGACAAAGTGGGACAGGATATTAAACAGAGGCTAGGACTGGATACCAAAACAGATTTAAACAGAACACTTAACTAGGACTGGGACAGAATACATATACTGGTTGGATGGGATACTGAGCAGGGACTTGGGCTGGAAACAGACTGCGTCAAGACAAGACAATAACAAGGTAGGGAATGGATTCTAAGAACTGGACAGGGCAGAGCAGGACAAGAACAAACAAGGGCAGGACTAAATAAGTCAGATCAGGACAAGACTGATAAAAGACAACACAGATCAAAAAACAGTGAGGTCCAAAGGCAGCAATACAGAAGGCCCATAAGCCACTAAGCAAGGTAAGGCCTGAGTAGCCCACAGGGCAAGGTCCAAGTAGTCAGAAGACCCAGAGATCCAACAGCAAGGTAAGCAGCAAGAAACAAGAAGGCTCGGAGGCCACAAGACATGAAGCAAGGTAAGAGCCACCAGGTCAATGTAATCCTTTTGAGCACCTCTACCACTACTACTGCTGGCTCTGGTGCAGTTTCTATTACCGCACTACAACCACAGGCTTTTCCCAGCAGGATTCTTTAAGTATCTTTAAGCATCTCCATCTCCTCCACTCCACCCTGGGCCTCATTAACAAGGGGTTATATTTCTCAACCCTCATCTTTCTTCCCAGTGTCATTGGAGGTATGCTTGGGCTCCTCAATAACTAATAGTCCAGGTCCATAGGTCAGAAAACTCACATTTGTGACCTCTATATCTCGGTCCCTCTGCACTATCTTCTGCCTCCAGGAACATTGCCGACAGACATCGGCAACCTACAAGGCCATTGGCTGGGGGATCTGTAATGTATGACATTCTATACATTCTGCAGAAGCTATCATGGTGCAACCATACAAGGAAAGCTGGAGCCTCCCAGGATGGTAAAAGTACCGCATATTTCTCTTCTTTGATATAGGTCCAACAGTTCCCAGGGCTTCAGGGTCATTGTATCTGGCCCTGTCTAGGACTCTAACTCTGGTCAATAGTCCTCGTCTCTCCTCCAATTTAACCAGCTTCTTTTCCTCTTCCCTACAACGACTAACCGAGTCAGCTATCGTTACACCACATTGTGGGATCTCCGATTTGTCAGCTAACTTTAGCTGGATTATGTTCCACTTGCCGGCTTACTGAATATGCGCTCTGTAATAATAGCTTTCTAAATACATCTGAAACAGGAAGCCTATGAGGGAGTCAGTTGGAAAGTTAGATGACTGAGTGGTATAAGAGGTACTTAGGGAAGATAAGGCCATAGTGGAAAGGATAAAATTATTCTTTGCTTCAGTACTTCCTGAGGTGGATGATGGGGAGATACCCATGCAAGAAGTTTTATTTCATTGTGATGATTCGAAAGAACTGAAAAAAAATCAGAGCGTACCTGGAAGTTTTAATATGGAAAAAATGTAGCTGTTAAAATAAATTTTCTTTATTGATCTTTAAACTTTTATGTATTTGTAACAACGAGAATTTTTTTGGTGCTAGAGAGAAGACCTCAGTATTGGCAAGAGTTCTGAATTTTCAGAAACTTCTTATGGGCCAATTGTTGCAATCACTGGTCTTATACTCTCATTTTTAATTTTAATAAAATTGTTAAATATCTCAAAATGATATCTTGAATGTAGTTATATATTTCTAAATAATTCTTGTGACGGCGCTACTCAGTCTTTGTACAATAATGATTTTTACTCACTCCTATTATGAATTATAGGTTATTTCCATGGTAAATTTTATGTCCTGTTTTTTCACAAGTTGATCTCACTTGAGATGGACAGCAATGTTCTTTTTACAGAGCAGTGGTTTCTTCCCCCAATGAACACCCTTCCCATTCAGTTTGTTCCTGATGGTGGATGCATGAACCCTCACATTAGCTACAGAGAAAGAGACCTGCAGATCTTTAGATGTTAGTCTGGGGTTCTCCGGGACTTTGTAGATGATTTTTTTGATTTGCTCTTGGCAGGATAACCACAAAGAAATAAATAATTTAGGAGAGTCACTGTAGCTTCAGCGTTTCCGTTTGTAGATTTACCTGTCAGAGAGTGGATGGATGGAGCCCCAGGGTCTTCTAACCAGATCCAGACAGATGAGCATCTTTTTTTGTAAATCCTCTGAAATTTCTTTTAATCGTGGTATGATGAGTTCCCATTAACTTTTATGGTGAAGAGCAAATTCAAAACCTTTTGGACCTTTATACAGGACAGGAGGGCCAAAATCCATCATGCAGACTTACTCTGCAGGGTGGTTTACTTGTTACCCAATTATTTAAGAATCTCTCACTGCTGCTGCCACTGCTGGAGTGTTGATTTAGTGGCCCTGCTGCCGTTTATTAACCTGGCTTCCCAGGTGATCATACTGGGGGAGAAGGAAGGGGCAAGAGTGAGAGGATGTGTGTGTGTGTAGGGAGAGAAGAGTAATCTAAGGGAGGGAAAGGAAAGACAGGTGGGGATGAGGCAAGAAAGTGAGTGAAGAATGTAGAAGGAGGCAAGACAGTGTAATTTAAAATGTATAAACCTCTTCTGGACAAACTTGTAGAAAGTGATGCATAACATCACAGTTTCTCAGACCGCCAAGATCAGGGCTCTTGTTGGTTGAATAAAATGAAAAGCCTGGGAGTGGGTCACAAGTTGGTGGAATGGATTACAAATTGGTTGACCTCACAGATGACAGTGAGTAGTGGTCATTTAAACCTACTCTGAGGCGGGAAGAGTGATAAGTGGAGTGCCTCAGGGCTCGGTTCTGTTCAATATTTTTGTTAGTGATATTGCAGAGGTGTTAGAAAGAAAATTTTATCTTTTTATGGCTGACACTAAGTTCTGCATCAGACTGTATACACCTGATGGAGTAGAGAGAACAAGGTGTATGTGGTCAAACATTTGGCAGCTGGGATTCAGTGCAAAGAAGTGCAGAGTCCTGCATTTGGGATGCAGAAATTCAAAGGAGCTGATGTACATGATTGGGGAGTGAGCGACTGATGTGCTCGAACTGGGAGAGAGACTTTGGGGTGACAGTGACTGAAGATCTGAAGGTGGTGAAGCAATGTGACAAGGGGGTGGCTAAGGCCAGGGGGGATAACCAGCAGGAAATAGGAGGTGAATGCCCCTGTACAGGTCATCGGTGAGGCCTGACCTGGAGTGCTGTGTTCAGGGCTGGAGATTGCATCCCAAAAAGGAGAGAGACAGGATGGCAGAGGTCCACAGAAAGGCAACCAAAATGGCGTGTGGTTTGCACCAGACTGAAGGACCTGAACAATGTTTATATACACTAAGGAGAGATAGGGGAAATATGATAGGGACTTTTAAATATCTGAAAGATATTAATAATGCACAAGAATCAAACCATTTCCAATTTTAAAAAAAACTGTAGAAGTAGGGGTCATGACATGAGACTCCGAGGGGGCAGACAGAGGAGCAACATCAGGAAGTATTTCATCACAGAAAGGTGGTGGATGCATGGCATAACCTCCTGGAAGAGGTGCTAAAAACAAGAATGGTAAAGGAATTCAAAAGTGCAGGGGACAAACAGAGGTTTCCTAGTGGCTGGAGGAAGGAAGATAAGGGGTTGAAATGTTGATGTAACATTTCTGAATGGTGGTAACCTGCACAAAGCAGCAGTTACAAACTAAACACCTTGCTGAGCAGCCTGAATGGACCATTTGGGTCTTTATCTGCCATAATTTATTATATTACTGTACTATGGGGTACCGTCTCTCTGAGGTCTCTCCCTCCACTGATGCTGCTATCACCTGATCCATGTAAGTATGGCAGTCACTGCTACAGTTCTCACCTCCTCCAGTATTAGCAGGGCACAAGTGTCTGTACAGGGATGGACCCAAAAAACAGACTGGAAGCAGATCCAAGATGGCTGTGCAGCGACCAAAAAAAAAACAGAACAGGATCGGTGTATGTAAAAGAGCCTTTATTCTGACAAAATGCAAGCCCAGCTCTGGCCTAGTTTCCAATTAAAGTCACTTCTTTAAAGTTTTTCCTTTTAAGTCACACTAAGATTTGTTTTGTTTGACGAGTATCAAATACCACCTCATTTGCCACCAAATTACAACACCCTACCCATATCTACGTGTGCGCAATTCATTCTGTTCTTTTGGTGCTTCTTCTGTTTCCATTATGATGCACACACACATAGGTTTATTCTTATTTTTATGAATACACATTTATGTGTTGATGTATACCTTTTATGTTTTCTGTTACATGTAATCTTTAAACATACATACATGTGTTATATTGTTTTCTATATGTATGTTTTAATTTCAATATTTATTTTAATTTTAGTAGCCCCTGAGGCAGCTCTCCATAAAGAGTGAAACTCGGCCAGAGTCGGGCTTGCATTTTGTCAGAATAAAGGCTCTTTTACATACACCGATCCTGTTCTCCAGTTTTTTTTTTGGTCGCTACATAAGTGTCTATACATAGACATATACATAGATGAGGAGACGTCATCTGTGTTTCCAAAATACTGAAATGTACCAGTATTTGTGGGTCCCACCCCGGAGTGCCCTCAATGTGCCTTTTTTGTTCGGGTGTAGCTTTCTGCACGACAGCACACGCCCCTGCCTTCGTGCTGGCTACTTATGCGTATGTCCACTTATTTTACGTGCCCGAACCCAGCGCATATCTTTGAGGATTGACCCCAAAATGAAAACAAAGGAGGATTTTTCTGCAATTTATCTTTCTGATTTTCGGAACAGGAAAGAACAACAGGGATCCGGTTAATAAAGTACTCTTCTGACTCTTTTGCATTCAGGAATCCCATAGTCCACTCAGATTTTTACTGGCCTCCGGCCAACACGGTCTGCTGATCTCCTCCGGGGCCTGTGCAGAACTGAGGAAAACCCTTTCCCTGTCCCAGATCTCTTGCTGGCTATGTGATGCTCTTCCAAGGGCAGTTCCTTCCGAGCATATGACTTGCCCTCAAGCATGGCTGCTGGTCAGCAACAGCATCCAACTGAGCATGCTCCGTGCCCTTCTCTCTTCAATCTTCTTAAAGGGAAACTCACTTTTCGAATGCAGTCCAGGGGTTATGTAAAGTGCGTCCGCCAGCAGGAAGAGGAGCTGCCCATGTGCTGGAGGCATAGAGAGAGAGAGACACAAAGAGTCTTTTCTTCTTTCATCCTTTTCATTTGCAGATTTAAAGTTGGAAACCTGAAATCTTCAGCCCCCAAATCTCAGTTTCTGCCCTCTCCCTGCCCCGGAGCTGCCCTGCAAGAGGCAAACACTCAACTCTTCCCCAGCCTGAGAAAGAGCCCCCAACTCATTTGTTAAACTGAAAGCAGCAAAAGCAGAGAGGAAAATGCCTGCAGGAGCTTCTGCTCAGGTAGGAGATTGCCCCCGACTTCCTTCCCTCTCTGTACAAACCCTGCTGCAGCTCTCTAGCCTGGGACATTGCAGTTTATAGGACCCTGAGCAGAAAAGAGACTTTGGGACCTTCTCGAGAGTAAGGAGGGAGATCAGGAATCCCCAAAAAGCAAGACTTTCTATCCCAGATTCTGTGTGTAACTGGTTGCCAGTTCATATAATCTTGCTCTGGTACACTTGTTATGTGACTGAGAATTATTTACACCCAGAAACCTCTCCCCCTGCCCTGCTGAGCCTCAGCACTGGGAGCTCTCCTGATGGATGTGAAGCAGAAGGTGCTGAAAATGTTTCCGGTTTGTGTTTCAGGTCCCAGTAACCTTTGAGGACATCGCTGTCTATTTCTCCCAGGAGGAGTGGGAGGATTTAGATAACAGGCAGAAGGAGCTTTACAAGGAGGTGATGAAGGAGAATTATCAGATGCTCAGCTCATTAGGTAAGAAGGGATATTTTATCTTTTCTTTTTTTTTTCAGAAAAATATTTGTGGGAGGGGGAGGAACAGAATATTATTTGATTATAAATTGAGTGAAAAGCCTCTGTTATTGCAGTTGACTATAATCCAGGTCTTTTCTGTGATATTTTCCAATATGAATGACATCCTGACCAGAAAGAGAGAGACTAAGAGGGTGGGGCAGAAACAAAGAAAGAAAGAAGAGGCTTAAACTGGAAATGATAAAGTCACAAGAGAAAGGTAGAAAGGGCTAAAATATGTGGAGGAGGATAGTGACGGGGCTGAAGGAAGAGGGAGAGAAAGATGGGTGAGAGGAACAGGACCACGGTAGAGGAGAACAATGAATATATAGGAGAGGGATGGGAGAGAATGAAGGGAATGTGAGAGCGTGTGATAGAGGGCAGTAGAAAGGGTAAAGGGATGAAGGACAGAAAAAAATTCAGGAACAATTTAGCTGTGAAGGAAAGAGAAAATGGGAAGAGAGAAAGTTGAGGATAAAAGGAGAAATATAGGAGGATGTTGGGGGAATGGGTGGGACAGGGGACAGTCATAAGAACAGGGGAAAGGAGCAGGAAATATAAAGAATGAAGGAAAGGTAAGGGAGAAAAAACAGAGTAAGCATAAAATGGATGAGGGAGAGAGGAAGAGAGCAGACTTAACAGACACAAGGTCCTCGTGTCACAATCCAGCCTGAAGATGGTTTCAGTGTGGCCCACCAGCTGCACTGCTGTCACTTCTCGCTCTCCCCATCTTCTCTTATCTTGTTTGATTGTTCCTGAGGGAGGGGAAGCTGCTGATCCTGACTGAGATGTTTAATTATGAAAACTTCAGGGGAAGGGAAGAGGGGCTTATGGACCTGTGCCCTGGATATTATAAGTAGATGCACAGATGATCAAGTGCTTGGGATCTTTCCAAGTCACATTTTTAACAATATGCTTAATAGCCACTGCTCGTTGCCGGCATTAGCAGCTTGGGATCTGTTTAGTGTTTGGGTACTTGCCAGGTACTTGTGACTTGGATTGGCCACTGTTGGAAACAGAATACTGTGCTTGATGGACCCTTGGTCTGACTCAGTATGGCAATTCTTATGTTCTTATGTTATGCTGAACATATGAACCCTTTTACCCTGATGAAGTCTCAGAGTGAGTAAAAACATACTGTGGCTGTGAGCGCTAGAAATCATATTGAGTTAGAGTCTATGATGAACTGTTTATTGATTACTTCCCAAAAGCCACTTGGGAATAGTGATCATAACATGATCAAATTTGACTTATAACTAGAGGGAGGTCACTAAAGAAAAATACTTCAACAGCATTTAATTTTCAAAAGGGTGACTATGATAAAAAGAGGAAAAAACTGAAAGAAGCAGCCAAAAGGTTAAGACATTACATCGGTCATGGATGTTACTACCCTTAGAACATAAGAACATGCCATACTGGGTCAGACCAAGGGTCCATCAAGCCCAGAATCCTGTTTCCAACTGTGGCCAATCCAAGCCACAAGTACCTGGCAAGTACCCAAAAACTAAGTCTATCCTATGCTACTGCCAATAATAGCAGTGGCTATTCCCTAAGTCAACTTGATTAATAGCAGGTAATGGACTTCTCCTCCAAGAACTTATACAAACCTTTTTTAAACCCAGCTACACTAACTGCACTAACCACATCCTCTGGCAACAAATTCCAGAGTTTAATTGTGCGTTGAGTGAAAAAGAACTTTCTCCGATTAGTTTTAAATCTGCTACATGCTAACTTCATGGAGTGCCCCCTAGTCCTTCTATTATCCAAAAGAATAAATAACCGATTCACATTTACCCATTCTAGACCACTCATGATTTTAAACACCTCTATCATATCCTCCCTCAGCCGTCTCTTCTCCAAGCTGAACAATCCTAACCTCTTAAGTCTTTCCTCATAGGGGAGCTGGTCCATCCCCTTTATCATTTTGGTCGCCCTTCTCCATCACAACTATATCTTTTTTGAGATGCGGCGACCAGAATTGTACACAGTATCTCACCATGGAGTGATACAGAGACAATATAGGCTTTATCCTATTTTCTTCTGATGGATCCTTCTTCCAATTTTTTAATGAAGATCTTTTGGCTAAAATAGCTTCTTTCACCTCCCCTTTTAACCATGCCGGTAATCGTTTTGCCTTCCTTCCACTTTTCTTAATGTGTGGTATACATCTGGATTGTGCTTCTAGGATGGTATTTTTTAACAATGAACACGCCTCTTGCACACTTTTTACCTTTGTAGCTGCTCCTTTCAGTCTTTTTCTATTTTACTCATTTTATCAAAGTTTCCCTTTTGAAAGTTTAGCACAAGAGCTGTGGATTTGCATACTGTCCCCCTTCCAGTCATTAATTCAAATTTGATCATATTATGATCACTATTGCCAAGCGGCCCCACCATAGTTACCTCTCTCACCAAATCCTGTGCTCCACTGAGAATTAGATCTAAAATTGCTCCCTCTCTTGTCGGTTCCTGAACCAATTGCTCCATAAAACTGTCATTTATTCCATCCAGGAACTTTATCTCCCTAGCATGTACTGATGATACATTTACCCAGTCAATATTGGGGTAATTGAAATCTCCCATTATTAATTATATTAATATTTATATTAATTATACCAATTTGACTTCCGCACAGTCTTACAAGCAACTATTTTATCAAAGATTGATTACTGCAATGCACTGCTACTAGGTTTACCTAAAACTACAATTCAACCTTTGCAAATGTTACAAAATGCAGCTGCCCGCATCATCACCGACACAAGCCGCCATGAGCACATCACTCCAGCACTTCAGTCTTTGCACTGGCTACCCGTGGCTTCCAGGATAATATATAAATCCATGACGCTTATACATAAAGCCATTCACAACAGAGATATGCTCTGGTTCACCGATCATCTACAATTCAAAACATCAATCCGCCCAACTAGATTCCAGCATTTAGCTAAACTGAAGATCCCCGTGCCTAATCTGACCAATCTTTCTTCTACGAAAGAACGTTCATTCATCATTGCTGGATCCACAATATGGAACACCATGCCCTCTGAATTATGCCAGGAACTCTGCCACAAAAAATTTAAACAAAACTTAAAAACCTGGTTATTTAAAAAAGCCTACTATTAATGAACTGAGTCTTCTTCTATTCATCCTAGTTTATTTCCACAGACACTCATATATTGATTTTTATTCTCTTAATACAAAGTTATACATGGTATTGTATTCTTTCAGTTATGATGTTATATTGTAAAGCGCTATGCTGATTTAATGTTTGAATGTAAACCGAGGTGATGTTACGTACGTGCCCCGGTATATAAAAATCTGTTAAATAAATAAATAAAATAAATTAATGCACTACCAATTTGGTTAGCTTCCCTAATTTCTCTTAGCATTTCACTGTCCGTCTCACCATCTTGACCAGGTGGATGGTAGTATACTCCTATCACTTTACTCTTCCCCAACACACAAGGGATTTCTACCCATAAAGATTCGATTGTGCATTTAGTCTCATGCAGGATGTTTATCCTATTGGGCTCTATGCCATCCTGGACATAAAGCACCACCCTGCCTCCCGGATGCTCCTCTCTGTCATTGCGATATAATTTGTACCCCCTTATAGCACTGTCCCATTGGTTATCCTCCTTCCACCATGTCTCTGAGATGCCAATTAAGTCTATGTCATCATTCACTGCTATACAATCTAATTCTCCCATCTTACTTCTTAGACTTCTGGCATTAGCATACAAAATTTAAAAGTTTGTATTTTGTTGGTATTTTCATTCTGATTTTTAATTGATAGGGATAAATTGAAATATTTTAGCTCAGGTGAGTTTTTAGTTACAGGCACTTGGACTACTTTTCTTCTTATTGGAACCTCACTGTCGGGATGCCCTAATTCTAATGCATCATTAGTATCCTTTGAAGATACCTCCCTCCGAGCCGTGCGCTGCTGAGTGACTGTCAGCTTTCCCCTTTGTTCTAGTTTAAAAGCTGCTCTATTTCCTTTTTAAAGGTTAGCACCAGCAGTCTGGTTCCACCCTGATTAAGGTGGAGCCCATCCCTTCGGAAGAGAATCCCCCTTCCCCAAAAAGTTCCCCAGTTCCTAACAAAACTGAATCCCTCCTCCCTGCATCATCGTCTCACCACGCATTGAGACTCCGGAGCTCTGCATGCCTCTGGTGACCTGCGCGTGTAACAGGGAGCATTTCAGAGAATGCTACCCTGGAGGTTCTGGATTTAAGCTTTCTACCTAAGAGCCTAAATTTGGCTTCCAGAACCTCCCTCCCACATTTTCCTATGTCGTTGGTGCCTTAAGAGAATCATGGAAGTATCATGCATAGAGTGGTAGATACTACAATAAGAAGCTTGCTGGGCAGACTGGATGGACCATGTGGTCCTTTTCTGCCATAATTACTGAGTTATGTTATGTATGCTTGTTTAAAAATACCATCTTGGAAGCCCAGATCAGATGTATTTCAAGCATTAGAAACAGCAGAAGGAAGGCTAATCGACTTCCAGCATGGTTAAAAGGTGAGGTGAGAGAGGCTGTAATAGCTAAAAGAACTTCTTTCAAGAAATGGAAAAAGGATTTGAATGAAAAAAACCCCAAAAAATAGGAAACTGCACAAGCACTGGCATATGCTCGCTCTCTCTCTCCTACACACATACAGACATGCAAGCTCTCTCTCTCTCCCACACAGTCTTGCTCCCCTTCCCCCCACTTCTCAACAATCTTGGTCCCAACCCCCTCTCCCCTTCCAGATCCCCCACTCCCCAGCAGTCTTACTGAACAGGCCCTCCTCTTCCAGACCTCCACTTCCCAGCAGTCTTGCTCCCCAGCCTTTTTTCCCCTCCCACACCTTCTCACTCACAATCCCCTCACTCACCGCAGGTGCTAGTGCATGATTTCCTTAACGCTGCTCGCCCCCACGGTGCTACAGCAATCCCCTCACTCACCCTCCCTGCTCCTGAAGAACGGAAGGATCGGGCCTGGCAGCGCGGGCTGCTTCCTCCCTTCCAGCTGCCGGTGCCCGAGTCATCAGATGCCGACAGCTGAGGAAGAAGAAGCAGCCCGCACTGCAAGGCCTGATCCTTCGGTTCTTCAGGAGCAGGGAGGGTGAGTGAGGGGATCGCAGTAGCGTTCTCGAAATCATGCGCAGTCCCACTGCCACCAATGAGGCTTCTCCCATTGTAGGCGTCTTCCTGTTCCGACGCCTATGAGTGGAAAAGCAGCGCGGCTCCGCCAGAATCCTCAGCGAGACTGGCGGGCCGCGTTGCTTTTCCATTTACTGAGACCCCACATGACAGCGGCGCTATGGTACCTTTTGGTACGGCGCCTGTGGCCGTGACCATATTGGCCATAGCCGCGCTTCGGCTCTGCAAAAAAGACATAACAAAATTAGAAAAGTTACAGAGAAGGACAACCAAAATGATAAAAGAGATGGGAATGATTCCTCTCTGAGGAAAGGCTAAAGAGGTTAGGACTCTTCAGCTAGAAGAGAGCTGATAGGAGATATGATAGAGGTCTATCAAATATTGAGTGGAGTGAAACGAGTAAAAATGAATCAGTTGTTTACTCTTTCAAAAAGTACAAAGGATGGGGGACACACAATGAGGTTACTAAGATGGAGATTTAAAACTAACAAGAGAGAATATTTTTTTGCTCAATGCATAATTAAGAACATAAGCTCTAGAATTCTTTTCCAGAGGATGGCGTGAAAGATGTTAGTGTAGCTGCATTTAAAAAAAGGTTTAGACAAGTTCCTGGAAGAAAAGTCTGTAAAACCATTATCAAGATGCAGCTGCATTTGGCAATTTTGATCTCACCCCATCAATTTATGGGGTTCAACATCGATTTATTTTTGGAAAAGGCCGGGTTGATTGGTAAAAAGGTAAATGCTCTCTGCATGGGTCAGCAGCCAACATCCCCACCTGGATTGTAGGTTTCATAGAATGGTGAAACCTCTGACCTTTGAATATCTCACAGCTAAATTTTGTTCCCAGAAGTGGTTTAATACTATGCTGAGTGTTTGGGACAACTGTCTTGCTTATCTCTCTCCAGCGGTTTGGAATACTATATGTTCCCCAATGAATCACTCAATATATATTGGAGCTAGTTATTATTTACAATCTTCTCTTTCGTTATATTACTTGCTCCATATCAGTCTCTCTTTCTTCTTCTTCTTATTGTCTCCATTTTCATTCATTTCTTTTCTATAATTGTATGCAGGGGGGAGGGGGAAAACAGGGAGTTTATAGAAGCTATGTTTATGTTCTAAGAGACTTCACTGCTGTTGTAAGCGATTTCCAAGTGTATATTTGGTGTTTCTTATTGCTTGTTTCTTTTCTGTTTTTTTAATGCTTCAAAATTCAATAAATGTGACTGGGAAAAAAAAAGATGCAATTGCAGAAATCCACTGCTTATCCCCAGAACTAGCAACATGGAATGTCTCTACTTCTTGGGATCCTTATAGGTGCTTGTGACTTGGATTTTCCACTGTTGGAAACAGGTTATTGGGTTTGATGGACCTTTGGTCTGACCCAGTATGGCAAATCTCATGTTCTTATGATTACTTTCCAAAAGCATGTTGATATGCAATAAGGTTACAAACTATGGAAAAGTCATTCTTGCGTAGCTGCTTTTATTGTTTATTATGGAGCTCCAGAAAGTAACCAGTGATATTGTGTGCTAAGCACTGGTTACTCTGTGAAACCCAATGCAATGTTCTTACCCCAGGAACAGGCTCTCCATCCGTCACCCCTGAGATTATATCCCACATTGAACGAGGGGAAGAGCCGTACATCAGGGATGAGCCGGGATCAAAGGAAAGAAAAACTGGAAAAAGCAGCTGCTCAGGTGAGTGCAGGAATAATCTTCATTGTGCTGCTTATGAGATGTTTTTGATCATTTTAGTCAATTTTCAGAATTCAAGTTGAACATCTCAAAAGTCCGAGCTCCTGGTTTAACCAAAGTCGATACGGATCTGATAGGAGGATGATTTTCTTGTCAAATGGGCTTCTGATGCGTTCAAATATTTGGGTATTTACTCGCCAGAAGGTCTGGACTCGGACCCCGCTGGTGTTTTGATTCTCGGACCGGTTTGGACTCTTCCTCGTCTCCGTCTTCAGACTGTCTCGACCTGCTGGAGGCGCCAGCCGTCTGGAACCCACGACCTGCAGGAGGCGCCTGCATCCAGACTTTCTACAGTCTTCAGAGGAGTCGCCTAAGTCCCAGCGGCCGGACCCCTATGGGCTCCTCCTGGGGGGGTCGCGTGCTTCCAGGGTGAAGACTTCTAGCAAGTCTCTACAGTCCAAGAGGCCTCGCCCTTCGACGGTAGTCCTCTACCTCGAAACAAGGGTCCACTTCCATAACAGCAAACTGGTCAAAGAAATGAAAACAAACGTTCTCCTAATAATTTGTGGAAAAATATTTTTAAGAAATTTGGAGGAAATCCAGAAGTCTTGCCCTTCTTATTCATTCAGGGCAACAATTTTTTCCTGGCAGGAGAACAGATGAAGAATTTCTTTAGTTGGGCGAAATTGGGGATTACACAAATAAAACACCTGTTAGAACCCAATGGCGGGATATTGATGTTCAACAATTGAAGGATTGTTATGCCTATAATCATGCTGTCCACTTTGCTTATTTATAACTGAGACACTATAAAGGAGTTATAAAATGCACTCAATTTGATTCTGATCTGTTCTGTAAAATAGAACACTTATAGTTGGTGTAAGAAGTGGAAACGGTTTCCGTTTCAAAACTTCGAACGGTTTTTCAAACAGCAGACATGTCCAATTCTTGTAGTGACTTGGCTTTATCATTTATACTGTCGGCGAACACCTTATTAGGTTGTTTTAAAAGATAAGAGGCCTCACAGGGAATGAATACCTCAGAGAGAGATTTTTTAATTCTTGCATAGGGCTTACATTACTCCTCTTAACAGCTAACATGGGAACATAGAAAATAGAAATGTCAGCAGAAAAGGACCAAATGGTCCATCCAGACTGCCCAGCAAACTTATGGTAGTATCTGTGCGTCGTGCAGGTTATTTCCATTCTTATCAGTTTCCCAGACCATAAAGGTCAGGGCTCTTGTTGGTTGCTGTCTGAATCTAATTCCCTGTTCCCTCTTCCACTGAAACAGAGAGCAATGATGGAGTTCAATTGACAGTATGAAGGCTTATTTGTTAAAGGAAGTAACTGCCACCCCAGCAAGTTACCCCCATGCACTCTTGTCATCATTTCCATCCTCCAGCCTTTAGGGATTCACAGTGTTTATCCAATGCCCTTTTCAATTCTTTCACTGTTTTTGTCTTTACCACCTCTTCCAGAAGGGCATTCCAGGTATCCACCCTCTCCGTGAAGAAATATTTCCTGATGTTGGTTCTGAGTCTTCCTCCCTGGAGTTTCATTTCATGACTCCTAGTTCTACTGATTTCCTTTCACCGGAAAAGGTTTGTCAATTGTGCATCAGTAAAACCTTTCAGGCATCTAAAGGTCTGTATCATACCCCCCCCCCCCTGCACCTCCTCTCCTCCAGGGTATACATGTTTAGATCCTTTCCTCATAAGTAATTTGATGGAGACCCCCCACCATTTTGGTCGCCTTTCTCTGGACCGCCTTCATCCTGTCTCTGTCCCTTTTGAGATACGGTCTCCAGAACTGAAGACAATACTCCAGGTGAGGCCTCACCAAAGACCTGTACAAGGGTATTATCACCTCCTTTTTCTTTCTGGCTATTCCTCTCTATATGCAGCCCAGCATTCTTCTGTGTTTAGCTATCGCCTTCTCACGTTGTCTCACCATTTTTGGATCACTAGACACTATCACTGTGATCTGTAAGGTTAGTGAAGAGTATATTGACCTATCATGAGCAGGGAAATTGGGACTGAATGACCTACTATCACCCCAAGGTCCCCCTCTTGGTCCGTGCATAACAGCCTTTCACTCCCCATCACATACAGCTCTCTTGGACTACTGCACCCTAGATGAATGACTCTGCACTTCTTGGCATTGAATCCACCTGCCATATCTTCATCCCTGTTAAAGCTTCCTTAAATCACATTTCATTCTCTCTGCTCTTTTCGGAGTGTCCACTGTGTTGCAGATCTTAGTATTATCCGCAAATAGACAAACTTTACATTCTATCCCTTCTGCAATGTTGCTCACGAAGATATTAACCAGAACTGGTCCGAACACCAATTCTTGTGGCACTCCGCTTAACACTGTTCTCTCTCCACTTGACGCTGTCTTCTATCATAAGAACATAAGAAATTGCCATGTTGGGTCAGACCAAGAGGTCCATCAAGCCCAGCATCCTGTTTCCAACAGAGGCCAAACCATGCTCGAGAGTATGAAACAAGAAAGGCCAATCCACCCTATCAAAGGCTTGGCGTCCAGAGATATGATAAGCGCCAGCCTTCCTCCCCGCTTGGCCATGTGTAAGACATTAAACAGACATCTAGTATTAGCAGTAGAGATCCTGCCCCGGACGAAACCGGTCTGGTCCTGGTGGATCAGACTCAGTAAAACAACCTCCAGGTGCAACTGCAGTACTTTCACTAGAATTTTTAAGTTGGAGTTTAGTAATGATATGGGGCGATAGGAGCTGCAATCTGAACTGTCTTTGCCCTTCTTTGGGATAAGAGTAATAGTGGCGTTGGTCATGTCGCTCAGTGCTGAGGGTGATTCATCTGCATTTTGAAATAATGGAAAAAGGAAGTGAGCGACATCCATGAAGTATTTCTTGTAGAACTCAATCTGGAAAATATCCGGTCCCAGGCATTTCCCCTTTAGTAATGCCACCACAACGTTTTGTATTTCCATCAACAAGATAGGAGCCGCGGGTTTTTCACCCTGTTCATCAGACAGCCGAGGGTAGGCGAATACCCTCCAGAAATCGGGAGACACCCTCTTTCTGTGGGGTTTCAGACATAGCATAAAGATTAGAGAACTACTGTACAAAAACCTGTTCAGTCTCCCTTGGATCAGAAGTTAGTTTACCCTATGAGTCCCAAATGCTAAGGATATGTGACGCCCACCATTCTTTTCACCATCTGGCCAGCATCGTACCGGGCTTGTCCCTGTGCTTAGAAAACTTTAGCTTGGAGTATTTTAAAGCACTCCCAATCTTATCCATCTCGAGACTTTAGTGTGGAGAGCAGTCATTTTTCTGTTTTGTTTCTAATTTTGCAATTTAAACAAGGGCTTTTTGCCTACATATTTTTTGTAAGTAACTTGCATATGCTATAATCCTGCTGTGTAGGAAAGCCTTGAAGGCCGCCCACCAAAGCCCAGGTTTATAGTCAGCAACCGGGTTAAATTCACTAATTCCAGGACTGTCTTTTTAACCAAGTCTGAAAAGTTTTTATCGCCAAGGAAAGAGGTATTTAAGCGCCAGTTGAAAGCTTTAGGACTTGCAGAGTTAAGTCAAAGCTGAATTAATATCGGGTGGTGATCAGAAACCATGCTTGAGAGAACTGTACTATTTGACATCTTGGGATAAATACGGGGTGTGCACATAAAATAGTCAATCAATTCTGCTATACATGGCGTGTCGTGGTGAGAAAAAGTATAGTCTCACTTCCAGGGGTGGTGCTGCCTCTAAATATCTACCAGACGGAAGGTGGTAATAATATCAATGTCATTAGTGAAGCTAGTGGAACCCAGCCCGATTTTAGAGGTTTTGTCTATTTCTGGGTTTGGGCATATTCCAGTCACCTCCAACGACCAAGACTTCAAAACCGAAGGAAGCTGTTTTGTCAGTTAGGTGCTGATAGAATTCCTGCTGATCGACATTTGGCCCGTAAACATTTACAAGTGTGAAGGTCGTGGAGTTAATAGTACATTCTAGGATAACATATCGACCAGCAGGTTCAGCATATGATCTTTTAACCTTTAGGGGTAGAGTTTTGTCTATTAAAACACAAACTCCCCTGCTACATGAGGTATAAGAGGAATAATAAACTACTCCCACGCGACCCATCTATAATTTCTTGCGACGTCAAATGCATCTTTTGCAAAAGGAGAATTTGGGCCTTGTTCCTTCATGCAATTTGCAAAATCCTTTTCCTTTTAATTGGGAAAGAGATCCTCCTAACATTCAAAGAGATATAGTTAATGTGCTCAGTCATAGTGAAGTGTTAGGTGATTTCTAAAGAGAAGAGAGGAGAACTGAGAGTCAGCAAAGAGGGAAAAAATTCACATGGCCCCGTACCACAGAGTAGTTATAATATAGACGACCAGAGTACTGTAGCGTGCAAACTTGAACCTAGAGACCTCCAGCAAGTCGTTGAGTGAAGGAATTAGCCAGTGAGTGTAGAGATGAAAATGCCTTGATTTAAACCACCAACCTAAATCCAACACCCTTGGTAAGTTAAATAAGGCCCCCCAATTCCAAACAACCCATACCCGCAAATTGGTAATTTAACCCACCAATAAGATTCAACCCCATATCCTTTCTTTGTAGGCTCATTGCCTCTCGGATAGGAAATAAATTGAGATCCGAGAGGTGAGCCCCCCCCCCACCCTCTCTAGAGGAAAACAAAAACCCTGGCTAACCCTCCCACCCCCGCCCAGTCCAAAACCACTCCCCTCCAGCGTATGAAGAGGACCCTACGGTGTGGGAGCCGTTCGTGAAACCCCTTGCGGTCGTGCAACTTCCCTGATCTCCCCTCTTTGAGGAGGAGAGCATCATGAGATCGAAAAGATGGAAGAAAAATGTGCAGGAAGGATTGTTTAAACCCATAGAACAGCGATAGTGTTATCCCCACTAGTGAATAGGAAAGTAAAGATAAGAACAACCCCCCCCCCCCGGGGAGCTGCAGTGCAACACTGCCTTAGCCCTGCCCGGCTGCCTGACAGAAGAGGCAGTCGTGAGGCGATAGAAGAAAGTAACATTTTAAGGAGCGACACTGCGCGTGAGCTACTGTCCCCATAAGAGTGTAAGGAAAAGGAAAACGATCTTGACCACGTGGCCTATAATAAACAAATGGAGAACTTTTGTATCCGATATTTCATGGGGGTCGTTGAAGCCGGACGATCCCATGCCATTCTGTATAGGTAATCTCTGGGCGTGTTTTCAATGCCATTAATGGTGTGCAGCCTCTGGCCTGTGCTGGGCACCGCCGATCATCCGGGTTAATTTGCATGGCAGGCGGCACATCAGCTGTTGGGCACCGCCGCCAAAGGCCACACACCAGAGCCACCAAGTATAGGGGAGATGTTAAAGGCAATGCACACATCATGTGAAAGGAGATAAAAAGGAGAAATAAGAAAGTTAGAAACCCCCCCGCAAACTACTAAGAGACCGCCCCAACCACCAGGAAACACATCAGGGATTAAACTCTTTCCCACCCTTACCCCCCCCACACACACACACCAGACTGATGATTATAAGCAGATCTCGGATAAAAGGGAAAAACATAGCAAAAGGTGACAAACAATGTGAATAAGAGTAATGAGGCCATCCTTAGCCAAGGGGAGAAGATAATTAAAATATGCAGTCAGGTCTTGCGATGTGAAGAAGCGACTCGTTGTCTCCTTGCTGGCCGAAGCGCTTCCAGTTGTTCCAGGAAATGCCGTACCTCCGCTGGTGAGTCAAAAATCCAGGTTTCGTTGTTCTTGAGAGTTATTTTGAGGCATGCCAGATAGAGAAGTGCATATGCGAGGCCACATTTTTGCAGATCCTTCTTAAGAGGCCCGTATTCGGCCCGCTTTTTTTTTTTGTGTAGCCACAGCAAAGTCTTGAAAAAACATAATCTTCTTGCCATGGTGCAAGACCTCGCCTGCCTTCCGAGCCTTGTCCAGGATTCGAACTCTGTCCTGGAAGCGGTGCAGCTGCGTAATAATGGTGTGCGGGTGGCCACCCAGCCCTGCAGGCGGAATTAGTGCTCTATGTGCCCGCTCGATTTTAATGTGTCCTTCCTTTGCAGTGAGGCCAGGGGTAGCAGGCAGCCAATGCTCAAAAAAGGCTACCTGGTCCGTTCCCTTGTCTCCTTCCGGGAAACCAACAGGTCTGATGTTATGCCGGCGGCCTCAGTTTTCTAGGTCTTCCAGTTTTTCGATCACTGCAGAAAGTTATTGCTCCAGCTTATCAGTTTTTCTGCTGTTCTCTGTGGCAGCCATTTCTAGCTCCCCCATTTTTGTCTCCATTGACTCAATTTTGGCCGTGTTGTCCTGCACCGAGGAGACAAGGTTGGATATCTTTTCAACGACCACAGCGAATTCGCTGTTGACTCTCGGAGGTGAGTTTGTAGAGGTTTCAAAAAGCTGTTTTAACCGTGAGTTGGCATCCAGCGGAGTTGCAAGCATAGGCCACCGTTCCTCTTCTGTGGTTCGTTCCTCCACCTTGTCCCCCTTACTAGCCTGAGCCTTTTTACCGGTTCGGAGCATTTTGATGGGTTGATCAGCCCACATGGCCGGCAGGGATTTTGAAATGGGTTCTTTAGCCATGGTTGAGGTGAGAAAGGTTGTGATTAGATCAAGGATGATGAAGGATTTAGATCAGAGGCCTGGGAATGCAAGGATGGCTCGTCCTTTTGTTTATAAGCACATCACCGGAAGTCTTCTTTCTTCCTCTTGACCTGCTTTCCTGATTTCTTTCTTCGTCTCCCTCAATTTTAACAGATATTCTTCCTTGGGTTCCTTTTCTCAGGATCCTTTATACTTCTCGAATGCTTTTCTTTTTACCTTAATTTTTTCAGCCACCTCCTTTGAGAACCAGATTGGTTTCTTTTTCCTCTTACTCTTCTTTACTTTCCTAACATATAGATTTGTTGCCTTTGCAATAGCTCCTTTTAATTTCTCCCACTGTTATTCTATCTCACCCATTTTCTTTCAGTTCTTCCTCTAGGTACATCCGCATTTTGACAAAGTCCATATTTGTAAAATTCAAAACTGTGCTGTTTGTATGACTTCTCTATATCCTATCATGATATCGAACCATACCATCTGATGATCACTAGTACTCAGGTGAGTCCTACCCGAACATCAGAGACATTAGCCCCATTAGTGATCACTAGATCAAGAATCACACCCTCCCTTGTGGGTTCCATTACCATTTGTTTGAGCAGAGTGCCTAGAAAGGCATCCACTATCTCGCTACTTTTTGTAGATTCCGCAGAAGGGATGCTCCAATCCACATCCAGCAGATTAAAATCTCCAATGAACAACATTTCTCCCTTCTTTCCCACCTTTTAGATGTCCTCGATCAGATCTTTGTCCAGTTCATTCATTTGGGTTGGAGGCCTGTAGATCACACCAGTAAAAATGGAAGCATCATCTTTAGGATGGTCCATATTGCTTCTTCTTTACCCCACGTCCCTTGCAATTCAGTTGCTTGGATATTATTTTTGACATAAAGAGCTACTCCTCCCCCTTTTCTGTCCTCTCTATCCTTCCGTAACAATTTATAGCCCGGGATGGCCATATCCTAAACATGAGACTCAATGAACCATGTCTCTGCAACAGCAGCAAAGTCCAATTCTGCCTCTACCATTAGGGCCTGCAGGTCTGGGATTTTATTGCTCAAACTACGAGCATTTGTGGTCATACCTTTCCAGCTGCTCTTCCTAGTCACCTTTTATGTTTTTTTGAACTGATTGATGTTATTTTCTCTTCTCACTTCCTGTCTTGCTTGGGGTGGACATTCCAATTCCAAAAACATATTCAGGGTCTCTCACCCCATGCTAAATCTGTGTATTAAATGTTTGAGCTTCTATAGTATATTAATTGTTGAGTCATTAAGATGTTGATGTACCTCTTAATATATGGGTGGGGGTGGAGGTGGGATGGGTTGTAGGGAAGGGATGGAACAGCGTCATTATAGTAATGGAGGCATAAGGAACAAATGCCATCTATGAATATCTGATTATCGATTTGGTTATCGTGAGAGGGGTTGCAAGCTGATAGTGCTGATAGAGGGTAAGGAGGGATAGGGGAGGGAAAGAAGGGAAGAAACACAAAAGAAAAAAGGAATTTCATGTTTATGTGACTGACTATATCTGAATACTGTATTACAACTTACTAAAATTGTTTTTGTAATCTGTTATAGTTTAAAAAAGAAGCTGAAAGAAAAACATAGCTTAGAGTGGGAAACAGCTTGCTTTCTGTTGTGACTTTAAGTCCCTCACCACAGATTTGTTGTTTACCTCCTCCTTTCCCATACTTGTTTTACAGTTACCTTAGCCAAGCTTGTCAGACTTACAATAAGAAATCCTATTCTATTGTCCATCACCAGTCTCCACCAGTGCTCAACCCCCAGAACACAATCAGCTCTGCTGCATCTCCTCCTATCCAAAAAAAAAAAAAAAGTAGCAGAACACTGTTCTAGATTGTTTCTTCAAAAATTAAGCCTTGGGTAATAGAAACAAAAAGACATTGAATTAGCACAAGTTTGAAACATATGAGCAGTAGCGTAATAGCTAAGGTTAAAGACTTGGCAATTAGCAGCACTATTGCTCACAGGCTTCAAACAGAATGTTAGGAATTATTAGGAAGGGAATGGTGAATAAAACAGAAAATGTCATAATGCCTCTGTATCGCTCCATGGTGAGAACATACTTTGAGTACTGTGTGCAATTTTGGTCACTGCCTCTAAAAAAAAAAATATATAGTTGCACTGGAGAAGATACAGAGAAGGGCGACCAAAATGATAAAAGGAGATGGAATGGCTCCTGTATGAGGAAAGGCTGAAGAGGTTAGGGCTGTTCAGCTTGGAGAAGAAATGGACGAGGGAGGATTTGATAGAGGTCTAGATAATCATGAGACGACTAAAACAGGTACATATGAAGCAGTTATTTACTCTGTCAGATAATACAAGTGCTAGGGGGGACACTCCATGAAGTTAGCAAGTAACTCACTTAAAACATATTGGAGAAAATTCTTTTTTTTACTCAATGCACTATTAAGCTCTAGAATTCATTGCCAGAGGATGTGGTAAGGTAATTAGTATAGTTGGGTTTAAAAAAGGTTTGGACAAGTTTCTGGAGGAGAAATCCATAAACTGCTAGTAATAAAGTTGACTTAGACATTACCCAATGCTTATTACCGGCATCAGTTGCATGGGCTCTATTTAATGTTTTGGTATTGGCCAGGTACTTGTAACCTGGATTGGCCACTTTTGGAAACAGGATGCTGGGCTTGATGGACACTTGGTCTGACCCAGTATGGCTACTTCTTACGTTCTAAACGTGTGTCTGTTCTTTATGCTGCAGTGTCTGCTTCAGGATCACATCCTCTCCTCCTATTCCCTGCAGAGCAGGAGGAGAAGGGCAAGATTATGGAGAGAGTGGATGTTCTTTGTTCAGTCTGCTCCAGGCTCACCTCCCTCTTCCTTGCAGGTTACCTGGAGGGGAGGGGCTGGGGTAGGACGCTTCTGCCACTCTGCCTCTTAAGTCTGGTGAAGCTCCATTCCAGGCTGTTCCCCTAAAAATTAAGCCCTGGGTGAATTACTCTTTAGTTTGTGTGCTTAATTAAAAAGGAAAGTTAAGTCATATGTAGTGTGTTTGTATGTGCCTGATAAAAAGCAACCAAGGGAAGGTAAATTTTTAGTATCTTTACCCTCCCTCCCACCTATCCCTAAGCACATTCACTGATTTATAGACTCTTATCCCATGTAAAAGGACAACAGACATTGTCACACCAGAAATCAATCAGGGATTGATCTATAAAAGTAATCTAGTAAATAATCCAGCCAAATTAACTTTAGCTGTACCACATTAATTTAAAGGACTTTTGTTTAAGCATCCCTACTCCGTTAGCAATCTTAATTAATTAAGGACATAACAACATTAAAATGCAGACAGTTGTGCAGAAGTCCCTAACACGATATGGGGACACTGGGTCAGTACTGGATGAGAGGGAAGAGTGCCCCTAACACCAGGCTGGGACACTGGGTCAGTGCTGGATCAGAGGGAAGATTGATCCTAACACCATGCTGAGACATTGGGTCAGTGCTGGATCAGAGGGAAAAGTGCTCCTAACACCATGCTGGGACACTGGGTCAGTGCTGGATCAGAGGGAAGAGTGCCCCTAACACCATGCTGGGACACTGGGTCAGTGCTGGATCAGAGGGAAGAGTGCCCCTAACACCATGCTGGGATACTTGGTCAGTGCTGGATCAGAGGGAAGAGTGCCCCTAACACCATGCTGGGACACTGGGTCAGTGCTGGATCAGAGGGAAGTGTGCCCCTAACACCATGCTGGGACACTGGGTCAATGCTGGATCAGAGGGAAGAGTGCCCCTAACACCATGCTGGGACACTGGGTCAGTTCTGGCACAGAAGGAAGAGTGCCCCTAACACCATGCTGGGACGCTGGGTCAGTGCTGGCTCAGAGGGAAGAGTGCCCCTAACACCATGCTGGGACAGTAGATCAGTGCTGGGTCAGAGGGAAGAGTATCCCTAACACCATGCTGGGTCACCGGGTCAGTACTGGATCAGAGAGAAGAGTGCCCCTAACACCATGCTGGGACACTGGGTCAGTACTGGATCAGAGGGAAGAATGCCCCTAACACCATGCTGAGACACTGGGTCAGTACTGGCACTGAGGGATGAGTGACCCCGACACCATGCTGGGACACTGGGTCACTTCTGAATGAAAGGGGGAAGTGCTCTTTAACACTGTGCTAAACTGTGAGTCATTACAAAATGCTGCAGACAAGAGGGGATGCAACTGCTTAAGCAACTCCCAAGTTCTTTTAAGTCTTCGGTTATTTAAGGACTACATACAGATCTGATGTTCATGGTAAGCAAGCCATGCAAATTAGGCTTCTTCTTAGGCCATATTTGTGCAAATATATATGAATATTAAGGATGTCCTGAACACCAGATCTACTTATGTCCCCTGAAACATGTCCATGCTTGAAAACCTTGACCATTGTCACTGTGTTTCTCACTCACATCAGTTAATGTCTGTCCTTTATTTTCTTATCCAGAGATCAATGAGTCTGAGAGAAGACATGAGGAAATACATCCTGAGGAGGTGACTAAAACTATTTCTGAGAAAGATGGAGGGGACACCTGCCCATGTTGTGACTGGGAGAAAAACTGCTGGACTCGTTATAAACTAGAGGAAGGACTAAGAAACCCAGCAGGAGACTGCACTGAGAGTGTGACTCACTGTGCGCAAAGTACCAATGATTCCCACAGTATGGAACATCAGAGAAACCAGACAATAGAGCAACAGTCTTTATGTAATGAATGTGGAAACTTGTACATGGATCAGGGAACTCTAAAGCCACAAGATGGATTTCATAGAGGAGAGAGACCACATACATGTACAGACTGTGGCAAGAACTTCAGTCAGAAGGACCCTGGCCCAGTAAATGAGAAGATGCACACTAACAACAATAGATCATTTCTCTGTAGTGAATATGGGAAATGTGATCTTGACAAACCAGACCTGGTAATATCTAAAAGAAGCCACACAGAAGAAAGGCCATATCCATGCACTGAATGTGGGAAAAGCTTCAGGCAGAAGGGAAGCCTTACACAGCACTTGAGAATTCACACTGGAGAGAGACCCTTTCCATGCACTCAATGTGGGAAAAGCTTTATTCAGAAGGGGAATCTTTTGATACACCAGAGAATCCATAAAGGAGAGAGACCCTTTGCATGTACTAAGTGTGAGAAGAACTTCATTCAGAAGAAAAACTTAATAATTCATCAGAGAACCCACACAGGGGAAAGACAATTTCATTGCAGTGAATGTGGGAAAAACTTTATTTGGAAGGGGAGACTTCTGATGCATCAGAGAATTCATACAGTAGAGAAACCCTTCTCCTGCAAAGAATGTAGGAAAAGTTTCAGAAAGAAAAGAGATCTTATTAAGCACCTACGCATACATACTGGGGAAAGACCCTTTCCATGCACTGAATGTGGGAAACGCTTCAGGCAGAAGGGAAGTCTTACCCAACATCTGAGAATTCACACTGGAGAGAGACCCTTTCCTTGCACTGAATGTGGAAAAAGCTTTATTCAGAAGGGAAATCTTTTGAAACACCAGAGAATCCATAAAGGAGAGAGACCATTTGCATGTACTCAGTGTGAGAAGAACTTCATTCGGAAGAGAAACTTAATAATGCATCAAAGAACCCACACAGGAGAGAGACCATTTCTTTGTACTGACTGTGGAAAATGCTTTACTAAAAAAGAATATCTTCAGAAGCACCAGAGAAACCATACAGGAGAGAAACCCTTCTCATGCAAGGAATGTAGGAAAAGTTTCAGTCAGAAAAGTGATCTTATTCAGCACTTACGAATACATACAGGGGAAAGACCCTTTCCATGCAATGAATGTGGAAAAAGCTTTAGTCAGAAGGGAAGTCTTACACAACACCTGAGAATTCACACTGGAGAGAGACCCTTTCCATGTACTGAATGTGGGAAAAGCTTTATTCGGAAGCAAAGCCTTCTGATGCACCAGAGAATTCATACAGGAGAGAAACCCTTCTCATGCAAGGAATGTAGGAAAAGTTTCAAACAGAATAGAGATCTTATTCAGCATCTACGAATACATACCGGGGACAGGCCGTTTCCATGCACTGAATGTGGGAAAAGGTTCAGGGACAAAAGAGGGCTTACACAACACTTGAGAATTCATACAGGGGAGAGACCATTTCCTTGCACTGAATGTGGGAAAAGCTTTATCCGGAAGCAAAGCCTTCTGATGCACCAGAAAATCCATACAGGAGAGAAACCCTTCTCATTCAAGCAATGTAGGAAAAGTTTCTGAATGAAAAGAGATCTTTTTAAGCAGCTATGAATATACACTGGGAAAAGTAATTTTCCATGCTACGAATGCGGAAAAAGCTTCAGGAAGAAGGGACGCTTACTCGATACCTGAGAATTCATACAGGAGAGAGACCCTTTACTTGCAGTGACTGAGGGAAAAGCTTTGTTCAAAAAGGAAGTCTTCTGATATACCAGAGAACCCATACATGATAGAGGCCATTTCCATGCACAGACTGTGAGAAAAGCTTTAACAATCTTTATTTTCTTGCCTTCCTTCGTTTCTGTTACTCCTCCCCCACCGCCCTGTTATAATGTATTTTCCAACCTTTTGTTGTCATGTGAACCGGCATGATGTTTCCTACTAATGCCGGTATATAAAAGGTATTAAATAAATAAATAAATAACGCGAGGAGAGATCTTCTGATACATCAGAGAAGCCACACATGGGGGTGAAAACCAGATATTGTGGTGAAGGAGAAGAACACAAGAACAGCATTGTTGATTGAATTATCAGTACCCAGTAATTATTCTAAGGATCGTATGGAGAAAGAAAAGATCCTTAAATACCAAGAGATGTAGTTAGAGATGAAGAAAATGTGGCAGAAAGATACCGAAATAGACCCAATTATATTGGGTGTTCCCGGTCTGATGAAGAAGAATTTTAAAGTGCATCTTTATATGTTGCCTGTTACGGTTACACTTTATGAACTTCAGAAGGGGGGGGGGGGGGGCCTCTCTTTGGTATAATCAGGTCGATACAGTAAGGCCGCGGTAGAAACAGTGCGGCAGTGTCAGGCGCACCCTTCCTCCCCGCACGCACAGTTCTCTTCACTAAGTCCCCGATACTCTCTTCTAATTGCATGCAAATGCATGCCGCGGCTGTGAAGCGATAGGGAAGGGTTATGCCCGCGCAACCCATTTTACTGTATAGGCGCTTAATACAGCACCTATACAGTAACCTGGGTGCGCTGGTACCTGTCATTTCAAATGTCATTTCAAATGACATTTGGAATGACAGGCACCGGGAGGAGGGAAGCGGCGAAGCGACTTACTTCTTGCTGTGTCTCTCCTCCTCCCGGAGCAGGGCGCGAAAGCAGCCTTGCTCCGGGAGGAGGTGGGACACAGCGGCGAAGCAAAAAAAAAAATCAAAGGCGCGTGTTCGATCAGGCGGGTGGGTGCGTGTTCGATCGGGCGGGTAGGCGGCAGCAGCGGCGGCAGAGAAGAAAAAAAAAACCAAAAGCAATTTTTTTTTTTTCAAAAAGCGACAATTTTGGTTTTTTCCAAAAGCGACTTACTTTTGGGATCTGTCAAGATCCCAAAAGTAAGTCGCAAAAGTAACTTACTTTTCTGAAGCCATCAGGAACAAGATCATAGCTCCTCCCGACGAAGACGAAGATGGCCGCCTGCACGGGAAAGCGTGCAATTGGCCGCTGAAGACGTGACGTCATGACGTTTGGCGTCACGGGATGTGACGTCACGTCTTCAGCGGCCAATTGCACACTTTCCCCCGTGCAGGCGGCCATCTTCGTCTTCGTCGGGGGGAGCTACGATCCTGCTGATGGCTTCAGATCCCGGGGGGCGGGTGGGCGCGTGTCCGGCTCCCACCGCTGCCTGGATGGGTGGGCGCGTGTCCGGCTGGATGAATGCCCGTGCGATTTTGGCGCTCATGGCATGAGCGCCAAAATCGCACGGGCATCCATTCCGGCAGGGGCCGTGCATTCATCCAGGCAGAGGGAACCGTGGGCCGTTTTCGCCACCGGTTCCCTCTGCCTGGATGAATGGCCGTGCGATTTTGGCGCTCATGCCATGAGCGCCAAAATCGCACGGGCATCAATTCCGCTGCTGCCCCCAGATCCCGGATGCCGCTTTTTTTGCTTCTTTGCTGCCCTCCCCCCCCCCCCCCCCCCGCTGCCGCTGCTGCCCCCGGATCCCGCTGCCCCCCCGGATCCCGCCCCCGGATCCCGCTGCCCCCCCCCCGCTGCCGCTGCCGCTTACCCGCAAAATCGGGAGGAAGGGAGAAGGGACTACCGTAGCAGGCCCGAGCCTTGCTACTTTTTCGGTTTTTTTTTTTTTTTTTGCTTCGGGAGGAGGGGACCGGACGGGGCTGCAGGAGACCGGACTGGGCCTACACCGGACGGCTGGACCGGGGACCAGGGCAGGTAAGCAATTTTTTACACTACACTACACTACACTAACACCTACTAGGGGGAGGCGGTAAACTAGCACGTTAAGGCCGCGGCAGAACAGCGGGTTACTGAGGAGATAGTATCAGCGCCCGTTACAGTATCGGAGGGGAATAGCTAATTCCTTCATTATACAGCTTTTTCGTTCATTTACATGCTGGGTGCGGAAAGGGTTATGTGTTTATTTTAGGAAGCGCTAAGGACGCGTGAAACTGGAGACTGTATTGCTGGACCGCCTTACTCGTCTGTATTGTGCGCTCCCAGCACGTTACAGACGGGGAATCTTTAACTGAACGTTACTGTATCGACCTGAATGTGAGTACTAAGAAGGCCATTAATAGTAAATTTGAGAGATTGAGATCATCTCAATCATTCCATGGCTTATGAGCAAGGTTCATTCTTGTGAAGGTGTCCTCATTGTATAACATCTTCATCAGATGTCAGCAGGGTGACTGCTATTATTTAAATATGAAAAGAAGTGAAAAGACAAATCCATACTGGCTACACATCGCCCCTGAATAAAATGGTGCCCACTCTTACCTAGGCCCTGGAGAACCTGTTCATGGACCCACCACAGGAAACACACCACAGAAACTGATGAAAAATTTAATAGGACTGAACACAGTTACATGGACCCCCTAGAGATAAAAAGGAGATAATGTACTCCTATTTTTCTGCAATATACCCTGAATTTAAATGTAGCACATCAAAAATGGGGTGAGAGTGATTTTTGCCTTTCCAAATCCGAGCTCAATGCAAATTACTAACAGGCCGATACAGTAAAAGCGCGGGAGACTGGGCGAGCGCCCGCTCTCCTGTGCTTGCGATACAGTATTTTAATTTATTAAAATTAGGGCCGGCAGTAAAAAGAGGCGCTAGGGACACTAGCGCGTCCCTAGCGCCTCTTTTTTGACAGGAGCGGCGGCTGTCAGTGGGTTTGACAGCCGACACTCAATTTTGACGGCGTCGGTTCACGAGCCCGCTGACAGCCACGGGTTCAGAAACCAGACGCTGGCAAAACTGAGCGTCCGGTTTTTGACCTGCGGGCCTATTTCAAATTTTTTTTTCTATTTTTTTTACTTTTTTTTTAACTTTCGGGACCTCTGACTTAATACCGCCATGATATTAAGTCGGAGGGTGCACAGAAAAGCAGTTTTTACTGCTTTTCTGTGCACTTTCCCGGTGCCCAGAGAAATTAGGGCCTACCTTTGGGTAGGCCCTAATTTCTGAAAGTAAAATGTGCGACTTGGCTGCACATTTTACTTTCTGTATCGCGTGGGAATACCTAATAGGACCATCAACATGCATTTGCATGTTGCGGGCGCTATTAGGTTCGAGGGGGTTGGACGCGCGTTTTGGAATAAGGGGGTAAAGCTAGCGTGTCCAAAACGCGCATCTGATCGCGGGTTAACAGTGCGCTCCACCGGAACACAGTGTACCGTATCGGCCTGTAATTCAGGTGCAGTAGGGAGGCCCCTTCTCCAGATTGCTTACAATCTAAGGGGCATTTACTAATCTTTGGTATATTCCCGGGGGGGGGGGGGGGGGGGGGGGGAGGAATTCACTGAACTCGAATGCTTGTTACTGCAGCTTAGTAAATCCCAAAGGAAAACATACTGCAGCTCAGGGGCCCCACACAATGAGAATCCATTTTCCAGCCCCTGAGATGGCCAGCCCTGTCCCTCCTGACAAAACCTGTCCCCTGCACCTAACTGGTATGTTAAAGTCCCTGCTGTCTGTGTGGCCAGAGCCAGTACCCCCGAGGGTACTGGCTCTGGCCACACCATGGAAAAATGATCACATGAGAGGGACTAAAGTGTTCTTGAGAGACTGCCCCTCTCGATTTTGGACATGGAGCGGCTGGACCTGGAGACCTAGAGGAGACTCTGGGCTCCATTAGATACCAAGGACTTTAAGGTACTGGTTCAGCGGAGGCCTGGGAAAAAGTGGGCCTGGAACTGAGAGTAACATTTTCTATTTCAAGGGGTGGGGTTTTAATTTTATAACTTTTTGGATACTACCAAAGAGGGTGGGGGGGTTGGAGTCAGCAGATGGAAAGGGCATTTAAGGAAGCAGACCAGGAGCATCTGGAAATACACTGGCGTCCCAATACTCCCGAGGAAAGTTAGGGACATCCCTTGAAGTGCAGCTAACCTTTGATTAAATATCATGACTTGCCAGCTTCACAGCAAGCTGCGGCATTTGATTAGCATATTAATGATCTTATTTCCTTATATTTGCATGCAAATCGGCTCATTTAAATACCTGTGTTGCACTGGGATTTTTGGGGTTGTGAATAACATGCAAAATATGTAATTCTGTGCATTCTTTGCGGTAACGCATTTATCAAGGCTTAGTAAATGAATGTTTGCTTTGTTTTTTTAAATTATTTTAATTATCATTTTTCATATTAACAGAAAGATCTAGACAGAGTAGTCCAATAGTTATTCACAAATTCAAAGTAGCATTACAAACACTTCTCCAGTGCTAGTGCTAAATGAACTTTACAATACCCCCTCCCTTTCTGAATCCCTCCACCCACCACTTTCATTACTCTCACACCTTATGTTCTGGTCACCACATCTCAAACAAATATAGAGGAATTAGAAAAGGTAAAGAGAAGTGCGACCAAGATGATAGAGGGGATGGAACAGCTGGGAATCTATCTACCCTTTGGGAACCTTCCAGGTACTTATATCTCTCGACACCTCCTCATATTCAAGTCTGCTATTTCTATGGAATTTCTTTTAACGATATTTGGATCACAGAATTTTAAACCATCAGTTTGGGGATTGTCACGTTTGCAATGAGGCAGCATGTTTTCCACTAGCATTTAAAAAAAGCCAAAACATCTATGGTAAAAATTTCTTTCAATGGGGTTTATGATTAAGAAGATCGGCACTGTCTTCTACAATTGGCCAGGTGTATTTCCGGCTTGCTGAAACCCTTTTATACTACATCTAGATGGTTCTTTAGTTTTAAGTTTCACTTGCAACTTCTTTAGTACACACTTGTCTTTCTTTTTTTTTTTTTGGTGCGAGTATTGTGAGCAAGTTTATTGCATCTGATTTCCATTTGGATATATGCCATCCGAAGAAAAAGGATTTACACGTACATTGAAATGTAGTCACTGATGGGAGATAAGGACCATGAACCAGATCTAATCTGCTCATTTCTCTTAGCATGAAGCCTGCCCAGTTTCAGGTTTTACTGTCACATCTAGGGATCCTCTGTGCCTATCCCAGAAGTTCTTGAATTTGGAAACTCTTTTAGCCTCTCACCACCTCCCCTAGAAGGTGATTTCATACATCCACCACTGTTTCTGCAATGAAATGTTGCTTATCTTAGTCATGAGTCTGCCCTCCTATAAGCCTCATCTGACTATGAATTACAGAAAAACAAATGGATAGACCACAAGTACAGAGATAAACACAAAGATCTATTGCAGCAGCCTTATGGAGTACAAGGCCCAACTCATGAATTCGGAGCCATAGCCAGCCCAGATCACATTCTGGGCTGCAACATGAAGATGTGTTCTCTCCTTCACTTCTCAGACAGAATATTTTCTAGTTGTATTTCCTTCAATACTGCAAAATACTTTGTGTGGCAAACTGAAAGAGACTGATTAGATAAAACATTTTGCAACCATTCTGGGCCTGGTGATATTTTTCTCTCCATCATTTCTGTCTCCTCTTTATCCATCTTACCTTTCTTTTCATTCAATCTTTTTTTTCCTTCAAACTCTTGTCTTTCTTCTTGTTTAACTATTAACTGTCACTTCCCCTCTCTATCCTATCTGCTACCTAAAATCAACTTCTATTCCTTACATTTTATCTGTGTTTCTTTCATCCCTTCATAATCTCTTATGGCTCTATGTAATATCTTGTATTATAATCCTCAAGTTATCACGCATTGTCTGCTGGCTCTAATGTGGTCAGTAAATTTGGCTTTAAACCCTGATATGCTAAGAGGAAATGTAGAAATTACTACTTACCTGATAATTTCTTTTCATCTAAGGAAGGCAGGCCAAACCACATGAATGGGTTATGCACCTCTACCAGCAGATGGAGACGGAGTAAAGCTAACGTCACAGACATATAGCTCTGCCCTGACAGCCTGCCAGTATTCTTTGGAAAAGCCAAACTGTGGACAATCTGATTATACTTGAACATGACTACTAAAGGTCAACCACTCATGCTTCCAACCAATTGGGAATACTGAGCTCAGGCAAATAAATTACCATTCTGTAAACTTAGGGGCTGGTTATGACACTTATCAGTCCTTTATATGCATCGTACACATATAAAGGACAAACTAAAGGCAAGTCGGCAGCCAAGGGTGGGTTGTGGATTGGGCTGCCTTCTTTAAAAGAACAGAAATTATCAGGTAAGTAGTAATTTTTCCTTACTCTGCACTCAGGCAGGCCAATCCACATGAGTGTGATGGACCAGAACTACTGCTGAACAACGTTGGAGGCTCCCCCCAGTCCAGTCAAAGTGCACATGTGAAGGCTGTGTTGTCCTGAGTCCGAACGTCCAAGACTTGGAAAAGGATTGTAAGGAGGACTGTATCCCTGCTCGGCAAATCTTGATAGGAAACAACAATCAAATCTTTGCCCATGATACTCACCTGAGCCCTAGTGCAATGCATTCTAATTTGCTTAAGCAAAGGAATCTCATCATCCACATAGGCAGTGGAGATGACTTCCTTTACACAAGGGACTATAGTTGCCGCATCACCTTTTTAACCTCCACCATGGAGCATAAACAGCCTATCAGACTTCCTGATAGGTTTAGTAAACTTCAAGTACCACAGCAGATGCCGTTAGAATGGGCAGGGAAACAAACTGATTCAAATGAAACTCCGAAACCACTTTTGGGAAAAAGGAAGGTATAGTCCTAAGCTGTACTGCCCCCAGCATCTCGTGTAGAAACAGCTCCTGGCAAGAGAGAGCTTGCCATGAGCAAAACTGCACCCCCCCCAAGTTTGACTTCCCTGTTACAATGTAATTTTCCAAACTTAACCTGTTTATTGTAAACCGACATGATGTCCACAACGAATGTTGGTATAAAAAAATGTTTAAATAAATAAATAAATAAATAAATCTGCCTTCAAGGAAAGTAGTAGCAACCAGAGACCACATAGTGGTTGAAGGCAGGAGCCACCAAGAAATTCAAGACCAGATTAAGTTCTCTCAGAGGCAGTGGTAGCCCCAAGGGAGAACAAAGATACTTAACTCCCTTCAAGAACTGGGACACATCTGGATGAGAAGACAATGGCCCACTATTGACTTGCCCCTTATAACAAGCGAGAGCTGCTACTTGAACCTTCAGAGTGTTAAGGGCCAAGCCTTTAAGTAGTCCTTCCTGCAGAAATGCCAAATCAATGGAATTCCCATTTTAAGAGGCTGAAAATCTCGCTCTTCACACCAGGCCTCGAAAACTCTCCAAACTCTAACACAAGCCAGAGATATAGAATTCTTCTGGTCTGGAGCAATGTGGAAATAACTGCAGAAAAATAACCATGCTTCAACAAACGAGTCCTCTCAAGGGCCAAACTGTAAGACAAAATTGACCTGGATCATCGTGTAGAATTGGCCCCTGATGCAATAGTTACTTCCTGAGCAGCAATCTGAGAGGACTGCTCACCTGCAGTCTCTGTAGATTGGCATAGCACGGTCTCTGGGGCCAATCCGGAGTCATCAGAAGTACTATTTTGATCTGGTTTGCAATCTTTCGAATGGTACTGCCTATCAGTGGCCATGTTGGGAAGGCAGATAACACCCTGCCCCATGACCACAGTCGAACAAGAGCATCAATACCCAGTTTTCTCAGATCCCATGTGCAACTGAAAACTGTGGAACCCTCGCATTGCTGGGGTACGCCAGCAAACCAGGCACGAGCGACCCCAGCGTGTCACTATGAGTTGAAAGACTGCATCCACTAATTCCCATTCTCCTCTGTCCAAATTCTGCTTGCTGAGAAAGTTGGCCCTTACATTATCCTTCCCGGCAATGTGGGAATCGGATATGTCTTGAAGATGTTGCTCTGTCCATACCATGAGTGCTTCTATCTCCTTCAATACCTGTTGGCTTCTGGTTCCACACTGATGATTAAAGTAAGTCACTGTTGTCCAATTGTCCGACATTATCTTGACCGCTTGAGCCTCTAGATGCTTGCCGAACCTCAAGCACACCAACCGAACTGCACACACTTCCAATCGATTGATGTTCCATTGACTCTCTTTGGCAATTCAGTGACCTTGTACCACCAACTCCTGACAGTGAGCCTTCCAACCCCAAAGAAAATTCCCTTCCTGAGACGATCCACTAGTAACCACCACTGCAAACAGACAGTCACCTCCAATGGCAAGTGAAGCCTCACTGTATAGTCCTGTGACTGTGGACTCCACTGGGATAGCAACATGTGCTGAAGTGGTCGCATATGTACCCTTGTCCAGGGGACAACCTTCAACGTTGCTGCCATCAACGCCAGGACCTATAGATAAGACCCCACTGTTGTGTGAATAGTCCTTTTCAGGATTTGAACTTGAGTAATCAAACTTTGAATGTGACTTTCTGGTAGAAACACTCTGCCATGCTTTGTATTAAAATGAATGCCAAGATACTCCAGCATCTGAAACGGCTGTAAGCTCCTTTTGGCCAAGTTCACCACAGTCTAGTTCTTGCAGTAAGGAGATCACTCAGCGAGAAGCCAGGTGTCTCTCTTCCATGCTCTTGACCTGAATCAATCCAGATACAGATGAACTAGGAAGCCGCCCTTGTTTAATGACGCCTTTACCACCACCACAATCTTGGAGAAAGTTCTGGGTGCAGTAGCCAGCCCAAAGAGCAAGGCCTGAAACTGATGATGACATCCCAGAATGGCAAACCGCAGGAACCATTAATGTTCCTGGCAAATGGGACTATGTAGATATGCCTCCTTCAGATCCAGAGATGTAAGAAATTCCCCTGCTTGCACTGCCATTAATAAGGAGCACAGAGTTTCCATTTGAAAATGAATTACCCGCAAATGGCGATTGACTCCTTTGAGATCCAGGATGGGCTAAAAGGATTTTCATTTTTGGATACAACCAAATAAATGGAATAATGGCCCTACTTTCTAGTGAATCAGGAACAAGGATTATGGCCTTCAAATCCAACAGCTTTCTTAAGATAGTCTCCACTGCCACCATTTTTTGTAGGGAGTTGGAGGGAGAAACCACAAAGGCATCTGGAGGAATGCGAAGAAACTCTAGAGCATAGCCATCCCTTATCACTTCCAGGTCCCATTGGTCCGCCATGATCTGGACCCACCTCTGATAAAAGTGGGATAGACGCAAACCTTCATTGTAAAGATCGGGGTGCTCTGCTTCCAGAGTCTACAACCTTATGAGGCTTTCTGGGCCGAAAAGATCTACCAAAGGATCAATGCCTCTGATTAGTTGCTCCTGTTAAAGTCTAAAAGGCCTGTAATCTCTAGCAAGGCCTCTAGCTCCCGTAGAGTCACCCCCAGTCACATTAAATGTCATCAGTGTCTCAGATAATAGACTCGGCAACTCATCTCTGTGAAAGAAACGGAGTAGAATTTTATGTGGCTCTAGATCCAGGGGAATTTCCCTCTGTTCCAGAGGGGGGGGGGGGGGGGGAGCCCAAATCCCCATCAAAGTCATCCGATACACTCTTATCCAAATTCTCCTGAACATCATCGGGAATCACTTCACGGCAGCAGTTGCATGCAGCAGTGGATAAATGGGAATCCCAAGTACACAAACCCATATTAGAAGGTATCGCTGACTCCATAGGGCGACCCTGCAGAAAAGTCTGTGGTCGCTGGAAAAATTCCACCCTGAAAAAGGAGGATAAATCCATACCAGGTCCCACATGCTCAAATTAGATGCTCTCTGACAGGACAACCCCTGAAGATGTCTCTGTTATCGGGCAAACAAGAACAAGAAGGGGACATGCCAGTTGTGTCGCCTTCAGTCCCACTCTCCTATCTCCAAGGGGATGGACCAGTATTGTCAAAATCAGTAAGAGGCAAATCACTTCAAGCATCTAGCCAGCGCTGACAAAGACTCACAGAAAGCCCAGGCTCTCTTGCCCTTATATGGCAAGCAGCACAGATTGCTAAGCACTTAGGTTTCTTTGCCACTTGCGCCATACTTCCTGTATGCAGTTTCTTGGTGCTCAAAATAAGGCGCGCACTGAAGTACGAGCTCAAGTACGCACACAAGAAACCCGGCACGTAAATACAAGCACAAATATAGTCCCTGGCCCTATGCACACAATCAGGTGCGCACATGTACACCAATGTCACCACACCACCTCACGGTTAAAATGAGGATACATAAGCACGTGGGGAAAAAATCGCTGCTGCAGCCTACCATACAACCAAGAGAACCAGACCTAGAAGCAAGGCCTAGCCAAAGGCTTCTTCACCTCACTAAACTCCCCAGAGAGTGACAGAGTAAGACGCCGATCACCAACACTAATGGAAGAAGTCCCGGTAAGGAAGAAATAGGGGAAACAAAACTTCCCTACATTGTCTTTTATTATTTATTTATTTATTTAGCCATTGTATATACCATCGTTCCAAGAGAAGATCATCATGACATAAGTATTATTGGTAGCCAATTACAATCACATGGTTTGTTCATATATCATAAATTAAAGCGAAAGACGTACATTGACTTAGGCGGACAGTGGAAGGGAAAAATATAGGGATGAGGTTGTAGGGAAGAGGTAGCATTTTTAACAATAGGTGCTGTAGGGAAGTAAAGGAGGGGGTTGAGCGAGGGTGTTGCAGATACATTTATTTGGGTTTGGGTTGGAAAGAAAGTGATGAGGGGTCCCGAGGGTAGGTTCATCAAGAGTTTGTCGGTGTAGGAGCAAGTGGTGATTTCAGAAAGGTTAAGTGAGATTGTAGGCATTTTGAAATAACCATGTTTTGAGGTCACGACTGAATTTTTTTTGTTTCAGTAGTTAGGCGTAGAGTCTCAGGAAGAGAATTCCAAAGTGTAGGGCCTACAACGGAGGACATACGGTCTCTTATCTTTGTTAGGTGTGTATTCTGCAAGTCGTCCTTTATTTTGAGATCTTAGTGATCTCTGTGGCATGTACGGTTAAAGTGCCACCCCTACCAAGCCAGCGATGTCAGAACAGAGGGAGGAATGTATTAATCTAAAAGACTTTATAATGGATTCGGGAATGTATCAGTAGCCAGTGCAGAGCTATCAGTGATTTTGAGACAGGAGTCTTGCTGCAGCATTTTGTAGTACTTGTAGTTTTTTTTTTTTATAAGACCTTTAGGTGCTCCGAGTAGAAGGGAGTTGTTTTTTTGTTTTTTAATAAGAAAAGCTTTCCTTTACTTCAGCTAAACCCTCCCTGGCTGAGAGTATTCATGGGTCTTCGGCTACGGGAGGGGGAGGGCGAAAGCCTTCACCGCCAAGCCTCACTCATCCTTCAACTGCTTTTTTTTCCCCGAGTCCACGCCTGACTAGACTACCGGACTCCAGGCACTCAAATGAGGGATGGACCCACTGGTGGCATCTCAAATGGTGCTTAAATTCTCTTTCTTCTTATTTTTTCTCTCTTTTTTTTTCCACAAGCAATACCTAGTAGCGATGTGAATCGTGTGCCCAATCGTTTTAACGATCGAAATCGGCTGGCAGGAGAAGAAAATCGTGTTTGGCACGATTTTTTAGTTTAAAAATCGTTTTTTCCGGTTAGTGCGCACTAACTCGCGCATGCTCGGTGCTGTTCCCCGTCGCCATTTTGATACCAGATAAGCACGCAGTAGCCACTAGAGAGCCATTAGCCACTGCCACAAGAGAAAGTGCTAGCAGCAGGTGCCAGGAAGTAGTGCAAGCACTCAGTCAGTACTGTAGTAGAACAGTGTAACAGCCTGCTCTGTAAATTTAACCACTGTAAGTATAATAAATTAATAATAAACTTTTTTGTTTAGTTTTTCTTATAGTATGTTAATGTTTTGAAGCTCAGGTTGCAAGTTTCTTTATTAAATGTTATGTTTCACTAAAGTAGCATATTAAATAGAGAAGTACTTAATTTCATTTTATGTAAAGTTTCCTTAGTTTAATACACAAAGTACTTCATTTTATTTTATGCTACTCTAGTGAAAAAAAAGTTTAGTTTAACACAGGAACTGCAAACTTGAGCACAGTGAATGTGTGTATATGTGTATGTGTGTGTGTGTGTGTGGGGGGGGGGGGGGGTGAAGGGGGAGGTGAAGGGGGAGACAGCCACTGCGTTCAGCTCTGATTTTCTGAAGAGATCTGTCCTTCAGAGACCAGGGAGTGGGGCTGCTTGCACCTTCACCTCCCCCTCCCCTTCTCTCTCCCATATACCAGCAGTGGGGGGGGGGGGGGGGGGGGGGGGGAGGGATGTGAAGGGTGGGATACTTCAGCCCTTTGCATTCTGAGCTTCTGAACTTACTTTTTTTCATCTTCTTTTTTATTTTCTCATTGTAGATGGATCGAGATAGGGAGTCAGCCCAACCGTCCTCCTCAAAGGCAGCCGATGATACTAGGTCCAGGAAGCCCTGGTTCACACAGGCAGATGTGGACCTCCTAGCCCGGCTACTCCTCCTGGATGAGGAGAATCTCTACACCCCCTCAGGCAGCAGGCCTAACCTTCAAAGGGAGTCTGCTGCCTGGGTGGCTCTCCAGGAGGAGTTCTGCCGGACAGCCTCTTACCCGCGTGAGATCGAAGATCTCAAGAAGAAAGGTGAGAGATAATGTTAACTAGTGGTATATTATTTATATTTATTTATCATTTTGAAATGGTGGGATTTGTATTTGGGAATTTGGAATGCCACATTGAAAGATAGCTAAGTATTTTTTTATTAC
Organism: Rhinatrema bivittatum; assembly: GCF_901001135.1. Lineage (NCBI taxonomy): Eukaryota > Metazoa > Chordata > Amphibia > Gymnophiona > Rhinatrematidae > Rhinatrema > Rhinatrema bivittatum. The sequence goes on along the minus strand of NC_042616.1, from coordinate 36,464,201 downwards.
TGAATTTTAGATATTGCATAAAAAAATAACCTAGTAGGGCATGTTGTGTTTGTAATTAATTTATTAATCAATTAATGTTATTCTATTTCCTTTCTACCTCTAATTCTCAGGTCGGCATCTGAGACTTCACGCGGGTGATTGGCTTGAGGAGGTCCGCATGACTTTAGCGCGTCCTTTGCCTGGTAGGTTGTTTTGAGAACAAGTACACAAATATTATTCAATTAATTGTAATGGAATTTGTGTTTAATAATGTTTGTGTCAGATCTGATTCCTTTTTTTTTAATTTTAACTGTTGTTCTCTGAAATTTGATCTGTGTCTTCGTACTGAACCACACACCAGCAGGGACGAGGCGGGGCTTCCTGAGCCCAGTAGCTGTCAGCAGAGGAGGACGGAGGGAACCGTCACTGGTGGGCCAGGTATTATATTATTAGATAATTGAGCCCTGACCATTGACCAACATGCTGCAAACGTGAATGGGAGGGGGGATGTGAGACTGAGGGAAGGGGGTATTAGTCAGTGAGAGGGGAGGGAGGCAGTGGGAGAAAGAGGATGAGTGAGGAAGAAGAACTGTAGAAGAGTGCCATGTTCAAAAATGAACCGAAAAACATTTTTTTTTAATGTAGCACGTTTTTACAGGCTTAATGGCTTGTATTTTGGGCCACAGGGCCAGTACGTATATAGTACTAGTAAAGTAGTTTGTCTAGTATCTGTCTGAGGCTGAAAAACAAAATTATTGTTTGTGATCAGTCAGTTATATAAGGTGGGATAGATGTATGTTATGTTATATATTTATATAATATTATCTCTAATTATCTAGAATGATATCCCTCCACTCTCCCTCTCTGATGTTGTAGAATATAAACTCATTTTTCTAAAACCCTGTAATTTAGTAAACTAAGGGGTTGAATGTATTTTAATATTATAAACTTGCTGGTGCATACAATATTTGCTTATTTATTTCACATACTAGCCTTTAAGCCCGTAATAACGAGCTACATTTAAAAAAATTTGTTGGTCCATTTCCTTCCCACTCATTCTCCCTCCCACCTCCCCTCCCCATTCTCCCTCTTTACTCCCCCTCTATTCTCCCTCCTCCCCCCTCTCTCCCCCCTTACTCCCCCTCTATTCTCCCTCCCACTCGCTCTCACCTCCCTCCCCCTCCCCCTCCCCTCCCTCCTCTCTCCCCCTCTATTCTCCCTCCCACTCGCTCTCACCTCCCTCCCCCTCCCCTCCTCCCCTCAGTCACTTCTCTCCCCCCACTCTCTCCTCCCTCCCCCCTCAGTCACTCCCCTCCCCCCAGTCACTCCACTCCCCCCTCCCCTCACTTTCTCCTCACTCCTTCTCCCCAGTCACTCCTCCTCTCTCAACCCCTTCCCTCGGATGGCGCAGACGGAAGATCTCCGGGGGGTCCCGTCCCTCGCACGCGTCGCCACCGCTACTCCTCCTCTTCGCCACCGCTTCTGCACCTCCCAGACTGAAGATCTCCGGAGGGGGGGTCCCCTCCCTCGTGCGCGCCTCCACCGTTGCTGCTCTTCGCCGCCGCTGCTCCTCCCAGCGCCATTTTTTTTCAGGTACGCTCTGCTGACTGACCTGCTCACCCGCACATGCGCAGTAGAGCTGCTCTCTACCGCGCATTTGCGGCACGTCGGTCAAGCTTCATTTATTAGGTTGATATATATTGTTCTATATCAGGGGTGGGCAATTCCAGTCCTCGAGGGCCACAAACCTGTCGAGGTTTTAGGATATCCTAATGAATATTCATGACATAAATTTGCATACAACTGAGGCAGCGTGCATGCAAATCTCTCTCATGCATATTCATTAGGGATATCCTGAAAACCAGACTGGTTTGTGACCCTCGAGGACCGGAACTGCCCACGCCTGTTCTATATCTTATGTTGAATTTTTTTACATTTCTTTACAGGGCAAAAAGAGGCAGCCACAACCACCAGTGGTGAAGAAGAAAGAATGGAGGCAGCCACAGCCGGGACCAGCAGCAGCACCAGCAGCACCACTGCTGCTTTACTCCCTGCAGGATCTCCTCCAAGCTGCGTATGCACTGCACATGCGCAGTTTGGCATGCTGAAGGAGATCCTGCAGGGAGTAAACAGCCTCAGGGCTGATTTTGTTCCACATTCCAAGGATGTGGAGAGGAGGCTGTCAGCCATGGAGGAGGCCATTCAGGAGCTGAGGGCAGAGGTATCTCCTCCTCATGAGATGCCTCGTGAGGAGGAGATGCCAGTGCCCTCTGCTCCAGAGCAGGATCCTCCTCCCGGGTTGCCATCCTCCTCTCCACATCTTTGAGTACTAATGAGTATCAAAATTAGCCCTGAGTGGGGTGCTAAACAACACATCTTTTTTTTTTTTATTTTATTATTTTGTCATTTTAAAGTTATATTTTTATAACAGTATTATTTATTTTTGTTATATTTTTGTAGTTAATAAAATGTTTTTAATTTGAGAAATATTAGTGGACTCAATTATTAAAATTATTATACATTGGGATTTGTGTGTGCTTGTCAAGAGATTTTCTAACATGCACACAACAATAAAATTACCAGTGTCATCAATTAGTCTTTCAGTTTCCAGTCCATCTGCAACTCATCAAGATCAGAATCAGCTTCCCCCATTTCTCCCAGACCCCGACCTAGTCAGTATTTCACTGTTAAGACTTATACAATCACTTACTCCAGATAAAGAGCGAGAGTAAATATAAAGCTGCCAAATCTCACATACAGTAAATCTCTTATAAAATAGCGACTGACATACATAAATGTTGGTCTCCACTTGGGAACAGCTGGACCATCCCTTTTTTTCACACGTGTAGATTTACTCATGTTGTACTAGTATATAAACAAGTATATGCAATTTAAACACGTAAATGCTGTTTTTTATTAATGCAACTTGAAAATTCAGCTTAACATGTATCTGCTCAGCAGGGAGAAATATTTAAATCTCGGCCAGAGAAAGCATTTGAATACTGACCACAGGGAGGTAAAGTAACTCATGACACATAGTGGAGATGGTTTTGATTTAGGCACTAACTTAGGTGGTCAGGCTTTATTTCTAGAGAGTGAAACAAATTGGTCCCTATAAACCAGGGTTTCCCAAATAACCACTCAGCCGGATTTTATGCATGATGTAAATTTGCATATACTGAGTCCCCATGATATGCAAATGTATCTCATGCATATTCTTTGTGGATATTCTAAAAATCCAACTGGCTGTGGAATCCCCAGGACCGGTTTGGTAAGCTGAGCTATAAACTGTCTCAGCCTGAAAAATAAATCATGCCCCTATCACAGTATGATACATACACCACATTAACTGCTTAGAGAGACTATGGTCAAAACTCAAAAGTACTTTAACTGCCTGTTTTCTAACAACTGCTAAATAAGCGCACACAGTTGATAGACACAAACTTAGGTTTCTTTCTTGCACATACAAAGTCCTTATTCATCAAGCTGACAAGATAGATAATAACAGCACAGCAGACACCTGAGGTGAAGAGGCAGGGGCAGTTCTATCATGAGGCAGTGCTGCTGCTGAATGCTCCATCTTGCTGCATCCCCAAACGACCTTGCATCCCCATCCTAGACAAGAGACTCACTCCTCCTCCCAGTCACAGCGAGTTTTCACATTCTCAAGCAGCGGAAGGTTCATTTTGATGAAAAGCAATTCCTCTACTAAGTCTGGATTCAAACGTGCACGGTGTGGACTCACAATGTTCCCTGTCAATGAAAATACTCTTTCACTTTGCACACTGGTGGGTGGGCAGGAAAGAAAGTGTTGTGCTACTATGGTAAGATAAGGCCACATTGAAGCTTTTTCTGCCCAATATCTTAGGGGATCTGACTCCATGCTCTGAACTGGCTCAGAGAGAAAATTCTTCACATGAATTTCTGCAACCTTCTCTTGCAGGTATTGCTGCTGGTTAGCAGCACCACCAGTCTCAAATATGGCAAGTCTTGCTCTTGCTTTTGAAATAGCACCAGTTTGATGAAATTTGGGAGGAGAATGGGGTGTCATCATGAGAGGGGAGCAGATGGTGGAACTGGAAGCAGTTGAGCAGGATGGAGTGGGAGGAGTTGAAATCTTTTCAACCATTTTAATCAACTTATTTTTCCAGTATGCAAGAGTATTACACTCGAAAGCAAAATTGCCTTTCACACGTGGGTCACACATAGCAGCTAACATATAGCAATCCTTTTCCATTAGAGGTTTCAACCTTTTCTGTACTTGCTCTTTTAAGCATTTCACAAGCTGCAACACTTCCTTCGACAAATCTGTCTTATGCAGAAATTCCTCTAATACCTGCTCCAGATCATATATTACAGGGATGATATCACCTAAACTGGCCGTAGCTGCACTCAGTTCATCAGTATATTCTTTGAAAGGCTTGAGGACATACACCATCTGTGCAATGTTTGTCCAGTCCTGACATCCAAGTGGATTTTCCAATCCAATTCCAGATTCCATTGCCAAATCATGCAGAGGTGTCTGTTGTTGTTCAGACAACCTCTCCAACATAAGATAAGTGGAATACCATCTGGTAGGCACATTTTGAACAAGGTTATGCAATGGTGCCCTAACTGCTATTTGTTTTTTTCTGAGTTTCTTCCCACTTTTCACACTGCGATTGAAATGCCCAGCTATTTTGTGACACTTTTCAATCAACTGCTTCAGGGCTTGACTAGTACCAGCACCTTGCACTTCCTTGCCACTTAGCCCCAACGCATCACTCACTACCAGGTGCAGTGTATGTGCAAAGCATTGGATGCCTTTGAATCCACCATCCTCCAGAGCCTTAATCATATTGGCAGCATTGTCAGTAATGATATATCCATTTAAACATTCCATATCACTGCTTCTAAGTAGCCCTTTCCATCCTTCCATCATCCCCTGAATTGTCTGTAAGATATTTACAGAAGTATGTCTCTTGTCTACCACTTGAGCATGCAGTAAAGCCCAACGGTATCCTGGAGAAAGCTTTTTGGAGCTGCTGGTGCTACTGCAGCCACTGCTTCTTGTGCTGTCAGTTAATGCCTCATCCAGCTGCCACCAATGTGCTATTAGAGTCAAATATGCGTGCATTGCATTCTTAGTAGTCCAAAGATCAGTGGTGAGATGTATGCTCCTTCCCTTTGCCCTTGCCATCACAATCTGCATTTCAGCACGACATTGTGAGTACAGGGAAGGAATCACCTGACGGGTAAATGTAGTTCTTGAAGGAATTTTGTAGTCAGGGGCTAAAAGATGGATCAGCTGCTTAAATCCATCATTCTCTACAATCTGCAGTGGCTGATCATCCTCAGCAATCATTACAGCAATTTGTCGTGTCACCACTTTGGATACTACTTGCTTCCTAGTCTGTGAAACTGAAGAAGGACACCACCCCATCTGCTCAATAGTAGCTTGCCGCTGCTGCCGGGGAAGAGGAGAAGGAGAAGACTGCTTCTGCTTCACATACACACAATCTTCTGAAGTAATTTCCTTCTGTGGCTTCCCTGCAGCTTCTTCTGCAAGCAACAGTGCTCTATGTTCTCTTTCAAGGTGATATTTCATGTTGGTGGTAGTAAGATGTCCAATACTTCTTCCACGGCTCACCATCCTTTTACAATGGATACATTCAGCACATCTCCAATCATCCGTAACATTAAAATGATTCCAAACCTTAGATGTTTTTCTACTGTCCCTTACTCTAGGCTGGACATTTCTTGTCATAGTAGTAGTACTAGTAGTAGAAGTAGCAGAAGAAGTTGCTGTTGTATTAACCTGCCAATTTTCAACTGGTTTAGGAATAGAGAGGATACTGGCACCGACAGTGGTTTTTGCAATCGGACTACCATCATCTGATTCATTACTACCATTGTCATTGGTGGTGTTCTTCTCCTCATCCTGATCATCATCAACATGGTCATCCTCCTCCTCAGAGTCCTCTGATTCTTTATTCAACATTTTCTGTAGCACTTCATCTATCAATAAACTTTGCTGCTGCTGCACAGATTTGACTTTCACCTTTCCTGATTTTGCTCCTTCCTTGTCCTGCAAGTTACCTTGCTCTTTTACATTAGCTGCATTAGAAGGGGTATCATTATCAAGTCGCAGTTTTTTTCTAGTGACTGGAATTCTCTTTCCAGTAGCACTCTTCTTCTTACCAGCAAACATTTTAAAACTTTATGGCTGCAAGTCCAGTCCAGTACCAATAAGTAAGCTGGCACAGCAGTGTACTGATAGCAGCACCTAATAGATAAGATATAAAGAAGGGTTAGATAGTTAGTGAGTGACTTCGTCAGTCAGTGACACGTCACTGAGTGACTATTAATCTGACTAGTGGCTCACTGGCGTGGCTAGTAGCCAGCCACTACCCCTGATACTGAGAGATTTATAAATTGTAACCACTAACCGCCACCAGCCAGGCAGACTCAAGTCCAGCGCCAACAAAGTAAGCGCTGGACCAGGCTGAGTCTGTCTGGACAGAGCATAGGAAGGATATAGTCAAGTGACAGGTCACTGTGTGACTAGTAATCTGACTAGTGGCTCACTGACAGGCTAGTAGCCAGCCACTAGCCAATGACACTAGGCTACCCCATAATAAATAATATTATACTTATACTAGCACTACTAACACAAACAATTGATTTATTAATTTAAGGCTCACGTGCAAGTCCAGCACCAACACACTGGCACTGTAAGATGACACACTAGTTTAGTAGTTAGACTGATATTGCAGTATTAATCAATCACCAGCTGCAGCTAATAGTACACTGATTGACTGATAATATTATATATATTATATAATGCAATGCACAGGAAGCAATGATGTGACTGCTGGAGTGGTGCACTGCCTGCCTACCTAGGCTTGAATATATTAATGCTGCAGTACTAATAAATTATAATTCTGCTAAAATGCCACTAGCCTCGCCAGTGACACTAGACTAGTAGCCTAGTCAGACATTCACCACCACCTAGTAATTAATTATTAATTCACTGATATAATAAATCATTTAAAAAAATTGAGTAGGTTAATATAATAGATGTAGTAGATTGAATAAAGATCTGATGTTTCTCCTCTCCTCACACCAAACAAAAGCAACACACAAGCAGAGAAGCCCTTCTTATAAAGCTTAGCTAGTGAGTAAAGTAGGAGGGAAAGTAAACATACTGGCCAGTGTGGCCACTTCAAAAATACACTTACCAACAATTACCATATAGATATATTTGAAGTGTGTATAATAGTTCCAGGACCACCTTTCTACAATGCACAGGAGTTGGCAAATTCAACATGCACTAGCATTTCACCTGCCAGTGCCTGCCTGGTAACAAAAATAATAAACAAGTTCTAGTCACATGAGTGATGATCATCACATAACTTTTTTTTGTCAAGCTACCAACTGTTTCCATTTCCCATCCCCCCAACCATCACCTCAGTGGGAACCTTGGTAACATCAATAAATAAGAGGGCAGCCAGCCAATAGGAATACATATTCATTCCTAACTGACCTGAAAAGTGTCAATTTGTATCATTTTCTGTTAGTGCGCACTAACCCGATTTACGATTTTTTAACGATAAATCGTTAGAATGCCTATTGTATTGAGGTCTTTAACGATTTAAGACGATATTAAAGTTATTTGACGATAATTTTAATCGTTGAAAAATGATTCACATCCCTAATACCTAGTAGGGAGTTGCACGTCCACCATCTGTTAGAGACAGAGAATACTGGTGGGCTGATGTTGGGGGAGATATGTGTCCATGATGTCAGCTTTACTCCATCTCCATCTACTGGTAGAGGTGAATAACCCACTCATTTAGCTTGGCTTGCCTGAGTGCAAGAGGAAGCATAATTTGGCAGCATCAACAGGGCCATGTCAAATATAGCACAGCCATGTTAACGCTGTTGGGCATTTCAATGTATTAGTCTAGTAACCATCACAATTTTTCCCCACGCTAACCTGCCCAAAGTGCCAGGGATAGTTACTGTAGGGAACAAACTTCTACTGGCCCCCCACTGAAGTGAAAAAATGTTACTCAGAGCCCTTTTCCTCCCCCCACAGCTGACTTTCTTTCTGTTGCAGCCTAGAATGAGGCACCACCTGTATCTTCACCAATGTGCTACCTTCAGGGCTGCGTTGGCACTAGTAGCAAGCCTAATGGTGCCTTCAAAATTTAGCACCATAGGCTACTTCCGATGCGGAAGTCTCACTTGAAGGCCGACTGAAATAAGCCGCCGATGAAATAAGCCGCATTAAGCCTGCCACAGGTATTTACTCATGTTTTAGCGTGGGTTTCTCAGCGCTAACCTTACTCAGGTATGTAAGATGGGTTTTAGCACTGAAGAAACCCGTTGTATACTTAGCATGGGTGCACGCAAATCCCAAGTAAAAGCAGATATTCGCTGTTCCCCAGGAATGTAGGGAAGTGCGTTAAAGGGCAGTCGGCTTAAGATAACGTTTTCTGAACACTGGAAATTTAAGACCTAGCGCAGAACAGGAGTAAAACTTAACTCACATTTGTGGTGGCCATGTTATACTATTGCTGTGCCCAGTGTGGTAGTGTCTACCTGCTTCTGCCATCCTGGGCACAGCGATAGAATAACTTTGGCCGCAAGACAGGTGAGTTTACTCCACATCAGACCCAGGAGTTTAGTTTCCAGTAAGGTCTCGTGGCAGGCACTTATAGCCAAACATTAAACCGGCACAATGCATCCAAACCCATTTTTGAAGAATGGCAAATAAATTCAAAGCGTAGAATGCTGTATAGGGGGACACCTCCAAATGTACAGGGCACCCAAGTCAGATGCTCAGCACCAAAGTGCATACTATTCAACTGAAGGTGCCTTCCCCAGTGAGTTTATGTTTTGTACAGCTGTAGATGCAAACCCCAGAGGGCTTACGCTGGAAATGCAACTCCTTTTTGGTCTGAGGTGGAGTAAACTTGCATTTCTGGCGGACAAATTTATTCTACTGCTGTTCCCAGTGTGATAGAAACAACTAGACCAGTGATGGCCAACCTTTTGCGCTCAGTGTGTCAAAATTCATAAAAAAAACCGAGCATAACTCGGGTGGTGTGTCACTTCTAGAAAAATCCATAATTTTGTGATATTTGTAGCTCTAATATTAATAACAAAAAGTTATAATTTTAATATAGGTTCTGTATTTATTAATAAAGCAAAAACAAATAATTTTTTACCTTACCTGCTTAGTGACTTTTTTGTTGCTGAATTTCATTGGCTAAATCTTCAATTAAAACACTCTCTCCCCCTCCACCCCCACCCCCCACACACAAACTCTTACTCCCCTGGATTTTCTCATACACACTCATGCTCTCACACTCACTGGCTCCCTCACATACACACCCAGGCAGGCTCCCAGTCATTCTCACACCACTCCCGCTCCATCCTCCAGGCAGGAACCAATTCATTCTCACACACACACACACACACACACACACACAGGCACCCATGCATTCACACACATACACCCCCATGCAGAGTCCCATTCATTCACATGCACACACTAAAGGCAGACCCCCCTCTCTTTTGCCAGCAACCTCAGAACCTCTCTTATTCCTCTGCTGCCGCATGGCTATTGGGGAGGTGCCGATTGCTGCTATTGACACTGAAGCCCATTCTGCTGCCTCCTCTGTGCAGGCCCCGTGGGCTTCCACTTTCTCGATGTTGATCTCGTACATTGTGAGATCCGCATAGAGAAAGTGCTACTCCTGCACATTCCCAAAGATTACATGTGCCAATCACTAAAAAGTAATTTATTTTGTTTTTTACCTTTGCTGTCTGATCTTCGTTTTCTAATTGGTTGGTCACAGGCTTTTTTCCCCACCTTCCCTTTCTTATTTTTTTCCCAATTCCTTTTATATTGTCTTTTTTTCTGTTTCTTTTCTCTCCATCTTCTTCCCTCAAACACACAGGTTCTCATTCTCACATGCATTTCTCTCTCTCTCACACACACACACACACACACACACACACACAGGCTCTCACTGTCACATGCTATGTCTCATACAATCATTCATACACTCAGTCTCTCACTCCCACATGCTGTCTTGCTCAAGCACAGGCTCTCACTGTCACATGCTGTCTCTCTCACACACACAGAGGCTCTCACATGCAGTCTCTGCAAACATTCAGGTCCTCACACACAATCTCTCAACTCATCTCATACACGCGCGCGCACACCCCCCCCCCCCCTACAGACCCTCAGCATCTCTCTCACCTCTAGGCCTCCTCTTTGCGGGTCGCTGCAGGATGGGCTCTGCGGTGGCCCTGCTACTGGGTCTCTTCTTCTTCTCGGGCCGCTGCGACTTGAGATTCATGGCGGCCCATAAACGCAAGTGCTGCTCCACTTCTGCACGCGCTGATGCTTCCCCTCCTTCCTGCCCACGCGGCTGCGGCAACGTTTACTTCCGGGGACGCACAGGCAGGAAGGAGGAGGAGCATCAGCGCGTTTAAACGCGATCTTTTTCTTGGCCTTGCCGATCTGCCTGTCGCTGCGCCCGGGGGCATTGGGTGGATAATAAAAAACTAGTTTTAAAGGGTCGGCGCAACCGATTAAAAGAAAAAAAATTCTGATAATCCACAAAACGCTGCGCGTGTCAGCAAAAAGTCTAGGCATGTCACCTCTGACACGCGTGTCATAGGTTAGCCATCACTGAACTAGACACTACCACACATGTGCAGGCAATAGAACACATAGGCACAGGAATAGAATATCATGGCCTCCAGAAATCTGAGTTAAAGTTACTCCACCTCAGGCCAAGGAGTTAACAAACACATGAATAAGCAGGTAAGTGCTCCAAGTTGAAAGGGGTGTGACCAAAATGGCCTTGCCTGTAAGACTGGCACTAAGCACCCACACTTGGGCAGAATCTTGCATGCAAGAGTTTTCTTGTAATTTACCTTTCTGATTTTTGCAACAGAAAAGAACAACAAGTATCTAGTTCCTGAAGTATTCTGGCATCACGGCATTTAGGAGTCCATTACTCTATTTGAAATGAAAGTTTCCAGAGCTCAACCTCTGCGATCTGCGCAAATTTTCACTGGCCTCTGGCTCACACATCTGCTGATCTCCTCCAAGGCCTATGCATAACAAAGGAAAACCTTTTCCCGGTTCCTGATCTGCTGTCTACGTGCTCCTCTATTCCAGGGGCAGTTCCTTCCGAGCATATGACTTGCCCTCAAGCATGGCTGCTGGACAGCAACAGCATCCAACTGAGCATGCTCCGTGCCCTTCTCGATTAAATCTTCGTAAAGCGAAACCCACTTTTCGAATGCAGTCTGGGGATTATGTAAAGTCCCTCCGCCCCTCATGTGATGTCATCAGTCTGCACCCAGCAGGAAGAGGAGCTGCACATATGTTGGAGACACAAATATAGAGACTTGTTTCATCCTTTCATTTACAGATTTACATCTGGAAACTAGAAATCTTCAGCTCCCAAATCTCACCTTCTGCTTTTTCCTGTTCCGGAGCTGCATTTGTTGAAGACAAACCCTCAGCTCTTCCCCAGCCTAGGAAAGAGCCCCCTCCTCATTTCTAATCCTGACAGCAGCAAAAGCAGAGAGGAAAATGCCTGCAGGAGCTTCTGCTCAGGTAGGAGATTGCCCCCGACTTCCTGCCTTCTCTGTACAAGCCCTGCTGCAGCTTTCTAACCTGGGACCCTGCAGAGTCAGCCCTGGCTTTAATATGACCCTGAGCAGACCTGGGGTGCAGAAAAGACTCTTTGGGACCCTCCTGAGTGTAAGGAGAGAGATCAGGAGTTCTACAAAGCCAGAATTTGTATCCCAGGTCTGTGTGTAACTGGTTTCTATTTGGTATTATTTTATTATCTTGCTCTGGGATGTGCTATGTGATTGTGAATTTTTTTTACAGCCAGAAACCTCTCCTCCTGCCCTGCTAAACCCCAGCACTGGGAGGTCTCCTGATGGATGACATGCACAAGGTGCTGAGTGTGTTTCTGGTTTGTGTTTCAGGTCCCAGTAACCTTTGAGGACATCGCTGTCAGTTTCTCCCAGGAGGAGTGGGAGGATTTAAAGGAATGGGAAAAGGAGCTTTACAAGGATGTGATGAAGGAGAATTATCAGCTGCTCAGCTCACTAGGTAAGTAGTGATATTTTATCTTTTTTTTCTTTTTTTTTTTCAGTGTAACCCAGACCACTTTTTCGGTTACTAATAAGGTCTTGTAACAGCCTAATGAAGTTAGAGAGATAATTAGGGGAGTATCCATTCATGGACAGGCATCCCACTGGCAGAGCTGTAATGATCCTGAGGTTTTATAGCAGAGCTCTGACATAGGCTCTGGGGCAGTATTATTTGGAAGTCAGAGAGAGAGGTTGTATTTTTCCTAAGTTGGATTTGGGCCTTCTTGGAGCCTCAGAAACCCTCTGAGACCCCTCCAGGACAGGCCAAAGGGCTCTGCTGCTGTACTCTCCTCACGAGGTGCAGAGTGGCTGCTCTGGGACTATGTTGGGATTTTGAACATTTATTTAGAAGAGCCCTGCGGGAGGCCTGGGTCTTTCTGAGGCCAGGGACTGGGGAACCCTGAGCTGAAGACATAGAAACATAGAAATGACGGCAGAAGAAGACCAAATGGCCCATCCAGTCTGCCCAGCAAGCTTCACACATTTTTTCTCTCATACTTATCTGTTTCTCTTAGCTCTTGGTTCTATTTCCCTTCCACCCCCACCTTTAATGTAGAGAGCAGTGATGGAGCTGCATCCAAGTGAAATATCTAGCTTGATTAGTTAGGGGTAGTAGCCGCCGCAATAAGCAAGCTACACCCATGCTTATTTGTTTTACCCAGACTATGTTATACAGCCCTTATCGGTTGTTTTTCTTCTCCCCTGCCATTGTTTAGGGAAGATCTGCCCTCCGTTTGAGCCTAGGTGAGGAAGGGGGTGTGGACCCGCTGCAAAGGATTTCCTATGAGGAAAGACTAAAGAGGTTAGGACTTTTCAGCTTGGAGAAGAGACGGCTGAGGGGGGATATGATAGAGGTGTTTAAAATCATGAGAGGTCTAGAATGGGTAGATGTGAATCGGTTATTTACTCTTTTGGATAATAGACTAGGGGGCACTCCAAGAAGTTAGCATGTAGCACATTTAAAACTAATTGGAGAAAGTTCTTTTTCACTCAACGCACAATTAAACTCTGGAATTTGTTGCCAGGGGGATGTGGTTAGTGCAGTTAGTGTAGCTGTGTTTAAAAAAGAATTGGATACGTTCTTGGAGGAGAAGTCCATTACCTGCTATTAATTAGGTTGACTTAGAAAATAGCCTCTGCTATTATTAGCAACGATAACATGGAATAGACTTAGTTTTTGGGTACTTGCCAGGTTCTTATGACCTGGATTGGCCACTGTTGGAAACAGGATGCTGGGCTTGATGGACCCTTGGTCTGACCCAGTAGGGCATTTTCTTATGATTTTGCTTTCAACATCTGGGAGGAAGTGGTTTTCTGCCCCTCTTCCTGCCCATCAAAGGGACGGGCAAATCCTGCAGTCCACCAAGGATTCCTCCCCCCTGGGGTCCCACCAGAAGATGAATCTACTAACTGTGAGTAAAAGATCCACATTCAAGAGAGGACACCCATCCGGCATCTACCAGGGCCCTCAGGGATAGAGACACTGAATTCTGTGCCAAGATAGATTTTTGTGCCATCAAGGGAGATTTCTCGTCCAACCAAGGGAGGGCCATGCCCAGGGGGACCACTGCACAATCTAATCCAGAAGTGTGGATGGATCCTTGGTTTAATAAAGACTAATGCACAAATAGAGGAGAAAGGAGCTGCATTTGGAAAGAGTACAGCAGAGACTGTGATGTGTGATATGCCATATCTAATTGTGCCATTCAACGAAACTGTGTCAGTAAAGTGGTGTGGATGCCATGTTGGAGCCGAAGAAGAATCCCATTTTGGTTTCCTTGTGTAAAGCTTATTGTTGTTTGCCTGTGATGGACGCCATTCAGGAAATGATTGATCTTGAATGGGACGCCCCAGAGGCAAATTTTAACGGGGGTCAGACATTGGAAGGCCTGTACCCCTTGGATCCGGCTGTGATACAGCATTTGCGTTTTCCCTAAGTGGATGCACTGGTATGTGCCGTCTTTAAGGGGACGACTATCCCTATAAAGGGAAGGGTGGCCTTGAAGGATGTGCATGATAGGAGGCTTGAGGCTATTCTTAAGCAAGCCATTGAGGCAGTGGCAATGCCTTTGCAAATTGTTTCCTGTTGCACTCTAGTGGCACAATCTTGTCTGCTTCTCTCGCAAGAGGTTGATGATTCTGGAGGGAATTCCAGAGCAGTTATGGGCCCACTGCCGCATTTCTAGCAGAGGTAGGCTGCGATTTGGTCCGTACCTCAGCCAGAGGAGTGGCTTCAGTGATAGTGGCCAGGCGTGAACTCTGGTTGCGAAATGGATCAGCAGACACAGCCTCCAAAGCTAATCTTTCAAAGATGTCCTTAAAGGCTTGCTGTTATTTGGGAGCAAGTTGGAGCAACTGGCCAGTAAGTGGGGCGAATCTCCGATTCTTCTGTTGCTGGAGGATATGAAGCCGTTTCAGCACCCCTTTGGTATGAGGGGTCGTCTCCGGGGTTCCAAGTGGTTTTGTCCCTACAGAAGGTTGACCTTTCAGAGGACTCAGCCGTTTGATAGGTCTCTGTCCTTTCATCCTAGGCAGCCCAAGAGGGGAGCGGGCTCAGGTGGCGGACCTTCCCAAGCTTCCCGATGAAGGCTTGCCGACCCACCTTCGGAAACAAGAGATAGGGGGATGTGTCTCTCTCTCTCTCTTATTAGAGGTGGGTCGAGATCACATCAGACCAGTAGGTCCTAGAGGTGATACGGGAAGGAATTTCGCAGTATTCCTTGGGACCTGTTCATGGAGTCTCCTTGCCACTCCTTGCAGAAGAAGCAGGCAGTGGAGTTCATGCTTCAAAGGCTCGTCAGACTAAGGACTGTGGTTCATGTGCCCATGTCTCAGGGAATGGTGAATAAAACGGAAAATGTCATAATGCCTCTATATCGCTCCATGGTGAGACCGCACCTTGAATACTGTGTACAATTCTGGTCACCACATCTCAAAAAAGATATAATTGCGATAGAGAAGGTACAGAGAAGGGCGACCAAAATGATAAAGGGGATGGAACAGCTCCCCTATGAGGAAAGGATGAAGAGGTTAGGGCTGTTCAGCTTGGAGAAGAGACGGCTGAGGGGGGATATGATAGAGGTTTATAAAATCATGAGAGGACTAGCATGGAGAGGAGAAGGGCAGGATGATGGGGCTGAGTGGATGTTCTTTGCTCAGTCTGCTCCGGGCTCACCTCTCTCTTCCTTGCAGGTTACCTGGAAGGGAGGGGCTGGGGTAGGACTCTTCTGCCGCTCTGCCTCTTAAGTCTGAAAAGAAGTGGTGGAGCTCCATTCCAGGCTGTTCCACTACAAATTAAGCCCTGGGTGAATTAATCTTTAGTTTCTGTGCTAAATTAAAAAGGAAGCTTTGCAATATTTAGTGTGTGCCTGCCTGATAAAGCAAGCAAAGGAAGGTAAATTGTGTCTTTGTTTCACACCCTCCCATCCCAGCTTCCACCTACCCCTAAGCACATTCTTTCATTTATAGACTCTTATCCCATGTAACAGGACAAAGTTATTTTCACACCAGAAATCAATCAGGGATTTCCCTAAAAAAGGGAGTAATCCAGTTCTAATAAAAAATTGTAAAGGACTTCAAGGGGCGTGGGATAAACTCTGTGGATCCATAAAGTCTAGAGGATGTGAATGAAGAGTGGGTGGCTCACAGGAATGATGGCTATTACTTGGTGATAATACCCTTATTCAATAAACATACACACGATTAATGCAACTCCAACATTGCTCTAAGCTTCAGCAGCAATGAGGAAATGTGGAAAAAAGGATTTGCATTCACAAAAAAGCGGGGAGTAGCTTGCTTGTTACAGCGGTTGCTACCCCAAACCAAATAAGCTGATACTTCACTTTCAATGCATATCCTGCATAGATCTCTGCTTCAACGGCAGGGGAGCAAGACTGATACTTCACTTTCAATGCAAAGCCAGCATAGCTCTTGCTTCAACGGCAGGGGAGCAAGACTGATACTTCATTTTCAATGTATAGCCAGCATGGCTCTCTGCTTCAACGACAGGGGAGAATGAAGAAAGGTGGATCTATATTCAGGCAACAATCAACAAGGACTGAATTACACTGTCTGAATAAACAGATAAGCATGGGTGTAGCTTGCTTATTGCGGTGGTTAATACCCCTAACTAATTAAGCTATTTCACTTTAGATGCAGATCCAACACTGCTTTCTACATTAATGGCAGAGGTGGAAGGGAAATATAATAAAAAAGGTTACTAAGAGCCAAGAGAAACAGATAAGTATGTGAGAGAAAAAAAAAAGTGCAAAAGCTTGCTGGGCAAACTGGATGGGCCGTTTGGTCTTCTTCTGCCGTCATTTCTATGTTTCTATATAAAGTATTGTCCCTGTCGCCTTGCAGAAAATTGCCAAATTTTAACAATATACCAACTAAATTTAATGGACTTTAGTTTATGCATCCTTGCTCCCTTAGCAACCTAAATTAACTAATTAAACAAAAATATTAAAATGCATACAGATGCAGATGTCCCTAACACCATGCTGGGACACTGGATCACTGCTGGATCAGAGAGAAGAGTGCCCCTAACACCATGCTGGGACACTGGGTCAGTACTGGCTTAGAGGGAAGAGTGCCCCTAACACCATGCTGGGACACTGGGTCAGTACTGGCTTAGAGGGAAGAGTGCCCCTAACACCGTGCTGGGACACTGGGTCAGTGCTGGATCAGAGGGAAGAGTGCCCCTAACACCATGCTGGGACACTGAGTCAGTGCTGGCTCAGAGGGAAGAGTGCCCCTAACACCATGCTGGGACGCTGGGTCAGTGCTGAATGAAAGGGAGAAGTGTTCTTTAATACCATGCTAAATATTGGGTCATTCCCTGTATGTACCTGGATCAGTCCAGACAGTGGGTTATGTCCCCAATCGGATCTGTTTGCAGTCCTTGAGAATAGCTGCTCTGAAACATTTCCATGCTAAAAAAAAACATTCTCACTGTTAGACTCCCTCTCATCAGGTAATGTCTGTTCTTCATTTTCTTATCCAGAGATCAATGTGTGTGAGAGAAGACAAGAGGAGGCACATCCTGAGGAAGTGATTAAAACTGTACCAGAGAGAGATGGAGGGGATACCTGTCTTTGTTGTGACTGGGTTAAAAACTGCTGGACTCACTATAAACTAGAGGAGAGGCCAAGAAACCCACCAGGACACTCCACTGAGAATTTGACTCCCTGTGAGCAAAGTACAAAAGATACCCACAGTATGGAGCATCAGAGAAAACAGACGATAGAACAACAGTCTGTATGCAATGAATGTGGAAATTTCTACATGGATCAGGGAACTCTGAAGTCACAAGATGGATTTCATGGACGGGAGAGACCACATACATGTACAGGTTGTGGCAAGAACTTCAGTCTGAAGGACCCTGTCCCAGTAAATAAGAAAATGCACACTAACCATGAGAAACCATTTCTATGTAATGAAGATGGGAAATGCTTCCTTCACAAACGAGACCTGGTAATGACTAAGAAAAGCCACACTGGAGAGAGACCCTTTTCATGTACTGAATGTGGGAAAAGCTTTACGTTGAAGGGCAATCTTCTGATACACCAGAAAACTCATAAAGGAGACAGACCCTTTGCATGCACTCAGTGTGAGAAGAATTTCATTCATAAGAAAAACTTAATAATTCATCAGAGAACTCACACAGGGGAGAGACCATTTCCTTGCACTGAATGTGGAAAAAGATTTATTAAAAAAGAAGATCTTCAGATGCACCAGAGAATCCATACAGGAGAGAAACCCTTCTCATGCATGGAATGGAGGAAACGTTTCATTCAGAAAAGCGATCTTATTCAGCACTTACGAATACAAACTGGGGAAAAACCCTTTCCATACACTGAATGTAGGAAAAGCTTCAATCAGAAGGGAGCGCTTACACAACATCTGAGAATTCATACTGGAGAGAGACCCTTTCTATGCACTGAATGTGGGAAAAGCTTCAGGAAGAAGGGAGTGCTTACACAACACCTGAGAATTCACACTGGAGAGAGACCTTTTCCATGCACTGAATGTGGGAAAAGTTTCACGCAGAAGGGAGGGCTAACACAACACCTGAGATTTCATGCTGGAGAGAGACCCTTTACATGCGCTGAATGTGGGAAAAGCTTCAGGAAAAAGGGAGCACTTACACAACACCTGAGAACTCACACTGGAGAGAGACCCTTTACATGCACTGAATGTGGGAAAAGTTTCAGACAGAAGGTAGTGCTTACACAACACCTGAGAATTCACACTGGAGAGAGACCCTTTCCATGCACTGAATGTGGGAAAAGTTTCAGAGAGAAGGTAGTGCTTACACGACACCTGAAAATTCACACTGGAGAGAGACCTTTTCCATGCACTGAATGTGGGAAAAGTTTCAGAGTGAAGGTAGTGCTTACACGACACCTGAGAATTCACACTGGAGAGAGACTGTTTTTCATGCCCTGAATATAGGAAAAGCTTTTGGGATAAGGCAGGGCTTACACAGTACCTGCGAAGTCACATTGGAGATACTGCTGAATTTGGCAAAAGCTTTATTCATCAGGGGAATCTTCTGAGACACCAAAGAACCCATAAAGGGGAGAAGTCCTTTCCATGCATGGACTGTGAGAAATACTTTATCAATAAGTGAGATCTTCTGATCAGGGCTTATTTTGTGGGGGAATGGTGTGGAAGGCAGTTCTGTCACTTCATTTTAGACAAGAGATGGAGCAGCAGAGGTGTTCTGCTCCAGCCCATCTTATTCAGGCAGTCTGTATGAAGAGGTGAAAAAGAGGCTGAATCTGGAACAGACAGAGCGGGAAACAGCCACTCTGCTCCCCAGTCCAGCCACTTACCTTCTGTTGTTCCCTTTCTACAGGAAACACAAGGATATGGAGTAGTACTGAAGCAGATGCTGCAAAGCAAAACATAGATACAAAAAGAGGTTGAACTAGCACCCATTTGAAACTTATGAGGAATAGTGCCAATCATCAAGGCTTCATTCCTGGCCTTCTTAAGCACCGGAGTTCAGAAGTTTCAAACTTGTGATAATTCAACCTTTTTTTGTGTCTGTTAGCCAGGACTTAATTTCTGGCTGAATAACCCAGAATGGTATTCTGCCAGCTGTTTTCCAGAGCCTAAGAAAACAGAGTAGAGCTAGTGATGGAAATCAATTGTGGCTCCCCCACTGTATAAGTATCCAAAAAATGAAGGATAAAATTAAACTTCCCTCAAACATACAGGTCAAGAACATCAAAGAAAGGGAAAGTAAACAACGTACAATATGGTAGTGATAATTAATAAAAATTGCATGTAAATAGTTTGTAAGCAATTTTTATTAATTATCACTACCATATAGGAAAATTGGTTCTTACCTGCTAATTTTCGTTCCTATAGTACCACGGATCAGTCCAGACAGTGGGTTGAGCCTCCTGTCCAGCAGATGGAGTCAAAGAAAAACTGAAAGTGTATCCTATATCAGGACAGAGCCCACCCTGCATCCCTTCAGTATAAACGCTATCAAAGCAGAGAAAAATAAAGATAACTAGCATAAGATCAAGCAAGCTACAAGTAACTGGTACTTTGAACAATTCAAAACACTGTAAATAACTGCTCTTACATATTTATTTATTTATTTAAAATTTTTATATACCGGCATTCATGATACAATCACATCATGCCGGTTTACATATAACAGGGGTGTACAATGAACAATTGAATAACCTAATAGTGTGGAAGGAAGCAGTTACAAATAACAAGGTAATAGAACTGGGAGAAGAGAAGAAGGGAGAGGATAACATTAGATATAGATATATACATTTGCTATAACATTTTTACATGGGGAAGTGGTAGAACTGGCTGGATCGAATTAGTTGGTGACCGGGAACGCTTTTTTAAACAGCCAGGTCTTAAGTCTTTTCCTGAAGGTTGGGAGGCTGGGTTCTTGTCTAAGGTCAGGAGGGATGGAGTTCCACAAAAGGGGGCCAGCTGTTGAGAAGGCCCAATCTCTTAAGGTAATGTGTCTGGTAGTTTTGGCTGGGGGTACTTGAAGAGATCCTCTGAGTGCATCTCTAGTTGGTCTGGAGGAGTTATAAATTTGGAATGGGACTTGTATCCATCTAGTAGATACTTCTGGTGCCTTAAAGTTCTGTAAGGAAGCAGATAGATCCAAAATGCTGTAAAGAAACAAAAGGAAAACTTCGAGGGACATATCAAAAAGTATACGGGTGGGAGTCTGGACTGATCCATGGTAAAACAGGAACGAAAATTAGCAGGTAAGAACCAATTTTCCTTTCCCTGTATGTACCCGGATCAGTCCAGACAGTGGGATGTACCAAAGCTACCCGGATCAGTCCAGGCAGTGGGATGTACCAAAGCTTCCCTAAATAGGGTAGCTTCCCTAAATAGGGAGACAGTCCCATTCGAAGCACCTGCTGTATGAAGGAGCCAAAAACTGGCGCCTGCACATCGAGGCGATAATGACGAGCAAAGGCATGCAGAGACTTCCAAGTAGCTGCTCTGCAGATGTCCTGTGGAGAGACTGACTGATTCTCCGCCCAAGAAGTAGCTTGTGAACGCAAAGAGTGGGCCTTTAAGCCCTCCGGAACCGTCCGACCCCGACAGATATACACCGACGCAATCGCCTCCTTTAGCCAGCGAGCAATCATAGCCTTAGAAGCCTTGTTTCCCTTATTTGGGCCACTCCATAAGACAAAGAGATGATCAGAGACTCGAAACTCGTTTGTAACCTGTAAATATTGCAGTGGTACTTGTTTTACATCCAGACGACGCAGGTCACCACCAGGCGTGTTTGCAATGTCCTCTGAAGAAAAGGCCAGGAGTTCCACCGACTGATTTTCGTGAAAGGAAGTCACAACCTTCGGCAAGAAGGAAGGTACCATCTTAAGGGAGACCCCTGAATCAGAAAAACTGAGGAAGGGTTCCCTACAAGACAACGCTTGGAGCTCCGACACCCTCCTGGCGAAACAAATAGAGACGAGGAAAACGGTCTTAAGAGTCAGATCCTTGAGAGTAGCCCGCCGGAGGGGTTCGAAGGGCGCTTTGCAAAGAACCCGAAGCACCAAGTTAAGGCTCCATGAGGGGCAAGTAGCCCAGACAGGTGGATTCAAATGCTTGGCCCCCTTGAGGAATCTAACGACATTCGGATGAGCCGCCACCGCGATACTGCCTAAGAGGGACCCGAGAGCGGAAACCTGTACTAGCAAGGAGTTGAAAGACAAACCTTTGGAAAGGCCATTCTGGAGAAAGGAGAGGATCTGGGATACCAGAGCCTTGCGCACCGGCACTCCGGACTCAGCACACACATTCTCAAAAACTCTCCAAACCCGGACGTAAGCAAGAGAGGTAAAAGGTTTACGGGCCCGCAACAGAGTGGATATAACTTCTTCCTTATATCCCTTCTTTCTTAGTTGCCGCTGCTCAAAAGCCAGGCCACTAGACAAAAGTGATCCGCCTGATCGAAATATACTGGACCCTGACGAAGCAGGTGTGGAACATGACCCAGGCGAAGAGGACTGTTCGTTGCAAGGTTCACCAGATCCGTGTACCACGGTCTTCGGGGCCACTCTGGTGCTACGAGAATGACGGACCCCTGATGAAGTTCTATTCTTTTGAGTACTTTTCCCACCAGAGGCCATGGGGGGGAACACATACAGGAGAACATCATGAGGCCAGGGAAGAACCAGGGCATCCACCCCTTCCGAGCAGTGCTCCCTTCTGCGGCTGAGGAATCTGGGAGTTTTTGCATTGTTCAGAGTAGCTATCAGGTCTAAGTGGGGAGGTCCCCACCTGCGGATGATCAGATCCATTGCTCCATCAGACAACTCCCACTTTCCAGGGTCTAGACGCTGACAACTGAGGAAATCGGCTTGAACATTCTCCTTCCCCGCAATGTGGGAAGCTGCCAATCGATCCAGGTGACACTCCGCCCAGGCGAACAGCTTGCTGGCTTCTAAATCCACCAGGTGACTTCTGGTGCCCCCCTGCCGACTGATATAGGCTTCTGTGGTGGCATTGTCCAAGAGAACCCGCACTGCCTTGCGATGGATCAGGGGTAGAAAAACCTTGAGTGCCAGCTGGACTGCTCAGACCTCCAGGCGAAACTATGATCCACTGAGGAGTCTGTAGGGGCATACCCTTCAGGAGGTGAGCAAGCGAGAGCCACCATTGCATGCTGGCGATAGTAGAGTCGGAGAGTGGTAGGGGCGTCCGAAACTGCTCCAACACCAGCTTCCAGTGGGACAGAAAAGCTTTCTGTAATGGACACATATGCGCAAAAGCCCAAGGAACCAGATCGATAGTGGAAGCCGTAGAACCCAGGACCTGAAGGTAGTCCCAGGCTGTGGGTAGCGAGAGGGAGAGAAAATTACACACTTGATCCATGAGTTTGAGTGCCCGAGTGTCAGGCAGCAATACCTTGCCAACCTGGGTGTCGAAGCGCACTCCCAGGAATTCCAGGACCTGGGAGGGCTGGAGATTGCTCTTGGAGAAGTTGAGTATCCACCCGAGGGAGGTGAGGAAAGCCAAAACTGTCGACCGCTGACCTGCAGAGAGTCTCCGACTTGGCTCGAATGAACCAATCGTCCAGGTAAGGATGGACAAGGACTCCGTCCCAGTGGAAAGCAGCTGCCACCACCACATGACCTTGGTAAAAGTGCGTGATGTGGTGGCGAGACTGAATGGGAGTGCCCAAAACTGGAAGTGTTGCCTCATAATGTTGAACCGGAGATACACCATGACCATCAGAAGTATCGGGATGTGCAGGTAAGCCTCAGTTAAGTCAAGAAAGGCCAGATATTCACCTGAGCGAACCGCCGACTGCCCTCAGGGTCTCCATTCGGAAATGGGGAACCCTGAGGGCCCAGTTGACTCTCTTGAGATCCAAAATTGGATGGAAGGAGCCGTCCTTTTTGGGGATGATGAAGTAGATGGAATACGGGCTGGATCCTTCTTCCTCCACAGGGACCGGGACTATAGCTCCGAGCTCCTGCAACCTGACAAGAGTCTAGCAGATTGCTGGATGCTTCTGACTTCCACAGGGAGAGATTATGTAGAGGTCTGGAAGGTCCCGAGTAAATTCTAATGTGTAACCTTTCTCTATCACCTCGAGGACCCACTGATCAGACGTGATTTTGACCCATTCTTCGAGAAACAGGGACAGACGTTCACCTAAGTTGGGAAAGGAGGAATGGGCTGGCTGTATTTCATTGGGAAGAGGACTTTGCAGCCGAGTGTTGCGGGTTACCATCCCAGAAGGGACGTCGGCCACGAAAAGAATGAGACCAGGACTGGGATCTGGAGGAGGTACCTCTTTGGAAGGATCCCTGCGCTCTGTTGTTATACAGGCACTGACCTCTAAAATGAGAACGTGAAGGAAAAAAGGACTTAGACTGCTTCGGGCGGTCCTCCGGCAGCTTATGAATCTTGTTCTCTCCCAGGTATTTAATAAGCTGTTCAAGGTCCTAACCAAAAAGCAAGTTACCCTTGAAGGGAAGCATGCCCAACTGCGACTTGGAGGAGGGATCTGCCAACCAATTATGCAACCAGAGAAGACATCTGGCCGACACCGCTGAAACCATAGCCCTGGCCTGCACCTGGAGCAAATTGTAGAGGACATCAGTCCCATACGCCACAGCCACCTCCAGCTGTTCTGCCTGCTCTGCCTCTGCAGATGGGAGGTCCTGGATGCTGAGCAATTGTTGAATCCACCTGAGACTTGCTTGCTGCATGAGACTGCTGCAGGCTGTCGCCAGGACTCCTAAGGCCAACACTTCAAAGATGCGCTTGAGATACAGCTCCAGTTTGTGGTCTTGAATATCTTTCAACGCCGTGGCCCCCACCACCGGGATGGTGATGTGTTTGGTGACTGCAGAGACGGAAGCGTTCACCTTGGGAATTTTAAGCATCTCTAGGCATAGATCAGGGAGTGGATATAGCTTGTCCATCACCCTACCCACTCGGAGACCCACTTCAGTAGACTCCCATTCCCGGAGGACCTGTAGCATAAGCATGGGATGGAATGGGAACATACATGGAGGAGCCCTAAGTCCCGCCAGGACCGGGTCCACGTTGGCTGGCATAGAGGCACTAGCGGAATCCTCAGGTGGAACTTCAATTCCCATCGTCTAAGATAAAGGGAATGAGTGGCTCCAGCTCTTCCCTTTGGAACAATCGGAGCACCTACGGATCGTCACCGTCGAGTGGAGGACTTGGGAGCAACAAGTCCGAGTCCGGATCAGGGACAGAGGATGGCTGGGGGGGGGGGTTCCAGAGGGGTCGGCCCCCCCGGTACGACCCTGATGGAGCCCTGCCCATCCGGAGCAGTAGGAGGCTGCGGAGCAGGCACCCGAGGGATTTTTGCTGGAGGAGGGCCTGGAGAGGGATCATCTTCCTGCAGGCTGGCCAGATAGGATTTGTGCATTAAAAGCAGAAATTCAGTCGAAAAACGAGGCTGGATTTCCCGGGTAAGGGGGGTTAAAGAGTTAGGGTCAAGGACCCCCTCTGGGGAGTTTACGGGGCTTAAATCCGGAGGTGAAATGGTTAAATCAGGCTCTCCTCCGTCCCTCAGCCCCGAATCTGATGTTAAAGCTGCCCCCAAAATGTCCGCGGTTTTTCGTGAAGGGAATGGCCTAGCCAAGCGCTTAAAAGCCCGACCCCAGGCCGCCGACCTCGCCACCGCCGCAGAGGGACTCTCCCCGCCCGGCAAGCACTCGGAGCCCAGCCCATCGCGGGAGAGCCGCAAAGCAGGCTCTCCACAGGCTAGGCAGCAAGCAGAATGCGGCATGATCAAAGGTACGAGCCGCCGTGGAGAAGGGAATCAGCTGAGCTGGGCTGCAAAAGCAAGCGGGAGCAGGCGAATGAACCCTGCAATGCTGCCTCCCCTGTACTCAGAGCAGGGATAAATTAAGCTTGTCTTTTCTTCGGATTTGTTTTTTGTTTTGTTTTTTTTAACAATTGCAGGGGAATTAAGCTAGACCTGAGGTACAGAGCAGCCAAAGAGGGGCAGTGACTGGACCACCAGTATCACCTCAAACAGACAAGCAGGTCACCAGGAAGGGAATCCTAGGCTGAATAATCAAGGGGCAAGCCCCCGTAGGATCCCATAAGAGCGAGGAGACCGTGCAGTCTCCCTTAGAGCAGAAGTTTTGAATTCTGACAAAGAAACATTGTGTAATTATTTTTTTTTTTTAAGTTATAGAATTATAGGTAATACTTGCTTGATCCTGTAAAAATATGAGAAGAAAACCTCCCAGGGAGAAACAAATTGAGAAAGAAAGGGAACGGCAGGTTCAGCTGCCTGCATCTGCTGGAGACAGAGAAATACTGAAGGGATGCAGGGTGGGCTCTGTCCTGATATAGGATACCCTTTCAGTTTTTCTCTGTCTCCATCTGCTGGACAGGAGGCTCAACCCACTGTCTGGATTGATCTGGGTACGTACAGGGAATGTACATTATTTACTTCCCCCACTGTATAAACTTGTTTCAGTTCCCTGCAGAAATGGAGCAGAGCCAGTGGTGGCAGGATCATTTCTGGTTCCCCCCCATCCCCAGAGAAAGCAGAACAGAGAGTGTTAGAGCTGCTTACTCTGAGACGAGAGCAGCTACATGGGCATTATACACTAATCGGGATTGGTTATTTCTTCCCTCCGTGGAGGATGATGACATGTCCCATAATTGTATTTTACCGTTCTCAGTTGTGAGCAAATCCATAGCCTCGATGATCCGCAGACACTGGCACAATTTAGCTTTATCATCTTTGCTTCAGGGTAATTTACGGTTTTCATTCCGGAGAGACAGTAACCTCCGAGATAAGCTGGTACACATGATGTATTGTAGGAATGAGGTAGCTACCAGGGGGACTGGATGCCACAGTCCCTGTGGTCGGTGCACTATGTGCAATCACACTCTAGTAACTTCCTCTTTCACACATCCTGACTCTGGTCAAATGTTTCCACTACGAGGGATGTCCGACTGTACAACTAAGGGGGTAATATACGTGGTACAGTGCCCCTGCCCCCGGTTATATGTGGGTAAAACTACGAGGATGGTGAAAACTCGTATCATCGAGCATTGTTCCAATATCAGACTCCTTAGAATTGATGAACCGTTAGTTTCTCATTGGACTCATTTGGGCCATTCTATTTCTGAGCTAACCTACCAAGTATTAGAGATCGTGCCCCCCTCTATGAGAGGTGGAGACTATGCGGAGCAGTTAGGTAGAAGGGAGCAAAGGTGGATTTTTACATTGAATACCATTCATCCCTGTGGTCTTAACAAAGATATTGAATGGCACTTATTTGGTTAAAAGGGGGCGGGACGATTTTCGAAGGTCTCGCGATGGCATCTGTTTTGGCGCCAAGGCTTCTTCCCCTTTAAATTGGTTGACAGGGTGAGGGCGTTTGCGCTCCATGGCCCCTTTAAAAGGTATGTGTTTACATTTTGATTGTGACATCTTAGTAGCCCAACTAGTTGTGTTTCACCAGGATTGTATGTATTTATATTGCAGATGTTATAGATATTGTGGTCCCTCCCGATGCAGCCACCAGCGAAACACGGGACCGTGTCGGGGGACTGATACCTGTTTATTTCAAAACATATGTGGAGTTGCCGTATCTTACTGACTGTGAGAATAAAATTCAGAAATTATACACTTGACGGTTTGGTGGAACTTGAAATTTTTTCCTTGCACATTGTCTCTTGATACTTGCTCAGTGCAAGGTTCTGCTTCTATTGTCCTATTTGGTAATTGAAATCTCCCATTATTACTGCACTACCAGTTTGGTTAGCTTCCTAATTTCTCTTAGCATTTCACTGTCCATCTCACCATTTTGGCCAGGTGGACGGTAGTATACTCCTATCACTATTCTCTTCCCCAACAATGGATTTCTACCCATAAAGATTTGATTGTACATATAGTCTCATGCAGGACCTTTATCCTGTTGGACTCTATGCCATCCTCACATAAAGCGCCACCAAAATGCTCCACTCTATCATTGCGATATGATTTGTACCCTGGTATAGCACTATCCCATTGGTTATCCTCTTTCCACCATGTCTCTGAGATGCCAATTAAGTCTTATATCATCATTCACTGCTATACATTCTAATTCTCTCATCTTACTTCTTAGACTTCTGGCATTAGCATACAAACATTTCAAAGTGTGTTTTTTGTTTGTATTAACATTCTGCTTTTTAGTTGTCAGGGATAAATTGGAATCTTTTAACTCACGTGAGTTTTTAACTACAGGCACTTGGACTACTTTTGTTATTAGTGGAACCTCTCTGTTGAGATCCCCTAACTCTAATGCTTCATTAGTATCTTTTGAAGATATCTCCCTCCGAACCATGCACTGCTGAGCGACTGTCTGCTTTCCCCTTTGTTCTAGTTTAAAAGCTGCTCTATCTCTCCTTTTTAAAGGTTAGCGCTAGCAGCTTGGTTCCACCCTGGTTAAGGTGGAGCCCATCTCTTTGGAAAAGACTCCCCTTTCCCCAAAAGTTTCCCCAGTTCCTTACAAAACTGAATCCCTCTTCCTTGCACCAACATCTCATCCACGCATTGAGACTCCGGAGCTCTGCCTGGGTCTGGGGACCTGCGCATGGAACAGGGAACATTTCAGAGAATGCTACCCTGGAGGTTCTGGATTTCAGCTTTCTACCTAAGAGCCTAAATTTGGCTTCCAGAATCTCCCTCCCACATTTTCCTATATCATTGGTGCCCACATGTATCATGACAGTCAGCTCCTCCCCAGCACTGTCTAAAATCCTATCTAGGTGACGCATGAGGTCCGCCACCTTCGCACCAGGTACGTATTTTACCAGGTGATCCTCATGTCCACCGACCACCCAGCTATCTACATTCCTAATAATCGAATCACCAACTCTGACCGTCGACCTGATCCTTCCCTCCTTGGCAGTAGCCCTGGGAAACACATCTTCGATGCGAGAGGACAATGTACCACCTGGAAAGCAGGTCCTTGCTACAGGATCATTTCCTGCTGCACCAGGTTGATGCTCTTTGATCATGAGACTTTCCTCCTCCAAGGCAGCACCAGGGATGCCAGACTGGAGTTGGGACTTGGCCACTATATCCATGAAGGTCTCATCTATAAATCTCTCTGACTATCTCAGCTCCTCCAGGTCTGCCACTCTAGCCTTCAGAGATCAGACTTGTTCTCTGAGAGACAGGAGCTCATTGTATCACATGCGCACATACAACTTCTCACCGGCAGGTAAAAAATCATACATGTGACACTCAATGCAAAAGATTGGGAGTCCCCCCTCTTGCTGCTGGACTGCTGCCTTCATCTTAAATTTGTTCAGTTCCTAGTTAAGTTTTAGGTTGCTAAGGGTGTAGGACTGCATACAGTTAGGCCCCTTTAAATGTATTAGTAACCTGGTAGTAACCTAAAAGGAAATGATCAAACTTTGGATAAGGTATGGGGAATTTCTAAGTTTAAGTTAAAAGGATGATTTTT
This sequence comes from Rhinatrema bivittatum, assembly GCF_901001135.1. Taxonomy (NCBI): domain Eukaryota; kingdom Metazoa; phylum Chordata; class Amphibia; order Gymnophiona; family Rhinatrematidae; genus Rhinatrema; species Rhinatrema bivittatum. The sequence goes on along the minus strand of NC_042616.1, from coordinate 36,435,567 downwards.
AAAAATTTTATTTTAAGTGTGAAAGTGGCATCTGTCTATAAATTAAAGGATGAGCTAGGTTGAGAGGGTTGGAAAATACAAACACACAAAGTTCTGTTAGTTGCCTGACTTTCTGACTACCTATTTAAAATGAAACACACAGGGGTAGATTTTCAAACAGGGCGCCCTCGCGTACTTTTGTAGGCGCATCAGGCGCAAACAAAAGTACGCTGGATTTTAGCAGATACGCGCGTATCTGCTAAAATCCTGGATCGGTGCGCGCAAGGCTACCGATTTCGTGTAGCCGGCGCGCGCCGAGCCGCGCAGCCTACCTCCGTTCCCTCCGAGGCCGCTCCGAAATCGGAGCGGCCTCGGAGGGAATTCGCTATCGCCCTCCCCTCACCTTCCCCTCCCTTCCTCTACCTAACCCACCCACCCCCGGCCCTGTCTAAACCCCCCCCCACCTTTGTTGGGGGATTTACGCCTCCCAGAGGGAGAAGTAAATCCCTGCGCGCCAGTGGGCCGCTGGCGCGCCTAGACGCAAACCCGGGGGCGGTTCCGGAGGGTGCGGCCACGCCCCCGGACCGCCCTGGGCCGAAACCACGCCCCCGGGCCCACCACCGACACGCCCCTAAAATGCCGCGCCGATCGGCCCCGCCCCCGACACGCCCCCCTCGACAAACCCCGGGACTTACGCGAGTCCCGGGGCTCTGCGCGCGCCGGCAGGCCTATGTAAAATAGGCGCACCGGCGCGCAAGGCCCTGCTCGCGTAAATCCGGGCGGATTTACGCGAGCAGGGCTCTTAAAATCCGCCCCACAAAGTTCTGTTAGTTGCCTGACTTTCCGACTACCTATTTAAAATGAAACACACAAAGTTCTGTTAGTTGCCTGACTTTCTGATTATCTATTTAAAATGAAACACACAAAGTTGTTAGTTGCCTGACTTTCCGACTACCTATTTAAAATGAAACACACAAGGTTCTGTTAGTTGCCCAACTTTCCGACTACCTATTTAAAATTAAACACACAAAGTTCTGTTAGTTGCCTGGCTTTCCGACTACCTGTTTAAAATAAAACACACAAACTTCTGTTAGTTGCCTGACTTTCTGACTATGTCTCAAGTTACCTATTGCAGCTGTACTTTCTTTAGAGTAAACACTATTTATAATGAAACACACAAACTTCTGTTAGTTGCCTGACTTTCTGATTATCTATTAAGTTTTAAAAATGTCTCCAAGCAGTACTTACTGATTCTTTCCAGCCACCAGTAAGGTAATCCTCTCCTCTCAGTGCTCCACAATCTCTTGTGATTTAACTACTCTGAATAATTTTGTATTATCTGCAAATTTGATTACCTCACCTGTCATATTCCTTTCCAGATCATTTATAAATATAGGGGTAGATTTTCAGAACTTACGTATGCGCGCACATGGACACATGATTTTATAACATACTCGCACTGCTGGGTCAGCGTGCGCAAGGGGGGTAGAGTTAAGCAATTACGCATGGCGACGCATAGGGCCTTTTTCTAGTTACCTCCCAGTCCAATTAAGGAGCGGACTGGGAGGGAACTTCCCAATCCCCTAGCCTAACCTCCTTTCCACTTCCTATCTTGCCCTCCCCCTATCCCTATCCTAACTAGCCCAATTTTTTATATCTCACCTTTTGCTCCTGCCTCAGAGCAGGAGCAAGTTGTGCGCGCCAGCATCCTGCTGGCGAGTGCCTCTAGCCCTGCCCCCAGACCGCCCCTTTTTCAAGCCCCAGGACTTACACTTAGATCCAGATGCACCTCAGACCACATTGTAAGGCTCCAGTACATACACTTGTGTGGGCAAAAACCTGGATAATAGCAACTTGCAACATTAGTAATGTGTCTGCCCTCCTATAAGCCTAATCTGACTGTGAATTACAGAAAAACAACTTGAGAAATAAAATGGTTAAAATGGTCTAATCCCTTTTAATAAAGAATGTCAGGGTAAAATATATTATTCACTAACTTTTGCAAATAATGGGGCCTGAGATGTAGTGGGGGCCTGGTATGAGACAAATTACAGAAAATGTATCTATCACTTCTGATGTGTGATTAAAGGACTGGGGCTTTTTAAGAACATAAGAAATTGCCATGCTGGGTCAGACCAAGGGTCCAACAAGCCCAACATCCTGTTTCCAACAGAGACCAAACCAGGCCACAAGAACCTGGCAAGTTCCCAAATACCAAGAAGATCCCATGCTATTGATGCAATTAATAGCAGTGGCTATTCCCTAAGTAAACTTAGATTAATAGCAGTTAATGGACTTCTCCTCCTTCTTAGCGTCTAGTCAGATGAATCCAGAACCAGTGGTTTATGCACATCTACCAGCAGATGGAGACAGAGCAAAGCTGACATCACAGAATGTTTATTTATTTATTTTAAAAAGTTTATATACCGTTTTTAAAACAATTAGTTCATCAAAACGGTTTACAGGATATAATACACATAATAAAATACACATAAGAAAGATTATAAAAGAACATTTTTTAAAAAGTAGAACTACTTGGATTGCGGGGGAGGGGGGTGGGGAGGGGGAATGCTTATGGGAAGAGTAGGGTTAAGGGGAACATGCCCATGAGTAGCCTACTGGCAGGGACATCAGCCTGCCAATATTCTCAGTCTCCAGCAGATGGTGGACATGCATTTCCCTACTGGGGATTGCTTCAAGTTTTAGAAAGAGAAATAAAAGGAGAATTAGTTTGCCCCGCTCTCCTTCGGTGATGCCAAAGGGTTCCGCTCCCAGTTGAGAATTCCTGAGGTGATTTCCGTGGTCTCTCAGATGAGTGCCTTGGGCTGGCAGCTGGTTTTCTCATCCAATGTGGAATTAGCTGTTAAAACAGCTGAAAGGCAGCGGGTGCAGGAAGCCGAGCGCGGCGGTGACGGTATATGCCCTCCCTCCCCGCAGCCAGAGATCGTCTCTGTACTCAGTTGGGTAAGGCTGAGCTCAGGTAAGGTTTAAAAAAAAAAAAAAAAAAAAGACAGAGACAGAGTAGAAGGGTTGGTTGTAAGGCTTCCCCCTTCCTCTGGTCTCCGTGCTTGGTGCACCATTCCTACATTTGTTTCACTCCCAATGGAGGTTAAGGGTCATGGGCAGCCTGGCGTGTTGAGCAGCCTGTGTGGGCTAGGCCCCGCTGTTAGGCTTTCCTCTATGTGCCGCGTGGTAGGCCGTAGTGGCGATTTTGCATGCATTTTTCTGCACGTTAGGCTGCCCTCTTTGGGACCATCGGTGCATGCAAGTGCATCCGGTTGTGCATCCAAGTCGTGTGCCCAATTTTTGAATGCTTAATCGGATGCCTGCTTGGGTGTCCAGGTGAAGCGCATGCTTGCCTGCGCGCATTGGGGCACGTTGTTTGTGCACTTAAGTTTGAAGGGGTGTAAGTGCGACTGGTTTTGCTCCACCTAGCCTTGGGATGCCTAAATTTTGGACACATATATTTTACAGCGTGAATTCAGCTGGACGCACCCCTTCAGTTGCCTGTTAAGCATACTAACAGACTGATGGCACCTGTGGCTAAGAAACCTAAGCGCCTTTCTCTCTGTGCTGCCTGACATATTGGGCATCTCAGCCTGGCGTGCCCTCTAACTTGTGCCAGTGCTGCTTAGAGGCTCAGGGAGAATCATCTTCCTTTGATTTTACTAAGCCTGGTTCTTCCCAGCCTGATGATGGCTTGGTTAAGGACATGTCAGGAGGGACACCTGCCCTTGGAACTCCCTTAACTGGTTCATCAGCGGGGGAAGGTAGCTCAGTGGGTGCAGCACAGGTGCCTTCTGGTTTTTGGCATGGATCCTTCTGCCTTTTCTTGGATAGAATTTATGCTCGCTCCGTTAGTCCATGGGGTGTAAATCTGGTGGTCCAGATCCCTCCCCTTCACGAGGCTGCTCGGGTGGCTGGTGTCCTTTTTTCTTTCATCAGCTTGCCTCTCTTTCTTTAAATTTCTGGTTTCAGTCTCTCCTTATTTCTTTTTGCTGAACCTGAGCTGGACAGCTCCATGTTCTCTGCAGAGGAGAGGCTGACCAGAGTTTTAAAATTGTTTAAAAAAAAAAAAAAAAAAAAAAAAGGTAAGGCTGTCTCGCGGGCAGTCCCTGTTTGTTGCGGGTGTGCAGGCTCCATTTCTTGCTCCCATTCGCGCATTTGATAGGGCTCGGCAGGGTAGTTTTCCCGCCGGTGTCAGCATGACTCATGGCTCTGCTGCACGTGTGATGCAGGATCGGCACGGCTCAGCCATTTTAGTTTATGTGCAGCCTGCGTTTTGGGGGGAGAGGGACCTTCAGAGGCTCTGGTGACCGCAAGAGGCAGGAAATATCGATTGGGCTCTTCCCCGAGGGTTTCTTTGAAGCGCCGATGTGCCGACCGCGGAAAACCTCCATTTCCTCCTATGCGGGAACGATGGCCATTTTGGCTGCCCCAGCAGTTCAGTCCATTCACAAGGAAGATGGGGGAGATTTGCCTTCACATCTTTCTCTGGCCCACCCGAACACGGTAGAGGGGCTCGGGGGGGGGGGGGGGGGGGGGGGAAAGGGGCAGTGCACTTAGATTTGCCAGCGCCTGCATCTGCAGAGACTGCGCTCTCACAGCTCTCGCAGGCTCCTCAGCCTTCTCTGCTGATTATGTTCTCCTGCTGCATGAGACATATTTAGCTCAGCAGGCAAGTTTGAGTAAACAATCTTACCCTTTAGGGGGTCAGAGAGGTGCTCCGGGGCCTGAGCAGTTCTGATGTTGGTACTCTCTGCTGGAATAGTGTTTGTGGCATTCTGGGTTTGCTGATGCAGACTCGGATGACTCCGTTTGGTCTCAGGGGGACCCCAGGATGCAGGAGACCTTGTCGTGGGATCAGGGTATTGATTCAGATGACGTCAGCTTCTCTCAGGGAGATGATCTAGATCTTCTTCCAGTCTCGGAGGGTGATGACTTTAAAGTGCTCTGCTTGTTCCGGAAGAAGGAGCTGGGGCTGAAAGTCTCACAGGAAGACTTAGATATGGAAGGTGCGGATCCGATTCTGGATGGGCTTTGGGCTCCCCTGCGAGCTTTTCCCTATCATAAGTCGGTGAAAAAGATGGTGGACTGAGAATGGGGAGCGCCTGACTCTAGCTTGAGAGTGGGAATGGCGATGGCTAAGCTTTATCCCTTGCCTGAACAGACGTTGGAGCTCTTTTTCCTTCCAAAGGTGGACACTGCAATTTCAGTGGTCACAAAGAAGACAACTATCCCTGTTGTGGGTTCTGTGGCTTTGAAGGATGTTCAAGACCAGAAGATGGAAATTAAACTCAAAAGGATTTTTGAGGTATCAGCCCTACGTCTGTAGGTGGCTATCTGCTCCAGCTTTATGCAAAGGGCTTGCTGCGCTGGGTTCAACAGCTTCAGAACGGGCAGGCAAATTCGGGAATCGAAGCAGATAAAGCAGAGCGCTTGGAGAGGTCAGTTGCTTATGTGGCGGACGCTTTGTATGACTTGGTCAGAACTTCTTCCTGTATTATGGGTTCCGCAGTGTCAACCAAGCGGTTATTGTGGTTACAAAACTGGTTGACAAATGTTTCATCTAAGTCTTGTTTGGGATCTCTGCCTTTTAAGGGACGCCTCTTGTTTGGTGAGGATCTGGAGCACTTGATGAAAGACCTGGGTGAGAATAAGGTGCATAAGTTGCCTGGAGGATAAGCCTAAGGGCTAGCAGCCTTTTCAGTCTCAGTTGCATTTTCAGGATATTAGGAGGTTGCATCAGGCAAGAGCCCCAGCCTCGCAAAAGCAGTTCTCTTCTCAAGGTCAGTCCTGGGGGCAGTCCTTTTGAGGCAGTTGATGACCATTCAGAGCTTCCTACAATAGTGGGGCCGTTGGAGCCAAATCCTCATTATGAGGCGAGGCCAATCTACTCCACCATTCCTTTTATAGGGGGTGGTCTAGCAAGATTTTATAGGGAGTGGACCAAGATCACTCAGGATCAGTGGGACCTCAGCGTAATAAGAGAATTAGAATTTGCTTGGCCCCTTCACAACTTGTTTCTAGTTTCCCCCTGCAGGTCGTTGGAAAAGCGTTGGGCGGTCCGGGGGATGTTAGACAGCTTATGGGCCTTAGGAGTGGTGGTTCCGGTTCTGTACAGCGAACGAAGCAAAGGTTGGTATTCCATCTACTTTGTAGTTCCAAAGAAAGAAGGCTCTTTTTGCCCTATTTAAAATGGGTAAATGTGGTGCTGAAGGTCCTGAGGTTTCGGATGGAAACTCTGTGGTCGGTAATCGCAGAGGTGCACAAGGACAAGTTCCTGGCTTCTTTGGATCTGACTGAGACCTACCTACATATCCCCATTTGCCTGGTTCACCAGCGATTTCTGAGGTTCATTTCCAGTTTCAGGTTCTCCCCTTTGGGTTGGCCACGGTGCCCCACACATTCACCAAGGTAATGGTGGTGGTGGCAGTGGTGTTGCAGCGCAAGGGAGTCCTGGTGTACTCTTATCTAGATGATTGGCTCATCAGAGCAAAGTCGGAAGTTGCTTGTTGTGCAGAGGGTAATCACCATCCTGGAATCTCTAGGCTGGGTGGTGAATTTGGCGAAGAGCCAGCTGATCCTGTCTCAGACCCTAGACTATTTGGGGGTTTGGTTCAACACACTGAAGGCAAAGGTGTTCCTCTCAGAGGAGAGTGTCTGCAAGTTACAGACGCAAGACCGGCATCTGTTGGCTTTGCAGGTTCCCAGAGCTTGTGATTTTTTGCAGGTTCTCAGCTTGCTGGCCTCAATGCTGGAGTTGGTACCGTGGGCCTTTGCGCATATGAAACCACTACAGAGAGCTATGTTGACAAAGTGGAATCCATTGTCGGAAGAATTTCATATACCTGTCTCGTTCGATTGTCATGCATGGGACAGTCTGTCTTGGTGGCTACAAACATACAGTCTAGTTCGTGGGGTCGATCTGGAGGTCCCGGATTGGATAATTCTTACTATCGATGCCAGTATTTCTGGTTGGGGGGCAGTATGCCAACGACAACCGGCCCAGGTCGTTTGGTCGGTAGAAGAAGCTTCTTGGTCTATCAGTCGCTTAGAGACCAGAGCAGTGGTTCAAGGCCGCTCGGTAAGGGTCTTGTCAGACATTGCGACGACTGTAGCATATATCAATCAACAGGGAGAAACCAAGAGTCGTGAAGTGGTCCAGGAGGCTCAGGAGTTAATTCTTTGGGCAGAACAGCATTTGATTAAGATAGTGGCATCTCATATCGTAGGGGTTGAAAATGTCCAAGCGGATTTTCTAAGTTGTAGAACGCTAGATCCAGGGGAGTGGGAGTTGTGCGAGTCAGCGATGCAGCTCATCGAGAGAAGTGAGGCTGTCCCCATGTGGATCTAATGACAATGCGTCTCAATGCAAAGGCATCTCGCTTTTTCAGTCGAAGGCAGGAATTCAGGGCCGAAAGAGTGGACGCGCTGGTAATACCCTGCCTCGGGGGTTCTACTGTACATTTTTCCCCTTGGCCCCTGATGGGCAAGGTGTTGCGCTGGATAGCAAGACACTCGGAATAAGTGGTGTTGGTAACCCTGGAGTGGCCTCGTCGGCTGTAGCTCACAGATCTGGTCAACATGGCAGCGGACGGTCTGTTACGCTTCAGTCATCTTCCTCATCTTCTTCGGCAGGGCCCCATATTTTTAGACCAGGCTTTTGTCTAGCGGCCTGGCTTTTGAGAGGTGGTGTTTGAGATGAAAAGGGTACCTAGAGGCGGTCATTACTACTCTTCTGCAAGCTAGATGGATGTCTACTTCGTTGTCGTATGTCCGAGTCTGGAAGGTTATCTTTCTTTCAAGAAGGTTTGATCAAAGGCCTAGCTTTCAACTCCCTCAGAGTACAGGTAGCTTGTTTATGTGGTACAGTTGAGGGTTGCATGTTGTCCTCTTATCCCAATGTGGTTAGGTTTCTTCAGGGGGGTTAAGAATTTGCACCCTCTGATGAGGTGAGTTTGTCCATTCTGGAATCTTAATCTCATTCTCCAAGGTTTATGTGAACTACCTTTTGAACCTCTCCACAGAGCAACACTTAAGGATTTGATCTTGAAGGTAATTTTCCTGGAAGCCATTTGCTCTGCAAGGAGAATCTCTGAGTTACAGGCTTTATCTTGCCGCAATCCATTCCTTCAGATCTCAGACTCAGGAATCTCCTTGCGGACGGTCCCCTCATTTCTTCCCAAGGTGGTATCGGCTTTTCACGTTAATCAGATGGTGGAGCTTCCGGCTTTTCCAGAATTGGATGCTTCTGCATCTCATGTTCGGGAGCTTAGGCTGATGGACAGCCATAGGGCTTTGCTGAGGTATCTCAAGGTAATGAATGATTTTAGGAGATCTGATCGCCTTTTCATTTCATGGAGTGGTTCGAAGAAAGGTACCCAGGCTTCCAAGGCTACCATTGCGAGGTGGCTTAAGGAGGCTATTGGGTTTGCATACATTCTCAAAGGCTGTCAGGTGCCTGAAGATTTGAGGGCTCATACTACTTGATCTTAGGCAGCCTCGTGAACCAAGCAGTTGGTTTCATCACAGGAAGTTTGTAGGGTAGCAACTTGGAAGTCGCTGCATACTTTAGCAAGGCTCTACTGTCTAGATGTAGGGGATCCGAAGTCTTGGTCTTTTGGTGAGAGTGTCTTGCGAGGGGGACTCTCCATGTCCCACCCTAAGTAGGGAGCTTTGGTACATCCCAGGAGTTTGGACTGATCCAAAAATCAGCAGGTAAGAACTAATTTTCCTTTCCCAGACAACAGGAGGATGGCCAGGTAGGATAGAGGGGCGTGCACAGGGTCCCTCCATATGGTCCTGCCTGGGTCTTAGCCTTCTGGCTGAGGCATCACCTATACAGGGTCAGACAACAGATAAAGCAAAAGCCAGGCTGAGAGAAGGTGACTTTTCCAGGCTGGATAACAGCACATGATTGGCCATGAACTTAGCAGAGCTAAAAATTACTGAAAGCTGAGACTGCAGAGGGCCAGAACCACTGAATGCTAAAACAGCCATGAGCCTAGTGGACCTATAAACCCAAGCAAGGGAAAACCTTCCTATCGAGGGAGAACTGAAGGACAGCAACAGGCCTGGAGTTGGAGTGGTCCTTTCCCCTTGAGCTAGGGGACCACAACAACAGACCAGGAAGCAGAGTCAGGTCCCCCAGGAGGGTGTGGACCCCACTGGCAGATCCAGAGATAGAGTGGTCCCCCTTGAGCAAGGGGACCCCAGCAGCAGTCCAGGAGGTGGAGTCGGGTCTCCCAGGAGGGTATAGATCCCAGCAGCAGAGAGGCAGAGTTGGGTCCACCTGGAGGGTGTGGACCCCAGTGGCAGAGGCAGAGTTGGGTCCACCTGGAGGGTGTGGACCCCAGCAGCAGACCAGGAGGTGGAGTCAGTTCCCCCAGGAGGACATGGACCCCAGCGTTGGCATGGATATTTCAATGGAGCAGAAGGAGATGGTTTAGATGCAGCGGACTCCTCCCAGGCCAATACTGCCCACCAGCCCAGTTGCATCTGTTCACATTGGTGAGACTTGGAAAAAACAGGGGGAGGATAATAATAATGCTTGAGTAAGTGGGAACACAAGAGGTCTCTTCTACTCTATAGGGTGGTATACTGTGAGGGCTAACAACAAATTGCCAAATATTAAAAGTTCTTGCTATCTTGTAAAAGATTAGTGTGGCCTACTAATATGAGTAGATTAGTGTGCTGTTTGATATCCTATTAGCAATGAACATAGTCATGTAGAAATGTAAATGCTTATATAGTCTAATAAACCTGTATATATTTGTACATACTACCAGCCTTGTTCACAGTCCCATTTGTTTCCTGGGGTGAAGAGAGGGAAATCCCACTCACTAACACCTTCATCCCCAGGTCGATGCACTAGGCACCAAGAACATGAGGACCGACTGAATCTGCCCTAGGGCTCCCACCAGGTCAGTCCCGGACCCAGGAATGCCCAGCGAGGAAAGCAGTCAAGGGGGTGCTACATTAATAATGCAGAAGAACCAAGCCATTTCCAATTTTAAAAACCGGTAGAAGTAGGGATCATGACATGAGACTTTGAGGGGGCAAACAGAGGAGCAACATCAGGATATATTTCATCACAGGATAGTGGATGCATGGCATACCCTCCTGGAAGAGGAGGTGAAGACAAGAATGGTAAATGAATTCAAATGTGCAGGCGACAAACAAAGAGGATTCCTAGTGGCTGGAGGAAGGAAATAAAGAACTGAGATAACGGGTTGAAATTTTGATGTAACATTTCTGCATTGTGGTAACCTGCACAGAGCAGTAGTTACAAACTAAACACCTTGCAGAGCAGCCTGAATGGACCATTTGTGTTAAGATCGTAGACCCTTGGGCCGGCTGAGACTGCAGGTGTTGTGCTGGGTGTTGCAGCCGGCAGGCGGCTCTGAGGAAAGGCTTCGAAGACGGCTTCACCACTGGAAGCCCGAGGTCCCCCCAGGAGGAGCCCATAGGGACCTGGGCCTCTTGGTCTTAGGTGGATCCTATGCTGCCAAGGTAATCCAATGCTGAGATGGGGCCCAGGAGGTCAGGAGAGACTTCACCTTTGGAAGCCCGCGATCCCCCCAGGAGGAACCCGTGAGGACCCGAGCCACTGGGGTTTAGGAGAAACTTCCGGGTGGGTGATGAACAAGTACCTGCAGCAGTGGGAAGAGACGAAGCCGAAGTCCAGGAACAAGCCAAGGTCAGGAGCCAGAAGTCAAATGTCGGATGCCAAAACCAGGGACGGAAGCAGAAGCCGGAGTACAAAGCAAGGTCAGGAGCCAGGAATCAGACATCAGGAAGAAGCAGGAAGCACAACTAGCTACTCTGAAGCGTCAACCTCGTTGCAAGGCGAGGTAGGAGTGTGGCCGCAGGGTTTAAATACCCTGCAACGTCTGACGTCAGCTTGAGGGCGGTGCTGGAGTTTCCCACGCTGGTCCCTTTAAATTTGGAGCTCCGGTGCGTGCACGTAGGGGGCGGGGCCAGCCGTGGCAGGACGCCGGCGTCTCCCTCGAGGGGAGAGCGCCACGTCGGAGGCCTGAGCAGGCCCGAACGAGGCGCCAGCGGCCCGGGCCGGGGCAGAGGTAAGTGAAGGTCCCGGGGCATGGCCCGGGACCGCAACAATTTGGGTTTTTATCTGCCATTATTTACTATATTACTGTACTATGGGGTACCGTCTCCTCTGTGGTCTCTCCCTGCACTGATGCTGATATCACCTGATCCATGTAAGTATGGCAGTCACTGCTACCGTTCTCACCTCCACCAGTAATAGCAGGTGCACAAGAGATACTAGCAGAGACTGTATTCTGAATGAATCGTAAGTTGCTTTGCATTGCTGACATGCACTTACTTGTTGCTTGATGATACTACACCATTGTATTTCATTCAAGATCTTGGATTGTCTAAGCCCCTGACGCAGCAGCTGCTGAGCTGCGAAACTCGGCCTGAGTCGGGCGGTTTTATGAATACATCTCTACTTTAATAAATATTTGAAAAAGATCGAGGCATCTATTCCTTTGTGTTTACCAAGAGGCTGTACATACAGTATTCAATGAGGAGCTATCATCTGTTTCCAAAATACTGAAATGTGCAAATACTTATGGGTCACACCCCAGAGTGCCCTCGATATGCCTTTTTTGTTCAGGTGTTCAGGTGTAGCTTTCGGCATGAAAGCACACACTCCCGCCTTTTTGAACAGTGTGTACTTTGTGCTGGCTACTTATGCATGTGTCTGCTCATTTTACGTGCTTGAACCCTGTGCATATGTTTGAGAATTGACCCCAGAGTGAAAGCAAATTAAAAGTTTTTCTGTAATCTATCTTTCTAATTTTTGCAACAGGAATAACAGGGATCCGGTTCCTGAAATATTCTTCTGGCTTTGCTGCATTTAGGAGACCCATAGTCCACTCAGATTTTTACTGGCCTCTGGTCCACAGGTCTGCTGATCTCCTCCAGGGCCTGTGCAGAACTGAGGAAAACTCTTTCCCTGTCCCTGACCTCTTGCTGGCTATGTGATGCTATTCCAGGAGAAGTTGCTTCAGCTACAGAGCGTATGACTTGCCCTCAAGCATGGCTGCTGGACAGCAACAGCATTCAACTGAGCATGCTCCGTGCCCTTCTCTATTAAGTCTTCTTAAAGGGAAACTCGTTTTTCGAATACAGTCCAGGGATTTTGTAAAATCCATCCTCCCTCTTGTGATGTCATCAGTCTGTGCCAGCAGGAAGCGTAGCTGGTCCTGTGCAGGAGACACAGACAGATAAGAGTCTTTTCTTCTTTCAACCTTTCATTTGCAGATTTGCATCTGGAAACCTGAAATTTTCAGCCCCCAAATCTCAGCCTTTTCCCCTCTCCTTGCTCCGGAGCTGTAGTGCAAGAACAAACATTCAGCTCTTCCCCAGCCTAAGACAGAGCCCCCAATTTATTTCTAAAACTGAAAGCAGCAAAAGCAGAGAGGAAAATGCCTGCAGGAGCTTCTGCTCAGGTAGGAGATTGCCCCCAACTTCCTGCCCTCTCTATATAAACCCTATTGCAGCTTTCTAACCTGGGACACTGCAGAGTCAGCCCTGGCATTAATAGGAACCCGAGCAGACCTGGGACACACAGAAAAGACACTTTGGGACACTCCTGAGTGTAAGGAGATATCAGAACTCCCACAAACTGAGACTTTGTGTCCCAGGTTCTGTATGTAACTGGTTTCCAGTTTATATAATCTTGCTCCGGGTCTCTTGTTATGTGATTGTGAATTATATACACCCAGAAAATTCCCCCCTCCCCCCCCCCCCCCTGTTGTGCACTGGGAAGTCTCTTGATAGATGTGATATGAGTGAGTTTCTGGTTTATGTTTCAGGACCCAGTAACCTTTGAGGAAATTGCTGTCTATTTCTCCCAGGAGGAGTGGGAGGATTTAAAAGAATGGGAAAAGGAGCTTTACAAGGATGTGATGAAGGAGAATTATCAGATGCTCAGCTCACTAGGTAAAAAGGGACATTTCCTCTTCTTTTTTTCAGAAAAACATTTTTGGAAGGGGGAGGAACAGAATATTATTTGATTATCAATTGAGTGAAAACCTCTGTTATTGCAGTTCACTGTTATCCAGATATTTTCTGTGATATTTTCCAACACAAAAGCTTGAGAAAGAGAGAGGAATGAATGGCACCCTGGCCAAAAAGAGAGAGACTAAGAGGGTGGGGCAGAAAGAAGAGGCTTAAACTGGAAATGATAAACTCACAAGAGAAAGGTAGAAAGGGCTAGAAAGATGTGGAGGGAGGAGATGTGGAGGAGGATAGTGACGGGGCTGAAGGAAGAGGGAGAGAAAGATGGGTGAGAAGGACAGGACTATGGTAGAGGAGAAGAGTGAATGAATAGGAGAAAGATGGAAGAAATGCAGAGGTAGGGAGGAGAGAATGAAGGGAATGTGAGAGGATGGAAGGGAAAAGGAGGGGTTTGATAGAGGACATGAGAAACAGTAAAGGGATGGAGGAGAGAAAAAGGAGAAACAGGAACAATTTAGTGGGGAAGGAGAGAAAACAATGGGAAAAGAGAAAGCTGAGAGAAAAGGGAGAAATATAAGAGGATGTTGGGGGAATGGGTGGGACATAGGACAGACTTAACTATAGGGGAAAGGAGAAAAGAAAATAAAGATGGAGCAAAAGATATGAGAGAAAAAACAGTAAAAATAAAATGGATGACGGAAAGGAAGAGAGCAGGCTTGTCAGACATACGGTCCTTAAGTCATGATCCAGCCTGAAGATGGTTTCAGTGTGGCCCACCAGCTGCACTGCTGTCACTCCTTGCTCTCCCCATCTTCTCTCACCTTGTTTGATTGTTCCTGAGGGAGGGGGCAACCTGCTGATCATGATTGAGATATTTAATTATGAAAACTTTGGGGGAAGGGAAGAGGGGCTTATGGACCTGTGCCCTGGATCTTATAAGTAGATGCACAGATGATCAAGTGCTTGGGATCTTTCCAGTCACATTTTTAACAATATGCTGAACATTTGAACCCTTTTACCCTGATGAATTCTCAGAGTGAGTAGAAACATATTGTGGCTGTGAGCGCTAGAAAGGATATTGCGTATGGAGTTAGAGTCTATGATGAAGAGTTTATTGATTACTTCCCAAAAGCCACTTGGCTTTAATGATCACAACATGATCAAATCTGCCTTAATAACTGGAGGGAGGTCACTAAAGAAATCTACTACGACAGCATTTAACTTTCAAAAGGGTGAATATGATAAAATGAGGAAAATGGTTAGGAATAAATTGAAAGGAGCAGCTGCAAAGGTTAAGAGTTTACATCAGTCATGGACCTTTTCTGCGCTTAAGAGAAACATGGGGGTATCCTGCATGGAGTGGCAGCTAGAATAAGCTTGTTAGGCAGACTGGATGGACCATCTGCTCTTTTTTTCTGCCATCATCACTACATTTTGTTATGTATATGTTTGTTTAAAAATACCATCTTGTAAGCCCATTCCAGATGTATTCCACACGTTAGAAAAGGCGGAAGGAAGGCTAATCGACTTCCAGCATGGTTAAAAGGTGAGGTGAGAGAGGCTGTAATAGCTAAAAGAACATCCTTCAAGAAATGGAAAAGGGATCTGAGTGAAAAAAAACAAAAACAGGAAACTGCACAAGCACTGTCAAGTTAGATGCAAACATTGATAAGGAAGGAAGAGAGAATTTGAAAAGAAGCTTGCTGTGGAAGCAAAAACTCATAATAAAAACCTTTTTCGGGTACATTCAAAGTAAAAAGCCTGTGAGGAAGTCAGATGGACCATTAGATGAATAAAGGGTAAAAGGGCCCCTTGGGTATGACAAGGCCATAGCAGCGAGACTAAATGAATTCTTTGCTTTGGTCTTCACTGAGGAAGATGTAAGAGAGATGCCCTTGCCAGAAATGAAATTCAGAGATGGTGAATCCAAGGAACTGAAACAGATCTTAGTGCACTTGGAAGATGTAATAGGGCAAATTGCGAGATTAAAGAGCAGCGAATCACCTGGTTCCTCGGAACACCGAATAGTCTCCCGCTCCCTCCAGCAGTTTCTCAAATTTACCCAAGTGTTTCCGCTTAACCGCAGTCAACTTATTCAAATAATAAACCCCAGCCAACCTTTGAATTACTCTTTGTAGGGGCGGTGTGGATCTCTTCCTCCAAAAGTATGCTCTCCCC
Organism: Rhinatrema bivittatum; assembly: GCF_901001135.1. Lineage (NCBI taxonomy): Eukaryota > Metazoa > Chordata > Amphibia > Gymnophiona > Rhinatrematidae > Rhinatrema > Rhinatrema bivittatum. The sequence continues at coordinate 36,420,417 of NC_042616.1, read as the reverse complement.
CTCCTTGCTGCTAATATTATTTGTTGAGATAGGAATACTGCAGCGGTGACAGGTTCTGAGAGAGGAATATTTAAAAGAAAAAACAACGGCTCCTTGGAGATCCGCTCCCAAAGCAATATCGAACATCAGCTGGACTACTGTATCCCATAAAAAGAGCAATCTTTGGGCAGTCCCACCAGGTATGTATAAAGGTGCCTGTCGTGCCGCATTCCCACCAGCAAGTCTCCCAAGCTTGGATATAGCGTATGCAACCTGGCTGGAGAAAGATACCAACGACATAGCATTTTATAGCCATTTTCAAATATCAAGGCTGAAACTGAACTCCTTTTTAGTGTGAGCAAAACATAAACCCCACCTCTTTTCTCCCAATACACATCGCAAAATCCTTCTCCCAGCCCACAGTGTGCGAAGGGGGCAATTTAAGATCCCTGTTTAATAGACTATAGATCCCCCCCTTGTCACCCAGTGTGCCTTTATCACAAAATCCTTCAAAAAGAGAGTTCCCATGACCGAGAGCCTCTATTACTTCCCTCTGCGAGAAAATGACTCACTTGCAGATTGAAATAATAATCTGAGGGCACCAGGTTAAAGGTATGCATTGCCTCCTGGAAATCTTTCGGCCGCTTACCATTCCAGATTTGTTCCAGCCTACAACATCCCTTCTCGCTAACATTATGGAGCGTCCTGGAATAAATTCCTTATTTAGAAAGATAGGGGATCTAATCAAATATTTCCTATCTCCCACCAAACAATTCTAACACCCATCCCAAACTTTTAAAGTAAGAGCTATGGTTGGAGAGATGGGACCAGGCCTTGTCTGGCAACCACATCACAGTGTCTGAGGAAATACCATGCTAAACTTTCAAAAGGGAAACTTTGATAAAATGAGAAAAATTGTTAGAAAAAACCTGAAAGGAGCAGCTACAAAGGTAAAAAGTGTGCAAGGGGTGTGGACATTGTTAAAAAATACCATCCTAGAAGCACAGTCCAGATGTATTCCACGCATTAAGAAAGGTGGAAGGAAGGCAAAACGATTACCGGCATGGTTAAAAGGGGAGGTGAAAGAAGCTATTTTAGCCAAAAGATCTTCATTCAAAAATTGGAAGAAGGATCAAAAAGAAGAAAATAGGATTACATTTAACTTGCCAACGCTTATGCTTTATCCTATTTTCTTCTGTTGGATCCTTCTTCCAATTTTTGAATGAAGATCTTTTGGCTAAAATAGCTTCTTTCACCTCCCCTTTTAACCATGCCGGTAATCATTTTGCCTTCTTTCCACCTTTCTTTGGGGCAGATTTTCAGAGCCCTGCTCGCCTAAATCCGCCCAAATCCGGGCGGATTTAGGCGAGCAGGGCCCTGCGCGCCGGTGAGCCTATTTTACATAGGCCTACCGGTGCGCGCAGAGCCCCGGGACTCGCGTAAGTCCCGGGGTTCTCCGAGGGGGGCGTGTTGGGGGCGGGCCCGGTCGTCGCGGCGTTTAGGGGGCATGTCGGCAGCGTTTTGGGGGCGGGTACGGGGGCGTGGCTACGGCCCGGGCGGTCCGGGGGCGTGGCCGCGCCCTCCGTACCCGCCCCCAGGTCGCGTCCTGGCGCGCAAGAGGCCCGCTGGCGCGTGGGGATTTACGCCTCCCTCTGGGAGGCGTAAATCCCCCGACAAAGGTAAGGGGGGGGCTTAGACAGGGCCGGGTGGGTGGGTTAGGTAGGGGAAGGGAGGGGAAGGTGAGGGGAGGGCAAAAGGAAGTTCCCTCCGAGGCCGCTTCGATTTCGGAGCGGCCTTGGAGGGAACGGGGGTAGGCTGCGCGGCTCGGCGCGCGCCAGCTATACAAAATCAATAGCCTTGCGCGCGCCGATCCAGGTTTTTAGCAGATACGCGCGGCTCCACGCGTATCTACTAAAATCCAGCTTACTTTTGCTTGCGCCTGATGCGCCAGCAAAAGTAGGCCAATTCGCGCTATTTGAAAATCTACCCCTTAATGTGTGGCTAAGAGAGAATTTGAAAAGAAGATGGCTGTAGAAGCAAAAACTCACAGTAAAAACTTTTTAAAATATATCCGAAGCAGAAAGCCTGTGAGGGAGTCAGTTGGACCGTTAGATGATCGAGGAGTTAAAGGGGCACTTAGAGAAGATAAGGTCATCGCGGAAAGATTAAATTATTTCTTTGCTTCGGTGTTTACTGAAGAGGATGTTGGGGAGATACTCGTACCGGACAAGGTTTTCGTGGGTAATGATTCAGATGGACTGAACCAAATCACGGTAAACCTAGAAGATGTGGTAGGCCTGATTGACAAACTGAAGAGTAGTAAATCACCTGGACCAGATGGTATACATCCCAGGATTCTGAAGGAACTAAAAAATGAAATTTCAGATCTATTAGTAAAAATTTGTAACCTATCATTAAAATCATCCATCGTACCTGAAGACTGGAGGGTGGCTAATTTAACTGTTGCGTGTGCCGGCCATGGCAGGCCTGCAATCTGGCCCACTTACCCCCGTTTGCCTCCTCCAGCACCTGGTTCCGCCTCTCTTGTGGCTGTGGGCAGCCGCCTCCGTGCTTGTGCTGCTCCCAGTGCTCCCAACTCCTCCGTGGATGTCCCAGCTCTGCGGCAGGTCTCCCTGCGTGGCCCACGGGGATAATAGAAAAACTTGGGGGCACTCCATGAAGTTAGCATGTGGCACATTTAAAACTAATCGGAGAAAGTTCTTTTTCACTCAACTCATAATTAAACTCTGGAATTTGTTGCCAGAAGATATGGTTAGTGCAGTTAGTATAGCTGTGTTTAAAAAAGGATTGGATAAGTTCTTGGAGGAGAAGTCCATTACCTGCTATTAATTAAGTTGACTTAGATAATAACCACCGCTATTACTAACAACAGTAACATGGAATAGACTTAGTTTTTGGGTACTTGCCAGGTTCTTATGGCCTGGATTGGCCACTGTTGGAAACAGGATGCTGGACTTGATGGACCCTTGGTCTGACCCAGTATGGCATGTTCTTATGTTCCAAAAACTTCCCTTGTCCAGTGTTAGGGCTGTAAAGATTCACTATCATATAAATAACATTACCCATCTTTTTTATTTTAAATCTTTTTTATTGGATTCACATTCAAATATACAACCAATCAACCGAGGAAATTTGTAAATTTGTAAAGAAACAGTAAGCCCAAATGGGCATGTAACAGGTATGACAGAACTTTGCACAGTGGTCAACGATCACAATATACCATGACAGAGATGATTAGAAACATTAGACCTCTTATACAGTTATACCAAATATAACAAATCCATAATTAGCAAACCCATGTTTCCTTTTTTTCCCCCCCCTCTACCACCCTCCCTCCCCCCGCAGCCCATGGGTAAGATACCTAAAGAATGAAAAAAAGAAAAATGTAGTGTAGAAATTACCAGACATTACTAATACAGAAGTTACTAGTTACTAGGTAGGCAACCGAAGCGATACCGGACTTGAAGCAAGACAAGTGTGATCCCCTCGAAATCTATCTCACCCAGTCTTTCCGGGATGCATATGTTTATTGAAGGGTCCCCTGATCCGAACATATTCCGTTTTCTTTTTTGGAGATTGCAAGCTGGATGTCATTTGTTCAAAGGTTGCCAACTTTACCATTTTGTTCAACCAATGTTGAAATTGGGGAACATCACAGGATATCCAGTTGGCCAAAATCACCTGTTTCGCTACTATTCCTGCCTTATGCACAATTAGTGTTAGTGGGGATGTGGGTTCAGTGATAGCGGGTAGATCATCACCAATCAGCCATATCTGTGGAACAAGTTGGATGTTACCACCCCAAACTAAGTTGCAAAAATCTGTAATGGAAGCCCAAAAAGCATTGATCTTAGTACAGGTCCAAAAGTTATGTATATAGTCTCCCTTGCTCATCCCACACTTCATACAATTGGGGGAGTCACTTAGTCCAAACTTATAAGCTTGCTCATTCGTGACATATAATTGCCAGATAAATTTAAATTGTAATTCCCTGAGGATTACGTTCTCCGTAACTATACGTATATTCCTCAGATACCCTTTGACAATTTCTGGCGAAAGCTGAATCTCTTCGACGCCTTGCCAGCGGTCACAGATCTCATGTAAAGTATTAGCATCGAACATTTGTTTCATCACTTTTGAAAACAGTGTACACGACATTTTCATTGTTAAGTGGAAACCCAATAAACAACCCAATTGGGACCGCAGATTGTGAGCCTGCCTATGCAAACCAGCTGTTAAGATATAGTGTCGAAGTTGCAAAAAAGCGAAAAAATCATGCTGTGGGAGGCCAAAAAGCGTTTGGAGCTCCTGAAAACTATGTACAGACTCAGAATGAGGTTGCAACAATTGTACAATGTGGGTTAGGCCCCTAGATGCCCATTGCTGAAAAACTGTGTGTCCTCTCCCTGGTAGGAAGTGAGGTTATGACATATGGGAACGTAAGCTGTATGTGTAGAAGAAAGTCCTAGCCGTTTACATAGGTGTACCCATGCTTGACGTCCCGAGCGCACCAAGAGAAAATGTTTAGAGTCTCCTGGGAGCTGTACAGTAGCTAGCTGCAATAAGACCGCTGGAGAGGTCCCATGGAAACTAGCTTGTAAAAAGGTCGTGGGTGAAAAATACTCAGTACCCAATATCCAATCCCGGGTATGACGCATCATACAAATGAGATTGTACCTGCTAAACCTCCCTCCTCTGTTGTACAAGAGAGGTACCTATAGGCCAGTCTGGCTCTGCGGCCTCTGCATATAAAATTGCGGATCGCTTTGTTGGTCAAGGTTATGTCCCCATTGGTTAGCCAAATTGGAAGCATCTGTAACAGGTACAACCATTTGGGAATTTCCACCATTTTTAATAAATGGATTCTCCCCGTCAGTGAAAATGGAAGAGATTGCCACTGAAGAAGACGACCTTTCATTTTGGCTAGCACAGGTCCCACATTTGCCTTATAGATGGAACTGAAGGCTATAGGAATCTGGATACCAAGATATTTTATGGAGTCATGTGCCCACTTTAATGGAAAGGCAGAACCCCAGGTGCTCTTAAGGTTACCCATGACATCAAGCGCCTCTGATTTATCAGTATTTATTTTGAGGCCAGAAAATCTGCCATACCTTAGCTGCAAGGACAGCACTCTAGGCAAGGCAGATTGTGGGTTGGTCAGAAACACTAAAATGTCATCAGCAAATGCAGCTGTTTTGAACGTTTCGCCATGGATATGTAAGCCTGTGATCATCAGGTCTTCATTCAATGATCGGAGTAGAGGATCAATAGCTAAAATATATAATAAAGGTGAGAGGGGGCATCCCTGTCTTATCCCCCTCCGTGGTATAAAAGCTTGCGAGAGCATACCATTTGCAAAAATGTGTGAGGTCGGTTCGGTATATAGGAGAGATATATAAGTTAAAATATCCCCTGTCAGCCCAAAACGCGATAAAACTGAGAATAAGTAATTCCAAGAAACCCGATCGAAAGCTTTCTCAGAATCAAAGCTGACAGCCATGGATGGTATAGCATTGGACTGACAATAAAACATAGCTGTCAACAGTTTTACTATGTGAGAGCTGGAAGAACGCCCCTTAACAAAGCCCACTTGGGAATGAGATATCAAATGTGGTAAAACCAAGCTCAGTCTAGCTGCCAGAACATTAGCTAGCAGCTTTAAATCACAGTTCAGCAAAGATATAGGTCTATAAGAAGCCGGTAGGCTCGGATCTTTGCCAGGTTTAGGAAGAACTGTGATATATGCTTTATTGAAATCTGGTGGAAATCGGCGTGAGATCAGTGCCTGACTATAGAAAGACTGCAAAATATCAGCAACCCCTTCCCCCAGGATTTTATAATAATCGTACGTGAACCTATCAGGTCCTGGTGCCTTCCCAGATTTGCTCTTTTTAATAGCTGCCAGAATTTCTGCCGGTGTTAGGGGAGCGTTTAATCTGGTCTGTTGGGTCTCTGTCAGGGATGGCAGTTTCAAATTTTCAAAAAATTTTCCTTCTTCCCCAGAATCCCCTAACCGATCCTCAGTATAAAGCTGCTCATAAAATGATCGCAAGACCTCACAAATCTCCTCTCCTTTGGTTGCCCATTTTTCATTATTGGACTTAAGCCTTTCAATATATGATTTACTAAACCGAGAGCGCACCAGATTTGCTAATACCCTCCCCGTTTTATTACCAAAATGAAAAAAATTGTGTTCCTTAAATTGAAAAGCCTTCATCGCCCTCTGTTGTAGGTGGGCCTGCAGCACACCCAATGTTGTATGGTATTGTGCCCAATTACTTGGAGAGGGGTCATGAATCATTGCCCGCTTATCAGTTTGCAAGCGCTGCGTCAGATCCATTATGTTGGCAGTAAGTACCTTATTTCTATGTCTCAAGAAAGAAATAATCTCCCCCCTCATCACTGCCTTACCCGTTTGCCACAGTAATTCCGGATTATCTTCGTGCTGTTTGTTATGTTCCAGAAATTGTGCCCATTTTTCTAGTAAGAAATCTCTAAAACGTTTATCATCTTTAATATATGTGGGGAATTTCCAGCTGTGGCTTTTAGGTAATATGTCCTCCCAGTTCAAATCAGCCCATATTAAAGCGTGATCAGACACCGCCTGGGTACCTATCCCAGTAGCTGCAATGATTGGGAAAAGAGAGACATCTCCCAAAATATAATCAATCCTAGAGAGTGATCCATGTGCTTTAGACACATGGGTATAATCCTTTTCTTCAATATGGAGCACCCGCCAGTAATCCATAAAATTTAAGTCCTTGCAGATTTGGGAAATTAAAGTGGGGTTTTTTGAAAGTCGTGCACTAGGGAGTCTATCCAAAAGAGGGTCTAGAATACTGTTAAAATCCCCGACCAGAAATCTGCGTCCAGTACCATGAGAATGAAACAGATTCGTGATTTTACTGAAAAAAACTGGCGAAGGGGAATTGGGGCCATAAATGTTCCCAATAGTAATATCCTTACCGTTCAACTTTCCAGCTATCAAAATAAACCTTCCCTCAGGGTCAGTCAACTCTTGTGATACTTGGAAAGAGAGATTTTTGTGTAGCAAAATTGCTACCCCTGCCTTCTTTCCCACAGCAGCAGAGAAATAACACTGGCCTACCCAGTCTCGCCTAAGCTTTTTTGATTCTAGCGCAGTCAAATGCGTTTCTTGTAGACATGCTATTTGGACCTTAGACCGTTTTAAAAATTGTAAAACTTTTGTTCTCTTAATCGGGTGGCCTAGGCCATTTACATTGAGGCTAGCAAGTTTTATATAGTTCTTACCCAGAACTTTGGAATAGGGGAGTCCACAGTGCAAAGAACCTAAGATATGTGGGAGGAGCTCCCCAGCCAAAGCCCCTCATCCACCTAGATAGCCTCAGTATGGAGAAAAGTGCCAGTGTGTCAGATCGTAACCCTCTCTGTAACCTCTGAAGACTTTTATTTAAAAAGAAAAAGTACCAGTACCCAGAGCTGCATGAACCCTTCCTTCCCCCCTCCCCAATCCCTCCATCCCCCCCTTCCCACCCTATCTTCCCCTCCTCACTTCCGAGGTACATCAGAATCACAGTACAGCCCCTCAATAGAGGAACTTCTGGGGGTGTACTACAGATGTGTCGTGACCCTCCCCCCTCCACAATTCCCTACATTCCGCAGAACAGTAGAACCAATTCCATGCAAACCATAAGAAACAAAAGAAACAAGCTGAACATGTCACCCAGAGCTATAAGTGCCAGAAGGTAAACGTGCCATGTACCCTTAAGGGCAACCAGTGATCTCAAGGTCCTGTAGTCTCTGTTTACCGCATCCCATACCGGGCGTGAAGCGTGGTGAAATCGCCATGTTGGCCTTGTCCCAAGAGAATGAGCGAGGGAGAAATGAAGAAACTCAAAATTGTTTTTGCGCTGCTGGCGTTGCAGTTAGTTGCTCAGGTTAGTGCAGCGTGGACTATGACGGTGTATCAACTCCGGAGAGGCCCCTCTCACATCTTTCCCATAAAGGCATGCAGGTCTCTATCTGGGCGCAGAACATGAATCCTGCTGAGTCTGCAGTTGGCCGGAGATACATGCTCTGTCCTTTAACTGTAGTGAAAACATAGGCTTCACCTTTCCACGACTAAAGTCCAAACAAAGAAGAAAAAAAAAGGAAGAAGAAAAAAACCGCCAAAAAGCCAGTAATAGTACTTCTAAAAAAAAACAGTCAGCCATCTGGCAGATCCCTCTTTGTGGTGCGTCCACTCAATACCGGCGCCTTGCCGGATGATAAGTCCATGATAGGCAGAAACACAGACTGACCACGAGGTGCGGCCTTGCTCAATCTCGCACTCTAGTCCCCACCGGTATAGAAATACAATAACCTAGGACCTTGAAATTATCTAGCAGGCATGGTGCGTATAAGCCTCGGGTAACGTCTCTCAGGCTCTTTAAACTCGATCAATCCACTATGAAAACATGCAAACCGCACAGAAAAACAAAACACCTGTTTGGCTTACAAAGATATCATGTATTCTTTGGCTTGTTCTACATTTGTAAAAACATGTTCTTTACCTCCGTGTTTAAATTTCAGAGTGGCAGGAAACGCAAGTTGAAAACGGATGTTCTTATTAAAAAGATCCGTACATATGGGGCTGAATAACTTACGTTTTTGAGACACGGAAACAGAGAAATCTTGGTACAGCCGTACTTCTGCCTCTTTATATTTCAAGACCCTTTTTGCTCTGTACGCATGAAATATTTTCTGTTTCTGGGACCAATTTAATAACTTGGCTATCACCATTCGAGGGCGAGGGTCACCATCTCTCCGTCGTCCAAGCCTGTGTGCTCGCTCGATATGGAAATTTCGGCCCAGCTCAGGAAGATCCAGAGCTTCGGGCAGCCATCTTGCCAAAAGTGACTCTAAGTCGTTGTCCCCCTCCGATTCTGGGAGACCTGAAATGCGAATGTTGTTTCTCCTTGCCCGGTTCTCTAAATCATCAATCTTCTCGGTCTGAGCTGCCACCGTCGATTCCAATACTTGTATCCGGCTTTGCGTAGTCAGGGAGGTGTCCTCAAGGTCTGAGACCCTGGTTTCGATTTCTGCCAACCGCGGTGGCAGTTCCGCGAAGGAGTCCTTCAATTCTTTTATTTGAGTAGAAAGGTTAGTGAACCGCCCGTCTAAAGCCTCTACTACGGCATTTGTGACCATGAGGGTAAGGTCCGGCTGAGTGGACGTAGAAGCCGGGGAAGTAGGAGGTGTCGATTTGCTCGGGGCGTCCGCCATCTTGAGCGTTGCTGGGCCTGATTTTTCTTTCTCCTTCCTGCTTCCCTTTAAGGGCATGCTACTCGCACTTTTCAGCATAAATCTATCAATAGACATGAAGTGTTGGTGTCCGATGCAAAAAAACTCGGGTTTGCCGGAGGTTTTGAGGAGATGATTCTGGATTGTAGAGGGGGGAAGGCACGGAGCTAAAGCAGAAACGTCCGCCTAGCTACATCGCATCACGTGACCCGCCAACATTACCCATCTTAAGTCTTACTGTGATGTACCTTCCCTCCAAACCCTTCATAATAGAGAGCACATCCATCACCGCATTCTTTGAAAAAAGAATGCCCACCCCACTATATTTGTTGGTTGCCATCACTGATGCAAAGGATTGTTGCAGATAATAATTAGATACCCATCAACCGTTCATATTTCTTTCTCAAATGGTTTTCCTGGCATAACAGAATGTCCACCCTCATGTTGATAGCATCTTGTAACAACCGTTTCCTCTTAATGTATATATTTAGCCCTGTAACATTCCAGGACATAATCTTTAACGTCCCCATTGCTCAGGATCATACATAACTCTCCTTACCATCTACCAAACTTCAGAAAAATTATAACCTCTACCCCTTCCCCACAAATACAGCATTCTTTTCACTAGCCCAACTGCCCTACCCCATTGGCATTCATCCCAGAACCTCATGCTCCCTTACCTCCCACCCCCACCCCCCAGTCACTCTTCCCAATCCTCCTCCCCTCCCCCCGTCCCCTCCCAAATCACTCCTACCACCTCCTTGAGGAATGACAACACTTTTCACATCCTGGCTGCTCTTGAACCCCCCTACCCCCACTGACCCTCTTCTAAACAGTTACCCTCCACTTAGGAAAAAACCTTCCAATAACAACCTGATACAATTGCCAAGTATGAATCCTCTGAAGATGATCAGACCTAGAAAGTCCATAAAGATCAAAATGGCTCGAAACACTAATTCTCACAGAACCTGCAAAAACCACACTGTTCCAGATCATCACTCAGGTCATAGCATCCCTGGAAGATGAAGATCCTGCCAAATGCCTCCTCAGGCACTTCCCACCAGATTGCACTCTCTGCCATCTGGAATTATTCTCTCCGCTTGATATAGCGGAGGAAGATCTCACGATGGGGGACCATGTTCTTCACTAATCCAGCGGCTTGAAGCATCTTCATAGACTCCTCCACCGATTTGACCTGAGATGTCACCCCATTCATGGTAAATTGTAATCCAAAAGGGAATAGCCATTTATAACGATGGTTACCGTTCCTTAGCACTTGAAGCCCTTCTCTGAAGTCACATCTTTTCTTGATTGTGATCGGCGAAAGATCTTGGGAAAACTTCCTCTTTATGACCTTGTCACTGAACATCTTTTAATTTCCTCACCTGGATCATCTTCTCTTTTACAGCATATTCATGAAAACATACCATGATATCTCTGGGTACATTTCCCCTTGGGTGAACCAGCGACCTATGTGCTCTGTCCAACTTTATTTTAAGTGTCTCTACTCCCTCAACTTTATTCAAAATTAGAGCACATATGTCAGAGACCACCTGTGCACAGACAGAACAAGCAGCTTCCTCAGGAACACATCTGAACCACAGATTCCCTCTTCTGGATCTATTTTCCAGGTCTTCAACTCAGTCTTTAAGCATAACATTATCATCCTGTAGTTGTTCCACTTCTTGCTGAGTACTGTCACATGCACTGTCCTGCTCATCCAATCTGTGCTCAGCAGCATCCACCTGATCGCCTAGTTCCGCACACTCACGTCTCAGGTCACCAACAATGGATTTAATCTCCTCTTTTAGCGAGCCCATATCTTCACTCAGTTCAGTGAACCAGTGTTGAAAATCTTCCTGGGATAGAGGAGGTTCAGGCTGTTGTAAGGCAGTGCTGGGCACCCCGCACCCAATTGATGACATGACACACCGCCGCCAGTTTTTCCTTCTTCCTCCTCCACTAGGCCCACAGATTTTTTCGCTGTGGTCGCATCAAAAGAGAATTGCTTTAAATTAACTGATTTTTTTCCACACCCACACCCTCCGTGATTCTGAAGTCAGATAAGTAAGCTCCAACTTTCCAAAATGTCCCCATTGCAACGCTGAGGGAGGGATTCAATTTATCAGGGTTGGCAGCACAGTCTTCAAGCAACCATTCATCCTCATGATGTCACTTCCTCCTCAGCAGCGTGGAATCTATCTCCCCTTTGGGATTCTGCCAGGTGTTTGTGATCTGCATTGGCCACTGTTGGAAACCAGTTACAGTGCTTGATGAAACTTTTGTTTTGACCTAGTATGGCAAATCTTAATTTCTTATGATTACTTTCCAAAAGTATGTTAATATACAATAAAGTTACAAAGTATGGAAAGAGTCATTCTTGTGAAGCTGCTTTTATTGTTATTGAAGAGCTCCAGAGAGGATACTTTTGTGTTTTCTGCTTTCCTTTTACAAAACATAGCACCTCCCCAATCTATGTCTCCTCCAGAAAGTAACCAGTAACATTGTGTGCTAAGCACTGGTGACGCTGGGAAACCTAATGCAGCTTTCTTACCCCAGGAACAGGCTCCCCGATCACCACCCCTGAGATTATATCCTACATTGAACGAGGAGAAGAGCCGTACATCAAGGATGAGCCGGGATCAGAGGAAGGAGGAACTGGGAAAAGCAGCTGCTCAGGTGAGTCCAGGAATAATCTTCATTGCTGTGCTTAAGAGATGTTTTTGATCATTTTAATCTATTTTCAGAATTCAAGTTGCACATCTCAAAGTCCAAGGTCTTGGCTTAACCAAAGTCGATACGGATCTGATAGGAGGATGATTTTCTTGTCTCTCACGGTATTCAGCTTTGCTTTCTCCTCACAAATGTTGTAAGCAATTTTTTTCTAGACTTGCAGCTGTTTTCTTTCCTTTACCTTTTGTTAGTTTTATTTCTTTCCTTTTTGTTCTTCTTTCCTTTGTCTGCCAACTGCATGTTGGGCCTTAGTATCTGTGCAGTCTGGCAGAGTCTATTTCTATCCCTTATTTAAAAAAAAAAACCCCAAAAAAACTTCACTGGCAGTTTAGTATCTGTGTCCTCTCCTTGCTCTGTCTGTTTTTGCACCTTTGTCAGGTGCTGGCAAAACTGACTGAATGCAGTCCATGAGTGATCATGTAGGCTGCTGAGCCTAGGAACTCACCTGAGTTCTACCGGGCAGGAGTTCCATGTCATTTCATCGATCGATCGGCATCGATGGAGGTTCAGACCGTGCAGAGATCGAGGAGGAAGGATGTGAGGGGAAGAGCTCATCCTCTCCACATTCAAAGGACCTAGTCTCCACAGACAAGAGCCCTGAATGACATATCCTCCCTTCCTGCCTGACAGTGATGGCAGTGCAGTCTCCTTGTGAGAGAGGGTGAGCAGGAACCTGGGCAAGGACCTTGCTGCCGCATCTTCGATGCCATGCCCATTAACAATTGCCTGTGCTCATCTGTGACCAGTGACCATTGATCTGATGCATCGATGTCAGGACCGCATTGGGTAACAGGACTGCCATTGAGCGTCATGGTCACCTTTGACTCTGTCAACGTACCAGGGCGCTCAGTGCCACCGGGGTGCGTGTCCTCCCTCAATGTCGTAAGTGCCTTCTGGTCCGTAGGCATCTGTGGATGAGTAGTCTCAATGCACCGGAGTCATCAAGCGCCTTGGCCCTCTGTGGTGGAGTTGTGGCACTGACCTCTAGTGTTGGGGACCAGCCAGGTCTGTTATCAAGCACCATGGTTCCCCTTAATGCCATTGGAGCTGCCCTCAAAGTCGAAGCTCTCGATGCCATCGGTGCCATTGATGCCTTGCTGCCATCAATGCCCTTGTTTCCATCAAGATGCGTAAGTCGCCACCCTCGATGCCATTGAGGTACAGGGCCTCGATGCTGCAGCCGCCCTCGATGCTGTTGAGGTGTGTGTCTCGATGCTGTGGCCACACTTTCGACTATCGCAGTGCGTTGACTCAATGCCATTGCAGTGCGGAGCTGCCCCAATACCATTGATGCCCTTGATGCCATCGAGGTGCAGGGTCACCATGGAGGTCATTGGGTGTGTTGGCCACTGATACCTTTCATTGCCACTCTCAACAAGGTCAAGCACCACCAACGAGACATTGGGATCGCCATTGAGCACCTTGGTCATCCCTGAGGCCATCGACCGCCAGAGCTCTTGAGAGCCCTCGAGTGCCACTGAAGCCCTCAAGCAACAAGGATTTCAGCCTTGAACAGATCGAGCGCGGGGTTGCCATTTACTCAAGATATCTTGGTATGCCGAGACATCCAGGCGCAGTAGTCTGGTGCCCTTGAGGCTCCTTTGTGGTGTCCCAACATAGCACTGAGGGGCATTATGCTGTCCCATCACTGGTCTATGACTATAGGGCACCATGGATGCCGATGATCTCGGGGGCCCGGAGCCGCTGGGATCGGCGGGGCATTGAGGCCCCGCCTGGATTCGTGCACCATCAGTGTTAATGAGCGCTAGCAAGGCTATTGTCAGCTATAGCTGCTGGCGAGGGGCACCATTGAGCTCACGGCATTGATGTCCTGCAACAGATAGGTGAGCTGAGGGGATCAGTTGATAGCTCTGGCAGTCATTGGTTCTTCTGGGCACTGATGAGGCATGTCGGGGCTGGGTCAAGACTGTAGAGCCTCTGCCTGCGGGTCCCCCTGGCATCCTTGGTACCGCTGGTCCATTGATATCTTCAGGCTGTTGAGATCTGCAGGCACTTGTGGCACCAGGGATGGTGCTATATACTGTCAAACCAATCAAGATTCGGTCCAATGCTGTCAAAGTCCTGAGTGCAGCATCGTTTGGTGCCCTTGATGTGTTCCATTGTTGGTGAGTGTGAAAGCACTATGGGCCCTATGGGCGCCATCACCACTGTGGGCACCAGTGGACACTGTCAGATGCCACAGGACACAATAGCAGAGCATCAGGAGCACCATCTGTTGTCATAGACTTTGCTACTCTCGTTCCATGAGAGAAACAGCAGTGAGCTACTCCTGACGCTGTTTCAAGGGTTGTGTCCAGCCTCTTGAAGTGTTATCAGGTACTGGATGGGATGACGCCATAGAATGCCACCCATTACCATGCCATACCCAGAGCCTCAGTGGTACTGGGGACAGCGTTGTCACATCGTTCTGATGCACTCTACTGGGAGTTGCTGTGACAGTGGAGCGCAGAATGGGCAGTAGGGTATGGCAAAACACCTACTCCAAGTGCCTTGGGTGATGGCAGGCAGCATTCTCCCTGTCTGTGCAGTTCTCAGCCATGCCAAGGTTCTGACATCGTCACGTCAAGGTCTCAGTCTTCTCATCAGTCCTGCATTACAAAGTACTGAGGAGCACTGGCGAAGAAGGCGTCATCACCCACTCTCTGATTTGCCGTTTGGCAGTGTGCAGCCGACTCTAGCAAGTGGTTCTCTGTCCTTGCTGTGCTGTGGGATTCAACTCACAAGCATGGTGAATGCGGTCATATGTGTGCCACCATCTATAGGATGGGATACCAATGTATGAGTACTGGTCAGCATGTTTTCACAGCAGAGGGCTCTATTCTCCAGTTGTCCTCTACTGTATGGGTGTGTGTGTTTTCCTCGTGGTGAGTACAGTGGGTTGTGCGCTTTAGCCACAGGACTGACCTAGGACTGAATTCCTGGTTGAACCCTAAGGGGAGTAGACACTAGGGAGGGTAGTATCAGGCATCTTCTCCTTGCTCAGAAGAGGAATAGGTCTTTCAACCCCTTTTGTGTCACAAATCCCCTTTGTGAGGAAGCCCCAGGGGCTCTGTCCCTGGCAGGTTTATCGCTGAACCAGAGCCTCGATTCTTTGAATCGATGCATCTCCTTGTAGGCCGGGTGACAGCAGCAGCGGTCATCTGACCGATTTTGCTGGGGCCCCTTTGTTAATTACTGTAGTGGTCTTCCCCATCTGAAGGTGGCTGCCAGTGGCAGATTTGTCGCTTCTAAACCTCAGTGATTAGTGATTGTGTCTCAGTTCTCAACTGGAGAGTTGACAGGTTTTTTGGGATTGGGAGGCCCTGATTTCCATTGCTTTCCTGTCCCTTCAGGAAGGGGGGGATTCGACTGAGTTCCAGGGCAACTTTTATGGGTTCCTTCTAAAAGTCTGATTGTCCACCCCTGCAAGGGGTGTCCTTCATTCTCTATTTCCCAGAGAAGGCATGTCACTGCTTCTGACTGGCAGTCGCTCTCGGTTCCTCATGGGATCCAAGAACCAGTTGTGCAGTAGCGCTCTCCTTAGATCATCCCAAGGCACAGTAAGTCTATTTCACAAGGGAGCTTTCCAGAGTAGTTCCCCAGTGAAGATTAGGGGTTTCTCCTGTCAAGGAGTCACCTTTGATACCTGCTGAGCTCAATGGGCATTTTTTGATAAGTACCACTATTGCCAGTCATTTTCACCTGTGGGACCCTACCTCAATGAGGAGGGTTCTAATCTATCTAATTGACAAGTATGTCTTTCAGCCTATCGCCATATCCATGGCTGAGGGAGCTGGGAGACAAGGGACCCTGCAACAGAGGTGCTGCTCTTTGGTTGCAGTGGCTTGCAAGCTATACTTCCCCATTTTAGGGATAACTCTGTCTGCGGACAGGAGTCCTGGTTCATGCAACAATTGTGCCATTTACTGGACCGCGTGCTTCCTTCGGGGAAGTATATGCTATCATGGTTGAGGTGTTAATTTCTAAGCCAGGTTCAGGGCAATCTGTTCCGAGATTGTCCTTGCCCTGCCCTGGTACCCTTAGAGTTTTCAGGCTGGTGAAGAAATCCTGTTCGACAGGGGTTTGCACTTGCAGCACCCTGGCTTCCTGTCTTGATTTCTTCCCTGTGGAATTCGCTTTCAGTTTCAGCTGTTCCAAGCAGGCTGAGGCTCTATTTTGGTGGGTAATGCCCTACTGGAATCGGCAGTGAGTTATTTGCTTGGGATTGAGTTATACAACATAGTGACTTGTGCTTACCCCAGCAGTCTAGTGGTCTGCCTCCTTGGGTTTTTGGCTCTTTCCGACTTCCAGTTGGAATTTTGGGGGGAGAGGGGCAAAAGATAAGGAATTCGTGGTATATATTAGTGTACACCTGCAGGGAATGTTACGTTACTTTTTCCCTATATTTTTGCCAAGCTTTGGCCAATACTTCTCACTTCACTAGGTTGCCCAAAGTTTCTTCCTGCTCACCTGAACTATCCTGTAGTCAGGATGGATAGCCC
Organism: Rhinatrema bivittatum; assembly: GCF_901001135.1. Classification (NCBI taxonomy): domain Eukaryota; kingdom Metazoa; phylum Chordata; class Amphibia; order Gymnophiona; family Rhinatrematidae; genus Rhinatrema; species Rhinatrema bivittatum. The sequence goes on along the minus strand of NC_042616.1, from coordinate 36,403,915 downwards.
TGCCGTTGACAGGGTGCAGTTTTGGTGAGCTTCAGGCCTAACATATCTCCCTGCTCAGGGGATTGGGCTAGCGATCCCATTCAGGGATTGCCATTCATCCCCTGAAACTCTTGATGCTGTCCTGCTGGTCAGCTATGTCTGGTGCATTGACACGTAGGTTCAGTCACAGACCCTGCCGTTGTTGCTGATTATTCTTCCAAGCATTGCTTGGGTTTACTGCCCATTATGCCTATTAGCCAAACATGGGCACACTTCTACAGAGACTTTCTGTCCTTCAGATGTCAGTGGACTGCAGTTTCTTTCTGGGGAGTTCTCAAGCCCTAGCTGGGTTTTCGGTTGTCTTGTAACACCGAAGAAAACAGTACGATCTTCATCCAAGAGTCCTTCTCTTGTGTGCATCTCTAGGCTTCTTCCTCTATCCAAGAGGTTCACGATCTGTTGTGGTCAGTGAACCGAAACCCTGCTTGTAATGTTTTCTGCGATGCGTAGTATGTTTTTGTGTTGGCACTTGCATCACTCCCCTGCCTTAGGCGCCTCTGCTACGCATCAGGGTTTTGTATCTGTCTTTTCTATGGTTTACTCTTTGTACAACACAACACTTTTCCCGCCTAGACCCCTTTGTGGGTTGGCTGTCTCACAGGCAAAAGGGAGAGAGGTGGTGCTTTCAGGACGGTGTGGTTTCCCACGTTGTCCTGCTTGGACAGCCTATAGCTTGGGATTCACCAATGTGTAAAGACTACCATCTTGCTTCTCCTCAGAGAAAGCAGATTTGCTTACCTGTAACAGGTGTTCTCCGAGGACAGCAGGAAGTTAGTCCTCAAAAAACCCACCTGCTTCTCCTGGGAGTTGGTTTCTCCATGTATTAGCCATATTATGGACTGAGGGACTCTGCCTAGGGGGCTGATGACTAAAGCTGCACATGCTCAGTAGGGCATTTTGAAAGTTCCAGATTCTTTGAGATCAAAGTTCCTTGCCTGGCTTCATCCGATGATGTCACCCTTGTATGAGGCCTAAAATCCTGCTGTCCTCAGTGTTGTTAACATGGACCCTTGAGCCAGCTAGAGTGTGTAGTGGATCCGCTGAAGGAAGGCCCGCAGCGGGACTCGTAGCCGGGAGGCGGAACAGGACCAGGAGACCTGACAGGACCTTCACCTATACCAACCCATGTTCCCCGCAGGTTGAGCCCCTGGGTGCCGGGGCCAGCAGGACTTAGGCGGAGGTCTCCTGGCGAAGAGGAATCTGGTGGGTGGTCCGAGTCGAGGCAGGCAGAAGAGCAGAGGAGACGGAGACAATCCAAAGGTCGTGGCAGGCAGCAGTGGTGCAAGACGAGGAGGCAGACCTGAAGTCGGGACAGGCAGCAGACTAGCGGAGACAAGCCAAGGAAAGTCCTGAAAAAAACGGGAGCAGAACACTGTTCTAGATTATTCCTTAAGAAATTTAGCCTTAGGTAATAGAATCCTGAATGCTTTGCGCCATTGGTTGCCAGTTAATTTTCAAATCAACTTCATTATGTTGACCCTAATGTTTAAGGTGGGCCATCAATAGGCACAAAAATATCTTTCTTTTTTTTTTATAGAATATGTTCCACGTCGATTGTTGTGCTCTGTTAATAAGAAGCTTATAGCGCTACAACCTGTAAAGGATGGACATTATAAGGACTGTAGACTTCGGGCTTTTTCAATTAGGGGCGTTTCCCTCTGAAATGGTTTACCCGATGTTCTTCGTGGCACTGGCAGATTTTAAATTGTTCTGGAAACATGTAAAAGCAGCTCTTTTTTGTGAAGCTTATGTTTCAGTGTGATTTTTATGTATCGTTCGTGTTGTGAGTTTAATATTGTTTGATATTTTAATTTGTAATCCGCTTAGTCTAACATTGTGATATTGGTGGAACAGAAGAATTTTAAATAAATAAATAAACAAATAAACATTGAATTAGCACAAGTTTGAAACTTATGAGCAGTAGCATAATAGCTAGGGTTAAAAGCCTTGGCAATTAGCAGCACTACTGCTCATAGGATTCAAACAGAATGTTAGGAATTATTAGCAAGGGAAGGGTGAATAAAACGGAGAATATCATAATGCTCCATGGTAAGATTGCACCTCGAGTACTGTATGCAATTCTGGTCGCTGCATCTCAAATAAAAAAATTGTTGCACTGGAGAAGGTACAGAAAAGGGCAATTAACATAAAGAGATAGGACGGCTCCCAGATGAAGAAAGCGTAAAGAGGTTTGGGCTGTTCGTCTTGGAGTTTGGACAAGTTCCTGAAGGAGAAGTCCATAAACTGCTATTAATAAAGTTGACTTAGGCAATAACCACTGCTTATTACTGGCATCAGTAGCATGGGATCTATTAATATTTGGGTACTTGCCAGGTACTTGTATCCTGGATTGGCCACTGTTGGAAACAGGATGCTGGGCTTGATGGACCTTTGGTCCGACCCAGTATGGAAACTTCTTACATTCTAAACATGTGTCTGTTCTTTATGCTGCAGTGTCTGCTTCAGGACCACATCCTGCAGAACAGGAGGAGAAGGGCAGGATTATGGAGAGAGTGGATGTTCTTTGTTCAGTCTGCTCCAGGCTCACCTCCCTCTTCTTTGCAGACTACCTGCAGGGGAGGGGCTGGAGTAGGACGCCCCTGCCGCTCTGCCTCTTAAGGGCCCGATGCAATACGGTGCACTCAGCCGAGCGCACTGTATAACCCGCAGTTGGACACGGGTTAAATAGGCGCTAATCCACTCCTAATGCAATTAGGGGCTTAGCGCCTATTTAACCCGCGTCTGACACGGAGTGAATGGGATAGTGCTCATCACATGCAAATGAACGTGAATAAGGCTGTTACTCATTCGCTCCAAGTGCCAAAAGGTAAGTGTGCGTCTCAGACGCACATTTATCACTCAGCTATTAATGCCTGCCTGGAGCAGGCGTTAATAGCTGAGCGCATTGAAAAGAAGTACAGAAAAGAAGAAAAAACTGCTTTTCTCTCTTTCTTTTCAAAGTTTAAAAAAAAAAACAAAACAGCCAGCTGCATTAAGAAGACCGACGCCGATATGCTCAGTAACTGTGCTTGTGCGACCCTAGCGCCTCCTTGCTAACGCGACACCCTAATTATATTATAGCATGGCGCCCCCCTTGCAGGCGCCATGCACAAGTTAAGAAATTGGGCGCTGACTTTTCAGCGCCTGCTTTCCGTGCTTTTTTTTTTTTTTTTTTTTTGCATCGGCCCCTAAATCCGAAAGGAAGTGGTGGAACTCCATTCCAGGCTGTTCCCCTACAAATTAAGCCCTGGGTGAATTAATCTTCAATTTGTATGCTTAATTAAAAAGGAAAGTTAGGTAACATCTGGTGTGTGCATGCCTGATAAAAAGCAACCAAAGGAAGGTAAATTTTTAGTGTCTTCTTTTCCGCCCTCCCACCCCAGCTCCCACCTACCCCTAAGCACATTCTTTGATTTATATAGACTCTTATCCCATGTAAGAGGACAAGAGAGATTTTCACACCAGAAATCAATCAGGGATTTATCTGACAAAAGTAATCACGTAAGTAATCCAGGCCTTATCAATAGATTAATTATTGTTCCCTTTCAGAAAATTGCCAACTTAATATGAAACATACCACATATGTCTAATGGACTTTAGTTTATGCATCCTTACTGCCTTAGCAACCTAAATTAACTAATACAGCAAAATTAAGATGCAGATACGTGCAGATGCCCCTAACATCATACTAGGACTGGGTCAGTACCGGGTCAGGGGGAAGAGTGCCACTAACACTATGCTGAGTCACTGTGGGTCAGTACTGGCACAGAGGGAGCAGTTCCCTTAAGGAGCAGAGGGTTAGTACTGGCTTGTAGGAGATAGTGCCCCTAACACCATGCTGGGACATTAGGTCAATATTGGCTCAGAGAGAAGAGTGCCCCTAACACCATGCTAGGTGCTGAATGAAAGGGGGAAGTGCTCTTTAACACTGTGCTAAACATTGGGTCATTACCAAAATGCTGCAGACAAGAGGGGATGCAAATGTTATTACCCCCAAGTTCTTTTAAGTCTGGGGTTGCTTAAGAACTGCAAATAGGTGTGATGTTCATGGTAAGCAAACTATGTAAATTAGGCTTCTTCTTAGGCCATATATTTGCAAATATTTCTGAATATTGCGGAGCTCCTGAGCACCAGATGTACTTTTGGCCCTTGAGATATGTGCATGCTGAGAAACCCTTGACCATTGCCATTGAGAATCTCCCTCACATCTGTCCTTTATTTTTGTATCCAGAGATCAAGGAGTCCAAGAGAAGACACGAGGAGGTACATCCTGTGGAAGTGATTAAAACCGTATCTGAGACAGATGGAGGGGATACTTGCCCATGTTGTGACTGGGAGAAAAACCAATGGACTCTGTATAAACCAGAGGAAGGATTAAGAAACCCCGCAGGAGAATCCGCTGTGCGTGTGACTCCCTGTGAGCAAAGTACTAATGATACCCACAGTATGGAGCATCAGAGAAACCTGATAATAGAACAACAGTCTATATGTAATGAATGTGGAAACTTGTACAAGGATCAGGGAACTCTAAACTCACAAGATGGATTTCATGGAGGAGAGAGACCACATACATGTACAGACTGTGGCAAGAACTTCAGTCAGAAAGACCCTATCCCAGTAAATGAGAAAATCCACACTAACTACAATAGACCATTTCTCTGTAATGAAGATAGACAATGCATCCTTCTCAATATAGACCTAGTAATGTCTAAGGGAAGCCACACAGAAGAGAGGCAATTGCCAAGCCGTGAATATGGGAAAAGCTTTATTCAGAAAGGGAGACTTCTGATGCATCAGAGAATCCATTCGGGAGAGAAACCATTTGCATGTACTCAGTGTGAGAAGAACTTCATTCATAAGAAAAGCCTAATAATTCATCAGAGAACCCACACAGGAGAGAGACCATTTCCATGCACTGAATGTGGGAAAAGCTTCAGGAAAAAGGGAGCACTTGCAGAACACCTGAGAACTCACACTAGCGAGAGACCATTTCCATGTACTGAATGTGGGAAAAGCTTCAGGGGGAAGAGATGTCTTACAAAACACTTGAGAATTCACACTGGAGAGAGACCATTTTCATGCACTGAATGTGGGAAAAGTTTCAGTCAGAAGGGAAGCCTTACAAATCACTTGGGAATTCACACTGGAGAGAGACCATTTTCATGCACTGAATGTGGGAAAAGTTTCAGTCAGAAGGGAAGCCTTACAAATCACTTGGGAATTCACACTGGAGAGAGACCATTTACATGCACTGAATGTGGGAAAAGCTTTACTTTGAAGGGAAATCTTCTAATACACCAGAGAACCCATAAAGGCAAGAGACCCTTTGCATGTACTCAGTGTGAGAAGAACTTCATACATAAGAAAAGCCTAATAATTCATCAAAGAACCCACACAGGGGAGAGACCATTTCCTTGCACTGACTGTGGAAAAAGATTTATTAAAAAAGAAGATCTTCAGATGCACCAGAGAATCCATACAGGAGAGAAACCCTTCTCATGCAAGGAATGTAGGAAAAGATTCAGTCAGAAAAGTGTTCTTATTCAGCACCTACGAATACATACTGGGGAAAGACCCTTTCCTTGCACTGAATGTGGGAAAACCTTCAGTCAGGAAAGAGATCTTATTCAGCACCTACGAATACATACTGGGGAAAGACCCTTTCCATGCAGTGAATGTGGGAAATGTTTCAGTCAGAAGGGAAGTGTTAGAAAACACTTGAGAATTCACACTGGAGAGAGACCTTTTACATGTACTGAATGTGGGAAAAGCTTCACGGAGAAGGGAGCGCTTACACTACACCTGAGAATTCACACTGGAGAGAGTCCCTTTCGATGTACTGAATGTGGGAAAAGCTTTAGAGTGAAGGGAATGCTTACAAAACACTTGAGAATTCACACTGGAGAGAGACCATTTTCATGCACTGAATGTGGGAAAAGTTTCAGTCAGAAGGGAAGCCTTACAAATCACTTGGGAATTCACACTGGAGAGAGACCCTTTACATGCACTGAATGTGGGAAAACCTTCATGCAGAAGGGAGCACTTACACAACACCTGAGAATTCACACTGGAGAGAAACCATTTACATGCACTGAACGTGGAAAAAGCTTCATGGAGAAGGAAGGGTTTCTACAACACCTGAGAATTTATGCTGAAGAGAGACCTTTTACGTGCACTGAATGTGGGAAATCCTTCATGCAGAAGGCAGCACTTACACAACACATGAGAATTCACACTAGAGAGAGACCCTTTACATGCACTGAATGTGGGAAAAGCTTCACGCAGAAGGAAGGGTTTATTCAACACCTGAAAATTCACACTGGAGAGAGACCCTTTACATGCACTGAATGTGGCAAAAGCTTTAAAATGAAGGGAGCACTTACAGTCCACCTGAAAATTCACACTGGAGAGAGACCCTTTCCATGCAATGAATGTGGGAAAAGCTTTAAGAAGAAGGGAGCACTTACAGACCACCTGAATATTCATACTGGAGAGAGACCCTTTCCATGCAATGAATGTGGAAAAAGCTTCAATCAGAAGGCAGGGCTTACACAACATCTGAGAATTCACACTGGAGAGAAATCATTTACATGCACTGAATGTGGAAAAAGCTTTAAGAGGAAGGATGCACTTACATACCACCTGAAAATTCACACTGGAGAGAAACCCTTTCCATGCAGTGAATGTGGGAAAAGTTTCAGAGACAAGGCAGGGCTTACTCGACACCTGAGATTTCACACTGGAGAGAGAACTTAATACACTGTGAGAAAAGTTTCAGTCAGAAGGGAAGACTTACAAATCACTTGGGAATTCACACTGGAGAGAGATCATGTCCATACACTCAATGTGGAAAAAGCTTCAGGAAGAAGGGAACACTTATTTGAAACCTGAGAATTCACACTGGAGAGAGACTGTGGGAAAAGCTTTGGTCAAAAAGTGAGTCTTCTGATACATCAGAGAACTCATACAGGAGAGAGGCCTTTTCCATGCACAGACTGTGAGAAAAGCTTTAACAGGAGGAGAGATCTTCTGATACACAAGAGAAGCCACACAGGGGGCGAAAACCAGATATTGTGGTGAAGGAGAAGAACACAGGTGCAATAGGCAGGCCCCTTCCTCACAGGGTTTACAATCTAAGGGGGATTTCCTAATCTGTGGTGTTTTCCCTGTAGAGAGTTCCCTGAATTCTAATGCTTGGTACCACAGCTTAATAAATCTCATGGGAAAACATACTGCAGCACTGTGGCCCCACACAATAGCAACCCCACATCCTAGTGCTGACATCATTTAAAGGGGCCATGTGGCCCCCAGATTGTCCTACCTCACTGTAGTGTCCAAACCCCTGTGGATCTAATGAGAACCCATCTTACAGCCCCTGAGATGGCTGGCCCAACCCCTCAGACCTTCCCCTACCCACTGACCCCAACCAGTATGTTAAAGTTCCTCGTGTCTGTTGGATTCAGAGCACCCCCTAGAGTACTGGTTCTAATCATACCATATAAAAATGATCACGTTAGGGACAAAAGTGTTCTTGAGGTTGCCCTTCTCCATTTTGGACATGGAACAGCCTGACCCAGAGCCCTAGAGGGCACTCTGGCTCCATTAGACTTTAAGGTACTGGTTCAGTGGAAGTGGAGGAAGGTGGTCCAGGGGTTGGAGTAATATTTTATATTCCAAGGAGGTGAGGTTTGGCATGGGGCTGGGCCTAGGGCTGGCAACTTAAAACATGTTTTATTTTATAACTTTGGATACTATCAAAGGAGGGGGAGTCAGGTGGGAAAGCCACTTAAGGAAGCAGACCGGGAGCATTGGGACATGCATCAGGATCCCAATACTCTTGTTGAAAGTTAGGTATTATCCTTGAGGTGTGGCTAACTTTTGATTAAATATGGCTTGCCCGCAAGCTGTGGCAATTGATTAGTATATTAATGAGCTGATTTCCTGGTCTTTGCGTACCCCTGTTGCCCTGGTTTTTTTTGGGGGGGTGAAAGACATGCAGAACTTGTGTTAGGATTTGTAAGTATGTGGACCCTTAGGCTGAGGCGAGAGGTGGTACTACCCAGGGGAGGAGCCCCAATGAGCCTCGCCGTTGGGAGGCGGAGTCTCGGCTGCAGAATGGATTACAGCAGAGATGGAGATTGTAGGAGAGAGTGACCCCTGGAGGCGGGTCACGGAAGATTAGCTCAGAAGCTGGTGATGGCACAACTTCAAGGCAGAAGACACACAAGGAATATGGCACTCCCGAGGAGCGGAAGGTGCCGAGAGAAAGTTACAGTCACTGAAGACCACACCGGGTCTGAAGAGATGTTACTTGAGAGGGTTCCTCGGTGATAGGTCACGGCAGTGGTCCGCAGAGCGGGGTGCACCGGCGAGGGTTCCTCTGAAAATATCACAGCACAGGTCCATCGGGTAGAGCGGATCCGGAAGGGCTCCTCATGGCAATGGTCCGCAGAGTGGGGTACACCGGAGGGGTCCTGAACGTGAATCTCCCAGTCTAGGTCCACAGCGTGGTACTCACAGCAACAGAAGAGAGGAAGAAGTTCCAAGAAACCTCGGGAACGAGGTAGGCAGGAGTCTGGGTGACTACCTTCTGAGAAGCGGATAGCCAAGAGACAAGAGGGGCCCCCGAGGAGCGGGTCCCCAATAGTCTCACACCACGGAAGCTGAACCGAAACAAACGCTGAGTGAGAATAGGTAGTATCAGCAGGATGAACTCGTTGCCAAGTCGTCAGCTGTCTGGGCCGGTGAGCTTAAATAGCGGAGCAGGGTGACGTCATGAGGTGTGGACGCCCCCTCGGTTCCCGCCATGACGTGGTTAAAGCTGGTCGGGGAGTGCGCACGCGCGCCTAGGGAACCCCATGGGTAAGATGGTGGTTGGCAGCGTCCATTCTGCGCAGGTGGGCCCGGAAACAAAGGCCGGAGGGGCCAGTGGTAGCTGGCGGAGGCTGCAAGTTCATCCAGCGGAGCCAAAGCAGCAAAAACGGAGGTGAGCAATAGCGGATGCAGCCGTCTGCGGCCACGGAGCGTAACAATTTGTAATTTTTTTTCCATTTAAGATTTTATTATGGACAAAATCATACCAATGATAGTACATCAGGCAACCATAAACAATACCAACATACTATATCAAAATTCAATGTAGAAAGTATAATTAGACTAGTTACTAAATGCACCCTCTTCCCACATTTCTCTCCCTCCTTCCATTGCTAATCACATTAATATTAATACTAGGGCATTATATAGCAATCATTGCTGAAGAAAAAAGAGCAAAGAAATAGTAGTGAAACTATAGCCCACTTCAAGGTCTCAATCAGGAAACATGGAGCGCCGTATCTTAGTGAGTTTCTCCAAAGTCTTACATTTGATTAGACTTGTTCCAGATGTTTCTTTGTTGGAAAGAAATCAATAGAACTAGGGGTCACGTAATGAAACTCCAGGGAGGACGGCTCAGAACCAATGTAAGAAAGTATTTCTTCATGGAGAGGGTGACGGATGCCTGGAATGCCCTTCCGGAGGAGGTGGTGAAAACAAAAACTGAAAGATTTCAAAGGGGCGTGGGACAAACACTGTGGATCCATAAAGTCTAGAGGATGGAATTGAAGAAATGAGTACATGGGGGTAACTTGCTGAGGGGTGGTTACTACCCTTAACTTGCTGGGTGGCGAGTTCCAGTTAAGGAGTGGACTGGGAGGGAACTTCCCTATCCCCCTAACTACCCTTCCTACCTTTTCCTCTCTCCTCTCCTCCTCTCCCCCTAACCCATACCTAGCTATTCTCCTTTTTTTTTTTTGTTTTAACTCTTTCAGAACAGAAGTTACTTCTGCACGCCAGCCAGCCACCAGCACGCACTTCCCCGAGACAGGGCCTAATGGCCATTGTCCTGGTCTGCCCCCACCCCTCCCCTCCCCCCCAGCTGCCCCTTTTCGCTGGCCCGGCACCTTTGCGCATACCGGGAGATACGCGCGTGGCCAGGCCATTTCTAAAAATGCGCTCAGCACACACATGGCCCGGCCACAAGTGCATCACCTGGATTTTACGCGTACACGCCATCCAAAATTCAGTCTTAAATGTGAACTTTAATGGTAAATTCGAATACATGACCAAAAGTGCCTTACCTTTCCCCACCGTGTGCTAATAATCCTTAAGATCGAATATATATTGATCATATAGGACCATTGCCACTATCTCATGGTAAGCATCACGTATTGGTATGTGTTGACCATTGTACAGGGTTCTGTTGGTTATACCCTGTTAAGTCCACCTCTGCTAAACAAATCTGTGAGGCTCTCAATTCATTGGTTGCACTCGCTGTTCCAAAAATCCTGCAGTCTGACCAAGGACCTGCTTTACTTCACAAACATTTCGGTCTGGGCCGAAGTGTTAGGCATCACTGTGGAATGCAGTGCCCCCTACCATCCCCAAAGCAGTGGCAAGGTGGAGAGGAAAATTTCTGATGTAAACGAGCTCACTAAATCGTTATATGGACGCGACTTGCAGTGGTTTCCACTGATTCCTATATACAATTTGATCTGAATAATTTACCTGACTTGGAGGGGGTTACACCATATAAGAAAATGTTTGGTGTTGATGCCGATATCTCGTTGGATTTATTGCCTGCCCAATCCCACCCTCAGGATCGTCTGTTTCTCTTGCAGGAGTTGTGGACTTCCCTGACTGATGGTGACATTGTTCCTGGCCTTCTTGTCCACGAGAGGGTATCTACTCTTAGACCTCCACGCCCACGTTGGCTTAAACCCGTTCCTATTTTTAAAGTTATAAACCCCAGAACGGTAGAGATTTTGGACAAGGAAGGACAGGAATGGATTATATTAGCTGACAGTTGGAAAATTACTCCATTTCAACAGCAGGGTGTTCAGGATGGCAATGACAATCCAAGACTGGATGTGGTGGCAGAACAGACAAAAGAGGCAGGAACACGAGAAAATGGAGCTAGTGACTCCTGAAGTTTCATTGACAGAACCTGGTTCCATATCTGTTGAGATTCTTATGCCTCCAGAAACCTCAATAGCAAATTTACTGTAATTCAATGGGTAAAATCTAAAACTTTATTTCTTGTCTGCAACAATCCCAAGAATTACATTATTAATACTGCTTTAGGTTTAGCCCTAATTATGATCTTCAGCATAGTCCTAGGGGTTATTTTTTGTTTGCAATGGAAAGTTGTGATTGATCATCTGGGACAGTTACTTCATTGGTCTTTGAAAAATCAGACCAATACATTAATTCCCACACACAGATGAAAAAGAGAATTACATATGAATCAGGTGGCTGTAGATATTTAGTTTTCACCTATCTCACAAGGACTGATCTTTCAGCCTTATCCATATCACATAGTGGTTAAAGAAAGGGTTCTGGCCATATCAGCAATAATTCTAATAGATGCTGAAACATCAGGACATACTTTAGGGATGCAGACACGTACAGCAAGTAGTGAATGAAGAGTTAAGGGATTTACAACAAATACTACTGGAATTTGATATACCCTTAGACCCTTTTTATAATCAGGTGACATATCGTGAATTGGCATGTTATCAGGAGTTTGCACATTGTTACATTATGATATTTGATCATCCCAGAAATTGGCCAGCTAACACTATTATAGCAGCCTATTGTCCATCTCAAATCCTTACTTAGGGGAAAATAGTCCTTTGAACTACAGATGATTTCCTAATCAGGACTATAGATATAATCCTCCTAATTTTTTTAAAATCATAATGGTACACATAGACCAGGTGAATATCAGATTCCCAAATGCACACGAAATGTCCCTAGCGTAAATATTTTGTGACCATTCCTTTATGGAGATTGGTGGAACCGTGATGAAGCATTCAGAATAAAGCTTTACTTTTATTGAAATTGAAAAAAACTGAAAAGTGACAAGAATAATAATGAAGGAGAAATAAAAGATTGGCAAGGCCTCTTCAGGCAAACATTTGCAGATACTTTTTGCACCTATCCTGAGTGGACAATGATGACAAATAATGCAGGATTATCGTGGTCATTATATGAAGGTGATTGCGGTCTATCAACCAGATTCACAATAAGGTGTCAGGATGTGAGACCTCAATTAAATCTCTCCCTTTACATCCATATGTATCTCGCTTTTGGAAGGAAAATGTGTCCATAGACAATAATGCTAAATGGATGAAGGGTAAGGAAAATCCGGACTTTGGTTATTTAAGGTTTCACAATTATTTTCTTGGTCCAGTATGCATCAAGCAATTTAATATGAGTAATGCAAGGATGCCAACCTGACTGAATCCTTTGAGACCCATCTACAAGAAATGAGAATTAAATATTTCAGATTTAAAACCGAACTATGTAGCTTAGGAACAGGAAAAAGTATTTGCTCTTTTAAAGGTAAAACAGCCACAATCAGTAAAACAAGAAAAAGGAGATCTGAAATTACTTCTGACAAAGAAGACCTACAGATACCACAGGAAGGAAGGACATTAAAGGTTAGTGGACATATAAATAATTGGAACATTCAGAAAAAAATAACTGAGAAAACAGTTGAAGTTCTACAGAGAACTGCAAAAACTTCTGATCTAAATGATAATTCATTAACACATGGCATGTATATCCTTCAGGATCATCTCATTCAGGTATTTGAAGCCACCCTACATGATGTAGAGCGTATTTATGAATTTTCTATTTTACAGTTGTCAGAAATAAACTTAAGTTTCATGAAGCACCATTTACTTAATGAGAGGATGGATTGGATGTATTTTGATAATGTCTATCGTACAGACTGATTTAAATTTTACAGATGCACAATTTAAATTGATGAGAAGACTGACATGCTAATCTGCATAGGGTCAGAAAAACCCTTTATCCAGGTAGCAGAAGCATATGGGAGATTGGCATTCTACTTGAACTTTTAATTCCAGTCCGAATTTATTATCATAATTGAAAAGTTCATAATATAGGACATTTGCAGCAATCTGGCACACTTTATTGAAAATAATCATAGAAAATCCTTTTCAGTTCATTAGCCAGAAGGACTATGAATCACATTATTGAATGTGGGAAATTGTGTTTTACAAGAATATCTAATTCTGTGAGACACCATAGCTGAAATTGCAGCGTGTGGAAATCAAATTAAGAATACTAAGTGCACCATTACATCAGAACTTGTTAACTCTCCCTTTCTAGAAATATATCCTCTCCATGATGGGAGCTATGCTGTCCTTGCTGATAGGGCAGATTTTAATTGTAAAATTCCATCCTTTTTCCCGGTATGTGCTACTTTTAATGAGACAACCACCTGCTTTAACCGGACTGTCCTGTTCATACCCAGATCAGTCCAGACGAGTGGGGTTTGTGGATCCCTACAAGCAGATGAAGGCAGAGAATGAAAACTGTGAGGCACTGCTACATAACCGAGAATGCCACCTGCAGTCCCTCAGTAGTTCTTTGTCTCCAGCAGATGGTAGAGGTGCAAACATGCAGTCTATTAGTTAAAAGAAAAAAAAATGTTAGTTTAGAGTAGGGAAAAGAAGATCCGGAGCTCCCAGAGGTGTTAGGTACCTTTGTGGGCCATCCCTCTGGTTGAGCAGGTTGAGCGGAGGGGTTGGATATCCCTGGCCAGGCTCAACCCTTGGTTCCAGGGGGAGAGAAAGCCAGGGATCCTGGTTCTGTGGAAGCATCCTAGAGCCCCAGAAACAGGAGAGTATCTTTTTATGTCCCCTTTCTTTCTTTCCTTGAGGGGCTGGGGAGGCTGGAGCCTTTCAGGGACATCGGTGCTGTCCATTCAGCACCCAGAGCCTGGATAGTGGCACAGCTGCAGCAGCTTTATTTTCTCTCCTGCTCGGTTTATTGTTAGCTGCAAGCCACGCAACGCGTGCCATGCTGACTCCCGCTGAGCACGGGAAATCTTGTCAAGCCTGCGGGAAGAAGGCGTTCTCGCCTCAACGCAACCCTTCTCTGCCCGAATTGTGTCTCTGGAGGCAAGGGAGCCCCCATAGACTCCCAGGGGCAGATGCTGCACACGCACTGCAGGCCCTGTGCAGGAGGCCCGGGGGGGAGGGGGCACAGAGATGGCATCCATTTTAGCTCCATGTGGCAGGAGCTCTGCCTTGGATGACGAGAGCAGGGATTCCCCTCCCCCGCTTTCTCCTGTGGTTCAGGGATCGGTTTTGAGTGGAAAGATGCCAGCAAATGCAGGAAAGAAATCAGTGTCCATAGAGCAGGTAACCTGCGGTGGCTTTTCTGCAGATTTCGTTTTGCTGATGCAGGAGGCCTATCTTGCAGCTTCTCAGTCGATCTGGGTTGGCCTTAAGAGGCCTCGGGCTGAGGCGCCTCTGCAGAAGGGGGGAATTTTGCACCTGTTGGATCTCGAACATTCGCTTGGTGATGATACTTCCTCCGAGGATTCCAAGGGCGTTGATCCAATGGGCGATTATCTGCAGGAGCCACAAGAGGTTCAGGGCACGGATTCGGGGGCTGGGTCACTGGGAGACCCAGATATGGATGTGTTCCTTTGACAGAAGGGAATGATCCTAGGGATGTTAGGTTATTTCACAAGGATGTATCGTGACCACTCATCCCTCAGGTTCTGGAGGAACTGGGGATTAAGGTGACACAGGAGGACTCAGACACAGAGGGGGTAAACCCGATGTTGGAGGGTCTGCATGGACCATCGAGGACATCCCCCTTGCTGAAGCAGGTGAAGAAGTTGATTGACCGGGAGTGGGATTCCCCAGAAGCCAGATTGAAGGTGGCCAGGGCTACAGCCAGGTAGTGCCCCCCTGCCCAAGAGAATCTTGGAGATATGGAAGCTGACAAAGATTGGATGCGGCAGTATTGGCGATAATGAAGATGACCATTCCAGTGGCAGGGTCAGCGACTTTGAAGGATATCCAGGATAGGAAGCTGGAGATCCTGTTGAAGAGGTTGTTTGAGGTCTCGGCTCTGAGCCTGATGGCTACAATCTGTGCCAGCCTTATATAGAGGGCTTGTTTGTGCTGGGTGCAGAAGGCTCCTGGGGCTGCTGGCCAGGATGCTCGCCTGGAAGCAGGTGCCATATATGATTTGCTTTGCACTTCGGCTAGGAACATGGTGCCCGTGGTGGCCGTGCGAAGGCTTCTGTGGCTACGCAATTGGTCAGTGGATGTCTGGTCAAAGGCACAACTTGCTAATCTCCCTTTTAACAGACAGTTATTGTTCGATGAGGACCTGGAGAAGCTGATGAAGCATCTGGCAGACTCTTAAGGGGAATAGGTTACCCGAGGTTAAGAAGGGCATGAAAAAGACCTTTCTGTCTCACTCTCGCTTCTGTGAGATGAGATTTCGTACCAGCAGAAGTTTGCCCAGTTCTTCACAGAAGCAGGGCTCAGGACGGGAGTAGTCGGGCAGAGAGGGTTCCAGACATGGGTCCAGAGGTACCAAGCCCGCCCAATGAAGGCAGGCTGGTCCACTGCTCCCTTGTGGTTGTCAGAGGAAGGTTGTCCCGATTTTACAAGGAATGGACCAGAATTACCTCGGATCAGTGGGTGCTGGAAGTAATAAGAGATGGCTATGCGTTAGAATTTTCTCGACCCCTCAAGGAGGCCTTCATAGTGTCCCATTGTGCTTTGCCTGCCTAGCGAGCAATGGTGCGGGACACTCTGCTACGCCTGCAGCGATTGGAAGCCATCCTCCTGATGCCGCTCAAGGAGCACAGTCAGGGAAGGTATTCCATGTACTTCATGGTTCCCAAGAAGTACATGGTTGGCCAATTCTGGATCTGCAAAGGGTCAATGTGACATTGCAGGTCTCACATTTTCAGAAAGAAATGTTGCAAGCAGTGATTTTGGCAGTGTGCAAAGGGGAGTTCCTAACCTCTCTCGATCTGACAGAGGCATATCTCCATAGTCCCATCAGGACAGATCATCAGAGATTTCTGCGATTCACTGAGCTAGAAGAGCATTTTCAGTTTTGAGCCCTGCCCTTTGGATTGGCTATAGCGCCGAGAATGTTCATAAAGATGATGGTAGTAGTGGCAGTGGCCCTCAGAAGAGAGGGGATTCTGGTTCATCCTTATCTCAATGATTGGCTCATTTTGCGAAGTTGGAAGCAGAGTGCTTCGCCTCTATTCGACGAGTGATGGAGTGCCTGGAGTGCCTAGGCTGGGTGATAAACCGGGCAAAGAGTCAGCTGGTCTCGTCTCAGACCTTGGACTATCTGGATGTGAGATTCAACACCCTGGTGGGCAGGGTGTTCTTCACCCCGGAAAGGATTCTGAAGTTGGAGTCACAAGTGGTTCATCTGAGGGACCTGCTGGTTCCCAAGGTCTGGGATTATTTGAAAGTACTAGGGTCCATGGCTTCTACACTAGATCTGGTGTCATGGCCTTTTGCGCACATGTGTTCCTTACAGAAAGCTCTCCTATCCCGTTTAAATCTGATGTTGGAGGAGTTTCAAGTGCCGTTGCTGCTCCAGGAAGAGGCCAGGTCCAGTCTCTTGTGGCTATCACAGTCCAATTTGGAGAAGGGAGTGGATCTAGGGTGGGTGGTAGTGACCTTGTATGCGGTGTATCAAGGATCAGTGGCCCAATGGCAGTGGTCCCTGGTAGAAGCTTCCTGGTCCATCAACCATCTGGAAACAAGGGCGGTGCAGAGGGTGCTGATGTTCTTTCTCCCTCGGAATGAGGGCCAGGGAATACATGTGTTCTCGGACAATACAAGTGGTGGTCTACATCAGTCATCAGGGCGGAACGAAGAGTCATTGGTGGCTCAGGAGGTTCACGAGCTCTCTGCCTGGGTGGAGATTCATCTAGCGGTTCTAGCAGCGTCTTACGTAGCAGGCGTAGACAATGTGCAGGCGGACTATCTCAGCAGGCAACAACTAGACCCAGGAGAATGGGAGTTGTTGGTGGAGGCCTTTGTGCTCCTTCGGCGCAGGTGGGGTGAACAACAAGGAAGAACAAGGAACAACAACAAGGAAGAATGCCAAGGCAACCACATTTTTCAGCAGCTGGAAAGAATTCGGCTCCGCAGGGATAGACGCTTTGGTTCAGCTGTGGCCAGAGAGGCTACTGCTGTATGTATTTCCTCCGTGGCTGCTTGTAGGTTGGGTGCTACGTCGCATCAAGCAGCATCAGGGACGAGTGATCCTGGTAGCGCTGGAGTGGCCGCGATGTCCATGGTTTGCGGAACTGTTGCAGTTGGCAGTGGACGGGCCTGTTCACTTAAACCATTTGAAGGCTCTGCTGCATCAGGGACCCATCTTCTCAGAACAGGCAGATTGAATCTGTCTAGTACACAAATCCATATACAAATCATACACAAATCATACACAAAAGCAACTCCTCCTAGCTCAGCGAACCCTTCAGATTCACACACTCCTCCCGCCCAACCAGAACAAACCGTAAAGGTACACTACACATCCCACCCCTCAAAAAAACCTGCCTCACATCAACAAGGGCTGGCCCCACTCACTGGAATGCTCTACCGACAATCCTCCGCCTCGAGCCCTGCCCATACAAATTCAGGAAAATGCTGAAAACTTGGCTTTTCCACCAGGCATTTCCTGACTAGTTCCCTTTACCACTGCCACCCTCACCTCCTCACCTTGCAATTAACCCTCACCACCCTAAGCACTATGTTAATATGTAAATATCTTTAACCCTTTAGTTTCAACTTTTCAGGCTCACATATAGAGCCTCCTAGCTGCAGCACCTCTGTTGCAAATTGTTACTCTTGTTGCTCCCCTTTCCCCCCTCCCTGTGTTTTGTATTTTCCACCTTTTTGTTCAGATGTAAACCAATATGTTGTGCCCTCTAATGTCAATATAAAAAAGCTGTTAAATAAGTAAAAATAAATAGTGGCTTGGCATTTGAAAGGCAACATTTCTATCTGAAGGGGTATTCCAAGCCAGTGATTACTACTCTGCTTCAGGTTAGAACATCCTCCACTTCTTTGGCGTATTTCTGAGTTTGGAGAGTGTTTGAGGCCTGGTGTGTGGCCCACGATACTGATCCTTTGCAGACAATGTGGCCCAGGTTTCGGCCTTTTTGCAGGAGGGGCTGTCGAAAGGTTTGGCCTATAATTCTCTCAGAGTCCAGGTGGCATAAGAACATAAGAACATAAGAAAATGCCATACTGGGTCAGACCAAGGGTCCATCAAGCCCAGCATCCTGTTTCCAACAGTGGCCAATCCAGGCCATAAGAACCTGGCAAGAACATAAGAAAATGCCATACTGGGTCAGACCAAGGGTCCATCAAGCCCAGCATCCTGTTTCCAACAGTGGCCAATCCAGGCCATAAGAACCTGGCAAGAACATAAGAAAATGCCATACTGGGTCAGACCAAGGGTCCATCAAGCCCAGCATCCTGTTTCCAACAGTGGCCAATCCAGGCCATAAGAACCTGGCAAGTACCCAAAAACTAAGTCTATTCCATGTAACCATTGCTAATGGCAGTGGCTATTCTCTAAGTGAACTTAATAGCAGGTAATGGACCAGCCTTAGGTTGGTTTAGCGGAAGGCTGCAGGGAAGACTTTTAGCTTTGCATCCGGATGTAATGCATTTTTTGAAAGGAGCAAAGCATTTGCGCCCTCCAGTTCGAAGACTTTGTCCATCCTGGAATCTCAATTTGGTTCTGCGAGTCTTGTGTGGACCTCCTTTCAAGCTTTTATGCAATTTGATTGACGAGACAGATTTCTGAGCTCCAAGCCTTATCGTGCAGGGAGCCCTTTTTGCGGATTTCCGATGATGGAATCTCATTGCAGGCGGCTCCTTACATTTTGCCCAAGGTGGTGTCGGCCTTTCATCTTAGCCAGACCATGGAGTTGCTGGGGTTTTCGCATTTGATGCCCGATTCTCCCCATGCGAGGAAGCTTCATCTTTTGGATGTGCGTCAGGTTCTTCTAAGGTATCTCAAGGTGACTAATGAATTTCAGACCTCGGAACACCTTTTTGTGTTATTTAGTTGTCCAAGGAAGGGTGGTAAGGCAACTAAGAGTATGATTTCTTGTTGGTTGAAGGAGGCAATTGTTTTAGCCTATATTTGTAAAGGCCGGCCAATCCCTGAGGGTTTGCGGGCGCATTCCACTAGGGCTTAGGCAGCCTCCTGGGCAGAGTATTAGTTGGGGTCACTGCAGGAGATTTGTTGGGCAGCAACGTGGTCCTCTTTGCACACTTTCACTAAACACTACAGTTTGGATGTTAGGGCCCCAGAGGAGGGCACCTTTGGAGAAAGTGTGCTGCATGCAGGTACATCCCACTTGTCTGGACGGATCTGGGTATGAACAGGAAAGGAAAATTGGTTCTTGCCTGCTAATTTTCATTCCTGGAATACCACAGATCAGTCCAGACTCCCATCCCATTCTAATTCAGATTATTTTTCAAACCACCTCTACTATTCTGGATGCTGCTGGTGATGCAGAGTTTAATTTTGTTCTGCAGAAGATAATTGTATATAGTTCTTGAAGTTTGGAGATTTAAAAAATTGTTCTTTCTTGACCATAGTTCAGAGGTCAGTTTGGTTGGGAGTTCCAAATTGTTACCCAGTGCTTTTAGAGGAAGAGATCCTGGTGGTTTGGAATTACACATCTTAGCTTGGGTACAGGTCAATATTGAGGGTCTGCAGGTGGCACTCTCAGTTATGTAGCAGTGCCTCAAAGTTTTTATTCTCTTCCTCCATCTGCTGGTAGGGATCCGTAAACCCACTTGTCTGGACTGATCTGTGGTATTCCAGGAACGAAAATTACCAGGTAAGAACCAATTTTTCTTTTAAGAAAACAATTCCAAATTTATCAACTCAAAGTTTATCATTCATGTTCCAGTATTACATTTGCAATTACCACGCCTCTTAGGTATATTCACACGATTTAAAAAGATCAAGATCAGACTATTCTACCTGGGATTCTCTTCAGGACATTTTCACTGACATAAGAACTGTTGCGCTCGGGGGTGGACGCTTGTCCTGGAGCGGTGGAGAACGGCTCCCTGGTAGGGACCAGGAAGCACCTGCCCCCAGGGGACGGAGCACTGGAGGAGACAGAGGCTAGGATGAGCTTCAACACTGGAAGCCCGAGGTCCCCCTGGGAGGAGCCCGTAGGGAGCCAGGCCGCTTGGACTTAGGTGGGCCTCGCAGGGTCTCCTGGAGAGGTAGTAGACAGGTGTGCCCACAGACAGCAGGGGAGCGCGGTCGGACTCGAGGTTGTAGGTCTGATGGAGCAAGGAAGACCAGAACAGCATAGGCGATGATAAGGCAAGGGACAGAGCCAGAATCAGGAGGCGAGGTCAGTCAGACAGAGGTCAGAATCCGGGAGTCAGTCCGAGGAGTAGTCAACGAGGCAGAAGTCAGGTTCCAGAGGTCAGACAAGATCACAAGGCAGGCAGAGGTTAGGAAGCAGGCAGCAGGCAGAGAGGTCAAGGAACAGGCCGAGGTCAGTACCAGAGAGACAGTCCGAGGGTACTACCTGGGAGATGGATGGACGAACAGATGCAGGAACAGAAGGACGCTGGAACAGTAGAATGCAGGAACAAGGCTGGAACAGTAGGATCCTGGAATAAGGCTTAGAACGCAGTGACAATCTAGCACACAATACAATGCCGACCCGATTGCCAAGGCAAGGAAGTGCAGGCAGCAACTTCCTTAAGTAGTTCCTTCAATCAGGGCACGCCTCAGAGCTAGGACCTGCCCCTGGCCCTACAAGAGGCCGGGTGGTCCACGCGCACACGTGTAGGGGCGTGGCCAATGCCATGGAAGATGCCGAATTCCGGCATGAGGCCTGGTGCGCAGTGGAAGGCCCGGCGACCACCACTGCAGGACGCCGAAGCCTGGAAGAGCTCGCAGCTGCTGCTGGGGAGGCCGACCCAGGACCTGCAGAGGAGCCAGAGAGGTGAGCAGGTCCATGCGCGGGCCGGACGCAGACGGAGCGCGCAACAAGAACTGAGCTTCTGAGGTTAGATCTGCATGAAGGAGACTTGCATGAGTGGTTAAAACAGGGGACGCTCTTCAAGAAGTTTTTCCCCTGACAGCACAAGGTATTTCCTCACTGGAAAAAGGGGTGAGTAATTTATTATCTGGTTCATTGAAAGGTGTTACAGGGATTCTCCTATATTTTAAGCATATATTTTTACTTGTTGCACTTATTCTATGTGTTTTTCCTGTGAAGTTTGTCTCATGGCTACCTCATCTGAATCGGAGCCACAAGAAGCTTCATTCCAGGGATGAGGAATGATTCAAATCCCAGGTCCATTTTCTATTCTAATACATGAAGGATAAAGTAAGGAACAATGTGCTACTTCTTCTGCGATGTTGGCTTCTTATCCATCCAAAATTGTGCTTGCAATTAAACAAGTTGCTGACGTGGAGATTAAACAAGAATGTGTTTCTGAAAATGGTCCACTATATTGCATAACTTATACTTGCAAGACTGCAGAATGCAATTATAAGTCTATAGACGTAAATATTGTATACTATCATAGTATATATGGCCTATTTCTTCGAGAATCCAGTTGCCCAATGATTCATGGTTGGCAGAAATGAAATAATCATTTTAAATGTTACCGTGATTATTCTCTGTCTGATGTATGCTCTGGAAAAACAACTAGGATCAGTTATCCCAGAGTCCTTCCAGTGGATAGCACCGCATTCCAAGCTAAATTTCACTACAGCAGAAGTGAATCCCAGAGTGGAGGGGGAGACCGTCCTTGATGGATATCAAGGAGATTTGCTTTTCCTGCTATGACAAGCAACAGAGTTGACAATCTACTTGACAAATTCATCACAGAGCTCGGCTTCAATTCTTCCCAAAGTCTCTTGGATGGGTTCTTTTTTTTTTTTTTCCAAAATATTTTTTTATTGGGAAGAAACTTCATCAGACATTAAATCCCGCACTTCAGCAGGTGAAAACAGTGTACATATACCCAATACAGTCCAAAGATATCTAATGCGCAATAATAACAACAGAACCTCAATCGCGTCTCTATCCCAACTCATTTTCCCATTTTCCCACACAGACCCTTCCCCCACCGTACCCTCCAACACCTTCAGCCCACTCATCACCATTTACACCGCACTCCATGCAACCACACACTCACCCCCTCCCCACCCCACCCCCCCTTACAGAGAACTGGTAGATATGATTCTGGTTGGATGTAATCCCGGGTTCTATTTTAAGTAGTTTTACAAAAAAGTGAATTTAAGTAATGTTTTCTAATCCTTGTTTTGTGTTGTACTATGATATCTGTGTCAAACTAATTAATATTGCTTCTGATTCTAGCTCGGAAAAAGACAAAACCAATTCAGGATAGACCCATGTATGTAAGAAGCACACAGATTTAAGACAGAGAGTGATGGCTACACAGACCTTGAATAGATTAGAGCAGCGGTTCTCAACACACACAGGTGTGTCGCTACACTCCCCAGTCCCCCGCTGGCCCAGAGGTCCCTCTGCCCCAGCGAAATAGAAATTCATCCTCCGCCCGGGCTTAAAATGCTGATAGCCCAGGCGGAATGCAGCAGGAGAGCTGGAGTCAGTGGCACCAGCATGGCCTCTTCTTCCCGTCCTGCCCCCCCCCCCCCCCCCCCCCCCGTGGTCCAGAAGAGGAAGTGGAATACAGTGGCTGCCCGCGCGGGAAGAAGAGACCATGCTAGTGCTACCAGGGTGGCCCGAAGAAGAAAGGCGCAGCCTTAAGAATGAGAAGCGTGGCACAGAGCACAAGAGAAGCAATGTCAGCCCCCGCGGCTGATGGGAGTCCCTTCTCGAGGCCACGAGGACTGGAAGTGAAGGAGGCTGCTGCTGCCGCTAGTTGGGTGGGGGGAGAGAGTGAGCAAGCAAGTATGCATATGTGTTTGAGATCCTGTGTGAGAGAGAGAAAGAGAGAGACAGCATGTATGTGTGTGTCTGAGAGCCTGAATGTGTAAGTGTGTGATTGAAAACCTGTTTGCGTAAAAGAGAGTATGGACCAGATTTTAATACCTACGCAGGCGTAGGTTGCGCGCACTGGCCAAGTGCCGGTGCGCGATCCTCCGGCCTAGTGGCCCAACGGAGGCCTCTGGCCACGCCCTGTCCCGGACCGCCCACGCCCTGCCCCTTTTTTCAAGCCCCAGGGCATATGCGTGTCCCGGGGCTTGCATGTGTCGCCGGCCCTATGCAAAATAGTCTCAGTGCACGTAGGGCTTTTAAAATCTGCCCCTATGTGTGTGTGATTGAGATCCTTTGCGTGTGAGAGAGAGCATGAATGTAAGTGTATGACTGAGAACCTGTATGTATAAATGAGAGAGATCATGTGTATGTATGATTAAGAGCATGTGTGTTTGTGTGTGACTGAGAGCCTGTGTAGGTGAGAGAGTATGTGAATGAGAGCCTGTGTATAAGTGAAAGAGAGAGAGCATGTTTTTAAGTGTGAATGAGTGTCTGTGTATGAGTGAAAGACACAGCATGTATGTAAGTATGTGATTGAAAGTCTGTGTGTGTGTATATGTGTGAAAAGACAGCATGTGTGTAAATGTGTGATTAAGAGCATATATAAGTGAGAGAGAAAAAGCATGTGTAAATGTGCGTGATTGAGAGCCAGTGTGAGAGAGAGCTTGTGTGTGACTGAGAGGAGAAAGTTGCAAGCAAACCATCCCTCCTGCAAATTCAAAACAATCTCAGGGCACCTGGATATCAAACGTTCCCAGATATTTATTTATTTAACATGTTTTGTATACCCTCATTCGGTTTCGCCATCAGAACGGTTTACAGTAGTCATGAAATAAAAATTTGGCTACAATCATCAGTGCAGCAAAATTTCATACAGCAAGAAAAATTTGGGGGTTTGAGCATTAAATTACATATAAAAGTATTATTACATGTTATCAAACATATAGCAGCAGTGTTAATAAATACGGTAGTGTTGATACATATGAAGAAAAAATTGTTGTTACATTTAGGATAGCGGTAATCAGTGAGATCAGTTGCACATTAACTTAGGTGTTCAGATGGTGGGAGTTATTTAACTGATAGTGGGACAGAGCGTTTTTTTATATGTTGGATTGCGTGGTTGATTGATCTGGTTGGTTGAGTGAGTTTGAGTAGGCTTTGATGAAAAGCCAGGTTTTCATGTCTTTTTTTGAAAGTTTTTATATTTGGTTGATTTCTTATTTCGCTTGGTAATGAGTTCCATAGAGAGGGGCTGGCAATGGATATTGCTCTCTCACGGGTTGAGTTCAGTAGTGTGGTTCTGGCATGGGGAATTTTGAGGAGGCCTTTGTTTGTTGAGCGTAGGTTCCATTTTGGAGCGTAGATTACAATGGATGTGCTTAGCAAGTTTTGCTGTTCTTGGATTATTTTATGCAGGATTGTAAGAACTTTATATTCTATACGGTATTTTACTGGGAGCCAGTGTAAGGAGATGAGGGTTGGGTCTTTGTGTCTGCTATTTGGAAATATTTTATTGGTCTGTAGAAATTTTTGGTATGAATTTTTAATTCTTGGATATTTCATTCATCAGCTGGTTTTACTGCTATGGATTTTATATTTCTTGATTTGTTTTATGACACTGGTGATGTTTCTGTTTTTCCTTTGTTACATTGCACACAGAATCTCTGGCTTGTTGCAGTTTCCAGTTCAGTTTTCATTGGCATGTTTCTATTTATACTTTATGGTCTCTTTATTCTTTGTTAGGTGAGGATCTGAACGTGTGACTGAGGTGAGGTATTCTGCTGGTGTGTAGTTTCTGTGTAGGACTCTATAGCAGCCTGGCTTGGTCCATTTTCCTAATAGGAGGGGTATTGGAGTTTTACGGCCTGGTGTAATATTTTTAGTTTTGCCTTGTAAGTTTAAGTCCTGGAAATTGGTGCTGTTTTGGTATGGGATGTTTATGCAATTTCTGTTCAGACAGAGTACTTATCTTTCCCTTGGGTCATTCTTAACAATAAAAATAATAATACTTTATTTTTTATTTCCGCCATGAATTGTAATGAGCAGTGTGTCACAGATGTGAGCGTGGTCTGTCAGGTGTGTCACGATGGGAAAAAGGTTGAGAACCACTGGATTAGAGGTTAATGTTTTCATGGAGTGGGGTCACATGGTGTCTAGGTCCTCTGTACCTCTAAAATACAGAAGTATGAAAATCAGTAACCGCTGAACCATTCTGAACCTTTGAAATGACTTGTGCTATGCTGCCATTTCTATTTGTTTTCTCTTCCATGGACTACGTGCAGCTGTTAGAACTGGGAAGATAGCCAGCGCTTTAAGATAAGGAACAGAGAATGATCTTTGTTACTGATGTATTCTAGCCTGGCAAAGCTCCCAGCATTTGGATCTTAATTAGCACCAAACTCTAGATTTAAAAAAAATGTCTTTTGAAATCAGTGTAGACATATGCTTATTGCAACTAGTATTTCACATATCTAGTCATTAGGAGTTTTAGATGCTAGATGCCTATGTTATTTTGGTATTTCTTTACTTATGCACTGAAGTTAGAAATATGTAATCAGGTGCTCTTCTGTCACTTAAATAGATTGATAGAAGCAAGAACAAAGCACCCAGATGGCTTGACAAAGCATATCTGATGTAAACTGTATCTGAGTTCAAGGAATTTTTTACAGCTAAATTCTCCTGGCCATGTAACCTGATTGATATATGTAATTTTTAGTAATTAAAATACATGAGGCTAGGTGCCTCTGAGAACGTGTGACTTGCCCTGTATTGAATTAAAATTAGTACTTGGGCCACGAGTCCATGAATGGTCAACAAGAAAAAGAGTATATATTCAGTGCAGTGTGGAAGCTCGAGGCTGCTGTGCTACCCAGAGTATGGCATGCCTGAGATCCTAGCAGACTTACCTGATTGGTAAAAAATCATCAGTTAAGCTTAAGATACATTTTCTGAATGCCGGAAATTTAAGACCTAGGTTAGAGCACAAGTACAAATTAATTCACGTTTGAAGTAGCCATGTTATACTATTGCTGAGCCCGGTGTGGTAGGGTCTAACTTTTTCTACCACACTGGGCACAGCAATAGAATAACTTTGGCTACTAGAAAGATGAGTTTACTCCATATCAGACACAGGAGTTTAATTTCCAGTAAGCTCTCGTGGCAGGCACTTAGCAGATGAACAGTAAACTGGCGCAGTGCATCCAAACGTTGATATACAGTTTAACTGTAGATGCCCAAAACAGAAAGCTGCTTGCACATTGTGGGAAAATGATAAGAAGGTAGTAAGAGGATGTGAAGAACTTTGTAATGCAATATAAATTAGTGGAACAAAGATAATCAGTAATAGGGTAATTGCTTCACATGAGGCCTATATGTTCTGACAATAATTATGCCATTTTTCTTAGCTTGCCTGGTAACAAGAGACAAGTCATGAGATCAGATATGTTAGCAAGGAGTTAATCATGAGGCTAACTGTGCAGATATCAGGGAAAATAGGACATCAGCAAGCTAACCGCAACTGCTGATGTGGTGAGCATAGATAGCTGAAGCCTCAATAGATGACATGAAACATAAGGGAGCAGCCCAGAGAAGAAACTGGGACTTAGGTCAGGAAAATTAGCATAAAACATACCAAAGATCAGAGAGAACAGCTCAGAGGAAAAGCTTGATGGACATTCCAGTGATCATTAACCTGTTCCTCATCTCCGGTTTTGTGTTTCTAATTTTCCATGATATATAAAGACTCACACAGGAAACTGAGGGGAAATATCTTTATATATAATCTTAATGCAAAATTGAATCCTGTATGCTTTCATTGCTTATTCTCAGAATTGTAAGTAAAACTCCTATACTTATGAGTGGTGTGTTTTCTGTGACAATAAACTACCACTTAAGCCCACCTTTTACACACATTGCTCAGCTTCCTGTAAGTGCTCATTCCAGGGAAAAAATTCTTGCATCTAAGCCCATTTTCAAGAATGCCAAGCAAAATCAAAGCATAATCTCTCTGGAGAAGGCACAAACAGCAAACTTAAAGCATAAAACTCTATGGGTGGATACCAAAGTTGGATGCATAGTACCAAAGTGCATACTATTTTGCTGAAGGAGCCTTCCCCAGAGAGCTTATGTTTTAATTGTATTTGCTGTTCCTTGCCAAAAGGCATTGCATGTGAGATTGGTGCTGTGCACCCCAACTTGTGGAACATTTTCTCATTTCATTCCTCATTTTGACAAGGAATGGCATAAAATAAAAGAATAAGCTCTCTGGGAAAGGCATCTACAGCTAGACGAACAAAGCATAGGCTGTCTTGGTGGGCACCAATAGCTGAACAGTACACACATTAGCACTATGCATGTACTGTCCAGCTTTTCAGGATAACAGAAAACCTGTGACTACTGCCCTCCTCAGTAGGTTTATGTTGGAAATGTAATTCCTGGGTCTGACGTGGAGTAAACTCACATTTCTGATGGTCATTGTTGTCTCTTGTCTCCAATGTGGTACTCCACCTCAGATCCAAGGACTTAAATTTCCAATGTAAATTCTCTGGGGCTTAACAATACATAAGCTCTCTGGTGAGGGCACCTACAGCTTAACAGTACACCAAAGTCAGATGCACAGCAGCAAAGTGCATACTATTCAGCTGAAGGTGTCTTCCCCAGAGAACGTATGTTTTGTTCAGCTGTAGGTGCAAGCCCCAGAGAGCTTATGCTGGAAATGTAACGCCTTATTTCTGATGGTCAAAGATATTCTGCTGTGCTCAGCCTGGTAGAAACAACTTGACACTACCATATCACCACAGCAATAGGGCATAGGACTAGAATATCTTGGCCACCAGAAATGTAAGTTAACTTTTACTCCACCTCAGGCCAAGAAGCTAACGAAACACAGGAAGGAGATAAGTGGTTCAAGCTGGAAGGGGTGTGATGAAAATGACTTTGCATGTAAGACTGGCACTGGGATCTTGTATGCAACATCTTTAGTTTTCTTGTAACATCCGAGGTGATGTTATTAACGTGCCGTGGTATATAAAAAATCACGAAATAAATAAATAAATTAATTAATTAATTAATCAATCTTTCCGATTTCTGCAACTGGAAATAACCACAGGGGTCTGGTTCTGGAAGAATTCTGACACCACTGCATTTAGGAATTATTACTCAATTTTAAAGGAAAGTTTTCACAGCTGGAGCTCTGCAACCTGCTCAGAATTTCATTGGCCTCTTGCTCACAGGTCTGCTGATCACCTGCAGGGTCTATGCAGAACTAAAGAAAACCCTTACTCCAACCTTCTACTGGCTCTGTGCAGCTATTTCCAGAGACAGTTACTTCAACGGCTGGGCATGGGAATTGCCCCTAAGCATGGCTGCTTAAAAGCATCAGCATCCAACTGAGCATGCTCTGTTCCCTTCTCTCAAGTCTTAAAGGGAAACTCACTGGGATGCAGTCTGGGGATAATGTAAAGTACATCCTCCCCTTCTGTGATGTCATCATTCTGCACCCCGCAGGACCTGCTCTGTGCTGGAGATGGACAAAAAAGAGTCGTTTCTTCTTTCATTAGCAGATTACAGCTGGAAACCAGAAACCTTTATCCCCAAATTACAGCTTCTGCCTTTCCCGCTCCTGTAACAATCCCGGAGCTGCACCTGTAGGAGGCAAAGATTCAGCTCTTCCCCAGTTTGAGAAAGAGCCCTCAATGCATTTCTAATCCTGAACGCAGCATATACCCAGGGCTTTTTCTGTGATATTCTCTAACATAACAGCTTAAGAGAGAGGAATAAATGACACCCCAGCCAGAAGGAGAGACTAGAAATGAATCAGTCACAGGAGAAAGGTAGAAAAGGCTAAAAATATGTGGAGAGAGGAAATGTGTGGGAGCAGAGTGACTGGGCTGAAGGAAAAGGGGGAGAAAAAATGGATGAGAAGGACAGGACCATGGTAGAGGAGAAGAGAAATGAATAGGAGAGGGATGGGAGAGAATGAAGGGAATATGAGAGAGGGCAGGAGGGAAGAGTGGAGGGTTTGATAGAAGAAAAGAAAGGATAAAGGGATGAAATAAAAAGAAACGAACAATTTAGTGGTGAAGGAGAGAAAAACAATGGGAAGAGATAAAGTTTATTTATTTATTTATTTAAGCATTTTTATATACCGAAATACATTGGGAACATCATCTCGGTTTACATTTAACTAAAGATAGCAAGATGCTTCACAGAGAACACATATCAAAACGTATCAACAGGAAACAAGTTATGGAGACTGATACCTGGGTATGAAGGCAAAAATTTACAAGTATTTACAGGAGATTTACAAGAACTTGAAGTTGAAGATAAAGGCAGAAATATAGGAGGAGGTTAGGGGAATCATAAGAAGAGAAGAAGGGAGCAGGAAACAGTGGCAGTGCATTCAAACTTCGCTGTATGGTTTAACTGTAGATGACCGTTTGAGGGAGCTGCTTACCCACTGTTCAGCTTCCTGTGAGTGCTCACTCCAGAAAGCAAAATTTTGCAACCAAGCCCATTTTCAAGAATTTCAAATAAAAGAAAAGCATAAATCTCTCTTGGGGGAGAGCACATGCAGGTGAACAGGGCAGTCCATTTTTTCTGTCAGTTGTTCCAAGTGCAACTGGACACTGTAAAATCCAGTCAAAGGTGGCTGGCAAGAGAAAACAGAGAAAGCATGAGCTGTGCATGCTTAGAACTGAGTGCTGTGCTCTCTGATCTTCCCCCCTTTCCTGCAACTTGCTCGTGATGGAAGTTATGTCTTAATAGATGTAACGTCCACTGCCAGCACGTTTAAAAAACTGCAGCTCACTTTTCACTGCCTGCTCACTGCTGACGTCGCCGCTGGTAAAGCTTTTGCTGCTGAGGACTTGCTGTCTGGTCTGTCGTCCTTTCACCTCCCCCTGATCCCGGTGCATCTCCATAAGAACATACGAAATTGCCATACTGGATCAGACCAAGAGTCCATCAAGCCCAGCATCCTGTTTCCAAGAGTGGCCAAACCAGGCTACAAGTACCTGACAAGTACTCAAGCACTAAGTAAATCCCATGCTACTGATGCCAGTAATAGCAGAGGTGATTCCCTAAGTCAATTTGATTAATAGCAGTTAATGGACTTCTCCTCCAAGAACTTATCCAAACCTTTTTTAAACACAGCTACACTAACTGCACTAACCACATCCTCTGGCAACAAATTCCAGAGCTTTATTGTGCATTGAGTGAAAAATAATTTTCTCTGATTAGTTTTAAATGTGCTACTTGCTAACTTCATGGAGTGCCCCCTACTCCTACTTTCCAAAAGTGTAAATAACCGATTCACATCTACCCGTTCAAGACCTCTCATGATCTTAAAGACCTCTATCATATCCCCCCCTCAGCCGTCTCTTCTCCAAGCTGAACAGCCCTAACCTCTTCAGCCTTTCCTCATAGGGGAGCTGTTCCATCCCCTTTATCATTTTGGTCGCCCTTCTCTGTACCTTCTCCAGTGCAATGCAAATCTCTCCTTGGGCACTCAGTAATAAAGCAGAGCCAAGCTGGGAGTCTCAAAGGCTGAGGAGAGATGTATGATTTGCATTTGATGTAAGAATGTCAGTATATAAAAGTTAAAAATAAATAAATAAATGTTGACAGTGCTGTGCACCACCCCTGTAGTGTGTTGGAGTTGGGAGGGACCTTCAGCTGTCCCTGTGTCAGCAGCACTTTCTCCAGAGGAAGTAGCACTGACAAAGCGGCAGCTGCAGACTAGAGTGGAGACCTGCAACATCAGAACCAGGTATGGAACTGAAAGATGCATTGGGGAGTACTAGGAGGAGAACTGGGGAGCAGCCAGCAAGGGGTGGGGCAGGAGTGAGTGGGAGCAAGAAAAGAGGAGAGGGGTTGAGGTCAGTAGGGAGAGGAGAGAATGCGGGAGCAGGGGAAAGGAGAAGGGAGGCTGAAGAGAGAAGAGGGGGAAGAGGCAGAAGAAAGCAGAGATGAGAGAATAGGAGAGTTGAGTTGGGAGGACAGGGCATGAGGCAAGTGTAATGAGGGTGGGGAAGGGCTGAACTGAAAAGAAGAAGATTTTGCTGAAGGGTGAAGAAGCTGGTGGCTCTGCATCCCAGCTCCCTCCTGCTCTCAGCCTCTCCCCGTCCTCTCCCTCAGCCCCTTTCTCACCTGCCACCAGCCATTTCCCTCTGCAGCCATTTCCCCTTGTTCCTAGCCCTTACCTCTCTCCCCATCTCCCTCTTCATCCTTCAGCCCCTCCTCTCTCCCCCTATTTCCCCCTTGCTTTTGCCCCCTGGAAAGACACATTGGTAGCCCCACTACTCCAGACCTGTGCATCCTGGATGGTTGTCTGGCCTGCTTCCTCTCTTGCCACCCCTTCCTTCCCAGCATCCCTCTGTTCTCTCTGCCCTTCACCTTCCTGCTAGCAGCATTTATTTTGCCAAGGGTGAATACTACAATATCTTAGTTATTCCAGAAACAATAGGTCCCTCCCCTGAACCCGGTCTCAAACAATTCATGAACACCCCCCCCCCCCCCCCTTGAGTAAATAATGTTCATCTTCATCTCCCCTGCAACTCATAGGCACTAGAGGAATTCCAGTCCTCTTTCTCACCCTCCCCATTCCTATTAGTATAGTCTTAAGTTATTGATTTTATATTTCTTGAATTTAATTTATGTAAATAAGGGGAGGGGCACTCCCACCTCAGTCCTCGAGGGTTTAGTTCAGGTCTGTGGAAAAATTGGCCACCCTCATTTTCACTGGCCCACATTTGCTGATCTCCACCATGGTCTGAGAAGAACTGAGGAAAGCCCTTACCCCAGTCTCCTGCTGGCTCTATGCAGCTATTTCCAGGGGTAGTTTGTTCGGCTACAGACCGTGAATTGCCCTTAAACATGGCTGCTGGAAAGCAACAGCATCCAAGTGAGCATGCTCTGTGCCCTTCCACCCGCTCCCTGTGTGATGTCATCAGTCTGCGACCAGCAGAGGAACTTCCATGCGCTGGAGATGGACACAAATAGTTTTTTTCTGCTTCCATTGGCAGATTACAGCAGGAAACCAGAAACCTTTAACCTGAAGTCATAACTTCTTTCTTCCCCCCTCCTCCTGTAACAGTTCCGGAGCTGCGCTTGAAGGAGGCAAACATTCAGCTCTTCCCCAGCCCGAGAAAGAGCCCCCAATTCATTTCTAATCCTGACAGCAGCGAAAGCAGAGAGGAAAATGCCTGCAGGCGCTTCTGCTCAGGTAGGAGATTGCCCCCAACTTCCTGCCCTCTCTGTACAAACCCTGCTGCAGCTTTCTAACCTGGGACACTGCAGAGTCAGCCCTGATTTTAATAGGACCCCAAGCAGTCCTGAGCACAGAAAATACACTCTGTGACCCTTCTGAGTGTAAGGAGGGAGATCAGCAGTCCCACAAAGCCAGTCTTTGTATCCCAGGCTATGTGTGTAACTGGTTTCTATTTGGTATTATTTTATTATCTTGCTTTAGGACTGTGCTATGTGATTATGAATTATTTACAGCCAGCACTGGAGGTCTCCTGATGGATGTGATGCAAAAGGAGGTGAACAAGTTTCTGGATTTTGTTTCAGGTCCCAGTTACCTTTGAGGACATAGCTATCTATTTCTCCCAGGAGGAGTGGGAGGATTTAGATGAAGGGCAGAAGGAGCTTTACAAGGATGTGATGAAGGAGAATTATCAGATGCTCAGCTCACTAGGTAAGAAGGGACATTTTCTCTTTGTTTTCCAGAGAAACGTTTTTGGGAGGGGGAAGAACAGAATATTATTTGATTATAAATTGAGTGAAAGCATCTGTTATTTCAGCTCACTATTATCCAGATCTTTTCTGTGGTATTTTCAACATAAAAGCCTCAGAGAGAGAGAGAGAGAGAAGAATAAATAATATCCTGATTAGAAAGATAGAAACTAAGAGGGTGTGGCAGAAAGAAAGAAGAGGCTTAATTTGGAAATGAAACAACCACAAGAGAATGGTAAAAAGGGCTAAAATTATGTGGAGGGAGGAGTTGTTAAGGAAGATAGTGATGGAAGGAGGAGGGAGAGAAAGAAGGGTGAGAGGGACAGAACCATAGAAGAGAAGAAGAGTGAATGAATAGGAGAGGAATGGGAGAAATGCATGAAGGCAGACAGAGAGGAGACTTTCAGAGACATAGTAGCCAAGTCCCAACTCTGATATGGCAGCCTCAGTGCTGCCTTTGAGGTGGAATGTGACCTGGTCGGAGAGCAGCACCCTGGAGTAGCAGGAAATGAGCCTCTCCAGGTGATGCATTATCCCCCGTCACTAAGGACGAGTCTCCCAGGGCTACTGCCCAGGAGAGAAGGTTTAGGTTGGCCATCATAGTTAGTGATTTGATTATTAGGAATGTAGATAGCTGGGTAGCTGGTGGACATGATGATCGCTTGATAACTTGCCTGCCTGGTGCAAAGTGGTGGATCTCATGCATCACCTAGATAGGATTTTAGACAGTGTTGGGGAGGACCTGTATGTCTCAGTACATATGGGCACCAATGACATATGGTGTAGGATGGAGGTTCTAGAAGCCAATCTTAGGCTTTTAGGAAGAAAGCTGGAATCCAGAACCTCCAGGGTAGCATTCTCTGAAATGCTCCCTGTTCCACGCGCAGGTCCCCATAGGTAGGCAGAGCTCTGAAGTCTCAATGTGTGGATTAGAAAATGGTGCAGGGAAGAGGGATTCAGTTTTATAAGAAACTGGGCAACCTTTTGGGAACAGGGGAATCTTTTTTGAAAGGACGGGCTCCACTTTTACCAGGGTGGAACCAGACTGCTGGTGCTAACCTTTAAAAAGTGTAGCTTTTAAACTAGAATAATGGTGAAAGGAAACAGTCACTCAGCAGCACATGGTTTGGAGGGAGGTATCTTTGAAAGATACTATTGAAACAGTAGAATTAGAGTATCCTAACAGAGAGGTTCCAATAAAAGCAGTAGTAGTCTATACGTGCCTGTAAGTAAAGAATCAGCTGTGTTAAAAGATTCCAAATTATCCCTGTCAGTTGATAAGCAGGTTGTTAATACAAACAAAAAACATACTTTGAAATGTCTGTATGCCAATGCCAGAAGCTTAAGAAGTAAGAATGGAGAGTTAGAGTGTATAGCAGTGAATGAAGAGGTAGACATAATTGGCATCTCAGAAACCTGGTTGAAGAAAGATAATCAATGTGACAATGCTGTACCAGGATACAAATTATATCGCAATGTTAGGGTAGATCAACTTGGTGGGGGGAGGTGGCGCTTTATGTTCGGGATGGCATAGAGTCCAATCAAATACTAAATGCACAATGGAATATTTAAGTTGAATTTTAAAAGCCTGATATGCGCATCAATTAGTGGATACGCGAATATGTTAAGATCGCATGCGCCGAGAGGATTTTAAAAGCTGTCTGGGTATGAGCGTAAATGCTGCTGGGCATGGCATGGGTGTTTCAGGACAAGAACCAAAAATGTGCTCCTAAAGACTTATGTGTTTTGGCACGCTCCAAGGCCCCCGCCGCATAACATTACTTCCGCTATGAATGGCGTGTAAATTTAAAAAAAACCCAATTTCAGAGGGGTGTAAAGGGTCTGGGGTAACTGTGGGTGTAAGGGCTATCAAATCAGTGGAGGTTGGAGGACTATCTGTTAACTGGGTGAACTGGGAACAAACTGGGAAATGAGTCAGCATGCGTCCCTTTTAAAATCCCCCCCCCCTTGTGCGGTAGAAGCGGGATTTGCACGCACAGGTGCGCGCCCACTTAAAATTCAGCGCATGTGTGCACGTGGCCAGGCTGTTTTATTACATGTCCGAATATATGGGCGTAAGTTATAAAATAGCGGCGTCCCCGAGCACAGGCATATGTGCGCCCATGCATTGGTATGAAAGTTACCGTCCCTATGGATAGAAATCCCATGTGTGTTGGGGAAGAGTATAGCAATAGGGGTATACAACCGTCCAACATGGCCAAAATGATCAGATAGATGATGAAATACTATGAGAAATTAGGGAAGCTAACACATTTGGCAGAATTTAATAATGAGAGATTTCAATTACTTCAGTATTGACTGGATAAATTTAACATCAGGACATACTAGAGAGGTAAAATTCCAGGATGGAATAAATGACTGAGAGAGGGAACATTTTAAATCAAATTCTTAGTTGAATGCAGGATTTGGTACAAGAGGTAATAGTGGTGGACAAGTGCAAAGTGATGCATATAAGGAAAAGTAACTCACATTGTAGTTACATGATGTTAGATTCTGTATTAGGATTTACCACCCAGGAAAATGATCTGGGCATCATATAACATAAGAACATAAGTGGACAATATATTGAAATCCTCGGTTCAGTGTGCTGCAGCAGTCAAAAAAGCAAATACTGTATAATGTAGGAATTATTAGGAAAGGAATGGCAAATAAAACTAAGAATGTCATAGTATCACTCTATGGTGAGATATAGTTGCACTGGAAAAGGGTCAGCGAAGGGGATGGAACGACTCCCCTATGAGGAAGGGCTAAATAGGTTAGGGCTGTTCAGTTTGGAGAACAGAAGCTGAGGGAGGAATATGATAGAGGTCTTTAAGATCAAGAAAGGACTAGAACAGGTAAATGTGAATTGGTTATTTACTCTTTCAGATAATGCAAGGACTAGGGGGGCACTCCATGAAGTTAACAGGTAGCACATTAAAAAAAAAAAGTAAGAGAGAATTTTTGTCACTCTATGCATAATTAGTCTATGGAATTCATTACTTGAGGATGTTGTTAGGGATGTTAGTGTAGTCTGGACAAGTTCCTGGAGAAGAAATCCATGAACTGTAATTAATCAAATTGACGTGAGGAACAGCCACTTCTGTTACTGGCATCAGTAGCATGGATTCTATTTAATGTTTGGGTTCTTGCCAGGTTCTTGTATCCTGGATTGGCCACTGTTGGAAACAGGATGCTGGGCTTGATGGGCTCTCGGTCTGACCCATCAAGGCAACTTCTTATGTTCTTATGAGTTGGGAGAATGAAGGGAATGTGAGAGAGGGCAGGAAGGAAGAGGAAGGTTTGACAGAGGACAGTAAAAAAGGATAAAGAGATGGAGAAGAGAAAAAGAGGAAGAAGAACAATTTAATGATGGAGAGAGAAAAATGAGGAGGGAAAAAAGGAGAAATAGAGGAGGATATTGGAGGAATGAATGGGAGAGTGGACAGTCATAAGAGTAGGATGGGATCCCCTGGGCAGGACAGACCCTGTTACTGGCACCCAGGGGCAGATGGAAAGAGAAGATGGTACCCCCTTCTGCTCAAACTCCTTCAAAAGTCTCTCCTACCCTCTTCTCTTGCTCCACAGGCGGCCCCAGGATTCCAGTGTTTGGGTCAAATGCTAATTCTTATACCTGTTCCTTGCAATGAAAGCCCCTTCTCCATCCTCTGTACACAGCACTGATAATTAACACTGACTCTATATCCAATAAACACACCGGAGAAGAATGGTGGTTTCCAACTTCTTTCCTAATAGTTTGATCAGATTATTAACTGCTATTTACAGGCTCATGTCATGGATTGATTAAAATCAATAAATAAGACAGCAGGAAGAATAATAAGCTTGCGACTCCACATTTTTAGCAAAGTCTCTTAATTACTTGGAAGCACTCATTCCACACTTCAATTCCTTCTCTCTTCCAATACTCAAATTGTTTAACGTTCCAGATTGCAATTCAGTCAATCCTCTTCTATTCCCAAATTTATTCCCAAACTTCTTCCGACATTAGGTGGATGGATATTTTAGTCCCAATATGGTATTAGAACTTAGTCCCAGATTTCTTTTTCACCCTTTAACTCCTTCTGTAGTACCTGAAGGGCACGCATCTTGAAATGATTCCTATTAGCAGCAGCACAGTTCTTATTACCTTTACTCCTTGGTCGCTAGGTACCCTCCAGATGAGTTCCTCCACGCTTAGGGCCGGATTTTAAGATTTAGGCGCGGGTGTAGATTTGTGCGCACAAATCTACGCCCCATTTTATAACTTGCGCGCGTTATAAAACCTGGGGTCGGCGCGCGCAAGGGCGTGCACACTTGTGCACCTTGCGTGTGCCAAGCCACTTAGCCTTCCTCCGTTCCCTCTTGCCCCCCCACCTTCCCCTCCCTTCCCCTACCTAACCCACCCCCCTTACCTTTATTTTAGAAGTTGCGCACGCCAGCTGACCCACGATCCCAGGCACAGCGGCAAATGGCTGTTGTGCCTGGAGACTCCAGCCCCGGACCGCCCCCTTTTTCAAGCCCTGGGACATACGCACATCCCGGGGCTTGCTCGCTTCGCTAGGCCTATGCAAAATAGGCTTGGCGCGCGCAGGAGGGGTTTAAAAGGGTTACGCGCGTAACCCTTTTAAAATCCGCCCCTTAGTCTCTCTTCCCCCCACTCTCCAGGAGGTTTGGTTACTGAGTCCCAGGTCCATCAGCTCCCAGTGGAACAAAAATAATCTCTGAACGCAATAAGGGGAAAGAATATCAATCAAGAAGCAGGAAGGATGGAATAAAACGTCCTTGCCCCAAGCAGAGAAGATAGAGCAAAAGACCGTTAGATTAAAATTGAACCCCTCTGCATCAGATCACTGTCAGGTCTATTCTCTGAAGGAGAAATAGCACACTGCAGGTTTTTCTTACCCCCAAATCCAGCTTTGAATACAGGGACATCCCAATCCACCACAACAAGGGGCATTAGCTCTCACAGGAAATTCTCAAAATTTGACTTAAAAGTCCAAAGCAATTATAAAGGCTGGTAAACAGGCCAAACGGGAGACTGGCCCCTAAATGGCAACGCTTCTGTACTCCCTTCCAATAAATTAGGAAAAATTACACAGGAGACAGCAGACTCCTGACTGCTTGGCAGTCTAACTAAAACTCCATGAGGACAGATGGTGCTTTGGGATGATAAACAGCCAGGACGCACCACCTGCAGCTCCTTAAACCTCCCCAGACAATTGGTACACTCCTAGTTGTGGGGAAACCAAAGGGTTCCCTACAAGGGAAAACAAGAATGAAACATAAAGGTGGAGCAAAGATAAGAGAGAAAAAACCAGTATAAAAAAATAAAATAGCTGAGGGAGAGGAAGGGAGCAGGCTCGTCACACATCGCATCCTCGTGTCACAATCCAGCCTGCAGATGGTTTCAGTGTGGCCCACCAGCTGCACTGCTGTCACTCCTTGCTCTCCCCATCTTCCCTCACCTTGTGTGATTGTTACTGGGGGAGGGGGGGGAGGAGAAGCTACTGATTGTGATTGAGATGTGTAATTAGGAAAATATCAGGGGAAGGGAAGAGGGGCTTATGGATCTTTGCCCTGGATCTTTTAGGTGCCTTGCAATGCCTCTGCTGCCTGGGCTGTAGCCGCTCCTCCTCCCTTGGGTCGCAGGTGGCCCAGGCTCAGATCCCCACTCCTGCTTACCTGGTTGAAAAAGCAAGGATGCAAACTGAAGCTGCTGCTGACCCAAAGGCCAAACCTGGAAGCAGCAGGAGGAGGAAGAGCAGCACTGGGCCCAGTGCTGCCTCCACCATTTTTCACTCAGTCGCCCATCCCTCAGCTGCCTGCAATAATCCTCCAACTACAGTGGCTGCTAGATCACAGCCACTGGAAGCGCATGACAGAGGCTGGGGAGGAAGCTAGGATCATGGATTCCCAAGTATGGACAGGGAACAGAGCACAATCCCAATTCCCAAACTCAGGCTTCTAACTTGCTTTTCTTCCTGTCTCCAGCGCTGGCGCCACTTCTTCCCTCGTGGTTCAAACTCATCAGCTGAGTGATTGCAGAAATCAGAAGATATATCAATGCAAGAGGCAGGAAGAAGATGAGCAAGTTAAAAGTGCCAGGTCGCTGCTGGTGCCAGACCAGGAAGCAGGGAATGGATGAGTAATGCCTGAAACTGGGGCGGCAAGGTTTGGGGGGGCGGGGGAATCAAGCTCTGGGTGCCTGATACTGCAGCATGCTGCGGGGCTCAGGATGCCACCTGCAGGGTAACTCAGGAATATTTAAGGGAAAGGATTTCACACAGGAGGAAACCAAGCTTCCAGGCAAACAAGGAATAAAATGAACACAAAATTGTTGTTTTACTACCCCACGATCACTCTGAAGACAGGAATAACTCTGATTATTGATTACTTCCCTAAAGCATATTAATATACAATAAAATTTCAAACTATGGAAAGTCATTCTTGTATAGTTGCTTTTATTGATATTGTAGCTTGTCTTGGTGAGCACCAGGGAGGATCCTTTTTTTTGTGTGTTTCTGCCTTTCTTTTACAAGACACATCTACCCAATCTATATAACCTCTCCAGAAAGAAAATCAAATATGGTGAAAGCCCAAACCACAAATTGTCAGAAATCAAAAACGGTAGGGCAAAAAATTTCAATTGACCTTATCTTAATGTAGAAAACGTCTTTATTTAGGTTTCCACAGAGAACGTATCACAGGAGATTCCAAACTTGCTATGAATTACACAGTCCCCCGACACAGACCATGTTTCATACAACAACTGCATCGGGAGGGATCCTAGATCTAAATTTGAAAATAGATGATATAGTTTTTCAATAAAAGAATAAAATAAGGCATAAGATACAAATAATGTAAGTACAGGGCAATCAAAATAGCTTACCACACTTTTTGAAAATTCAAACTGTTAGAAACAAATTGAGTCTGGTAAACTATAGTAAAAATACAAATTAAATTAAACAAAATTGAACAAAATTCAATGAAACAAATGTATTTTTGCTGACCGTTAAATACAAAATACCTTTTGAGTATCTGACTCACCAAAAAAATTGGTCATTTGCAAAAAAAGATGCATCGGGGAGAAAAGTACATCAGGTCTACATCGCATTCTAATGCAAAGTGAAAAACAAAATAAAACATAGAAAGTATGTACTATCCGGTGGTCAAACATCATAGACTAAATAACGTATCTGTAAAGACATGAATGTATTATTTACTGAGAGTTTAAACACTTAGAGGCGAAAGTGATACATCAAAAGACCAAGAGTCAGTAAGAGTGTTTAAATACCCAGTTACAGAGAGACAAACGGCGCCAAAAAATGGTCACATTGATCATAG
Source organism: Rhinatrema bivittatum (assembly GCF_901001135.1). Classification (NCBI taxonomy): domain Eukaryota; kingdom Metazoa; phylum Chordata; class Amphibia; order Gymnophiona; family Rhinatrematidae; genus Rhinatrema; species Rhinatrema bivittatum. The sequence goes on along the minus strand of NC_042616.1, from coordinate 36,363,915 downwards.
CTGTCTTATCAGAGAGGATGTGACGTATGATGTACACAAAGACTTTAAGCCAGGCATAGCAAAGCAAGACAGAGGAACTTACTGTAAATTTATCAAAGTGAAAAATGACAGGGGCATCAGGAGATACTTTTGGAAAAATACGGACCGGTCTATATGGGAATTCAAACCCTGCGGTGATACAGCGTTTAGATTGTGGATCCGTCATTGCTCACGCCGTATCAAAAAAAACGGGAAAAATGTCCCCCACGAGGGGAGGAATGACCTACCCCGGTTATAAAGAAACGTAGGTCGTGTATCGCATGTTGGGCTCCTTGCCAGTGTTTTAACTAGTGGAGCATTCTCACGGTAGATGGTTAATGAAAATGGACATGCTTTGCATAGGCCACATGGAGAGTGGCCCGAAGGCAGAGATGATAGGAGGAGCCTGTTTCTTTCATTCCAAAGAAATCAACAGAACCAATTTGTCTCTAACAGTTTGAATTTTCGAAAAGTTATGGCAAGCTATTTTGATTGCCCTGAAGTTAACATTATTAATGTTTCTTAGCCCATATTTTGTTCCTTTCGTGGAAAAACTATATTATCTGTTTTCAAATGTAGATCTTCAGCCCCTCCCGACGCAGTTGTTGTACGACACACGGTGCGTGTCGAGGGAACCGTGTAATTCATAGCAAGTTTGGAATCTCCTGTGATACGTTCTGAGGGAAGCGAAATAAAGACGTTTTCAACATTAAGATAAGGACAATTTGAGATTTTTTTTGCCCTACCGTTTCCTCCAGAAAGAAACCAGTAATATTGTGTGCTAAGCTCTGAGTGACTGCAGGATACGCTAATGCGGCTTTCTTACTCCAGGAACAGGCTCCCCGACCATCACCCCAGAGATTATATCCCACATTGAGCGAGGGGAAGGGCCGTACATCAGGGATGAGCCGGGATCAGAGGAAGGAGGAACTGGGAGAAGCAGCTGCTCAGGTGAGTGCAGGAATAAGAGGGACCGGGGTAAAACTGCTGAGCTGAGGAGTGGAAGGAGCAGCTGGGAACAGCTAACCATGTGACTGGATTTGTCTAGATGGCTTTATTTTGGGGGAAATTGTTAGGGTTTTCTATACCTTGCATGCGGGTCTGGTCCTGTTTGACGACTTTCCTTCTTCTTATCTGGGAACAGATATCCCAAAACATGGTTAAATAAATGATTCGTGCTTGTAGCAGTAGCGTGGTCAGACGAAGCAGTGGTCAAAGCCAGGAGACCAGCAGTAGCGTGGTCAGACGAAGCAGTGGTCAAAGCCAGGAGTCAGTCAGTAGAAACAAGCAGAGTAGACAGGGAACACAGGAGCAGGAACGGGTACCAGGATCAGGAACACGGAAGAAACGCAGGAACAAGCAACTAAGCACACGACTAGCATAGAGACCTGTTGCCAAGGCAAGGAAGCACTAGCTGGGCCCGGCCTTAAGTACCAGGACCCGGTGATGTCATCATCCGGGGCTGCGGGTTGGATTCCCGTCGCGGCCCCTTTAAAAGGAGAACTGATGAGCGAGCCTAGAGAGGGGCACGGCGTGAGCCGGCGGTGTCTCCCCGCGGACCACACAGGGAGGCCCGCCACAGAGCTGAGACATCCGCTGCGGAGCTGGGAGCATGGGGAGCGGCCCAGAATTGGAGGCGGCGGCCCACAGTCGCAAGAGAAGCAGAGCCAGGCACTGGAACAAGCAAAACAGGGGTAAGAGGGCCTGGCCGCGGGCCTGCTGCGGCCAGCACACACAACTGAAGTCTGGTGAGGATGGAGAAATTTGATGTTAAATAGGCATCCCCAAAAGAGAAATTACAATTTTTGCATACCTGGAATCCTTCTTTTGATTTTTTTACCTCACAGGAACTAGAAGTGTCAACTTTGAAATGACCTAGGTCGATTGGTCTCTTTATCCTTTCTATTAGTTTAATGGATGTTGATTTGTTTCTTTTTATGCTGATTGGGAGGGGGAGGACGCCCTTCTTATATTTGTACTAGAACTTCACTTTTCATAGACATGGTGCATACAAAACAAATATCATCATCTTAAATATGTCATTGTTTGTGTTGAGATTCAAAAAATACTTGAACCATCAGACCGTGCTGAAGCATTGGGTCATTACGAAAATGCTGCAGACAAGAGGGGATGCAACTGCTGTTACCCCCAAGTTCTTTTAAGTCTGGGGCTTCTCAAGGGCTGCAAACAGGTCTGATGCTCATGATGATCAAAATATGCAAATTAGGCTTCTTCTTAGGCCATATATATGCAAATATGTCTATATAATAGGGAAGTTCTGAGCACCAGACCTGTTTGTTTGTCCTTGTTCTGAGACATGTCCATGCTGGGAAAACCCTGACCATTGTCTCTGTGATTCTCCCTCACATCAGGTAATGTCTGTCCTTTATTTTCTTATCCAGGTACTGAGGAAGTGACTAAACCTGTACCAGAGAGAGATGGAGGGGACACCTGCCCATGTTGTGACTGGGAGAAAAACTTCTGGACTCGTTATAAACCAGAGGAAGGACTAAGAAACCCAGACTCCACTAAGAAGAGGACACCCTGTGATCAAAGTACCAATGATACCCATACTATGAAGCTTCAGAGAAATTGGACAGTAGAACAACAGTCTGAATGTAATGAATGTGGAAACTTCTGCATGGATCAGGGAACTCTAAACTCACAAGATGGATTTCATAGAGGAGAGAGACCACATACATGTACAGACTGTGACAAGAACCTCAGTCAGAAGGATCCTGGCCCACTAAATGAGAAAATCCACATTAACTACAATAGACCATTTCTCTGTCTTGAAGATGGGAAATGCATCCTTCACAAACCAGAACTGATAATGTCTAAGAGAAATCACACAGAAGAGAAGCCATTTCCATTAACTGAATGTAGGAAAAGCTTAAATCAGAAAGGACATCTTGCCCAACAGCTGAGAATTCATACTGAAGAGAGACCTTTTTTATGCAATGAATGTGGGAAAAGCTTCACTTTGAAGGGAAACCTTCTGATACACCAGAAAACCCATAAGGGAGAGAGACCCTTTGCATGCACTCAGTGTGAGAAGAATTTCATTCATAAGAAAAACTTAATAATTCATCAGAGAACTCACACAGGGGAGAGACCATTTCCTTGTACTGACTGTGGGAAAAGATTTATTAAAAAAGAAGATCTTCAGATGCACCAGAGAATCCATACAGGAGAGAAACCCTTCTCATGCAAGGAATGGAGGAAAGTTTTTAGTAAGAAAAGAGATCTTATTCAGCACCTACGAACACATACTGGGGAAAGACCCTATCCATGCACTGAGTGTGGGAAAAGCTTCAGTCAGAAGGGAAGTCTTACACAACATCTGAGAATTCACACTGGAGAGAGACCCTTTACGTGCAGTGAATGTGGGAAAAGCTTCAGTCAGAAAGGAGCACTTACACAACACCTGAGAATTCACACTGGAGAGAGACGTTATTCATGCACTGAATGTGGGAAAAGCTTTATTCAGAAAGGGCATCTTCTGAGACACCAGAGAACCCATAAAGGAGAGAAGCTCTTTCCATGCATGGTATGTGAGAAATACTTTTTCAAGAAGAGATATCTTCTGTTACACCAGAGAACCCATGAAGGAGATAAGCCCTTTCTGTGCAAGGAATGTGGGAAAAGCTTTAGTCTGAAGGAAGATATTCTAGATCACCTCAGAGAGCACTGGTGATCTGAGGGCTGGAGAATAAATGAACAGAGTAAAATTCTCTAGTGAAGACTTGCGGAGTTACTTCATGTGGTGACCTCATTGTATAACATCTTCATTAGATGTCATCAGGGTGACTGCTACTATCCCTAGGAAGCCCTGAACTTTGGAACTCCCTCCCAACCGAACTGAGAATACAACAAAATTTAAAAACCTTCAAAAAAAGAACTAAAAACTTTGGATGTTCACCAAAGCCTACCAAAACACCCTATGACTCTATGCTACAACTTCCCTCCCTACCGGCCCATATAAACATGCAGAACCCATCCCAAGCACGTAATTTAACCTGTACAATTTAACAACCAAAATATGTTGATAACGAATTAGATAAATGTTAACAAGCATATGAATTTTTGAACACTCTGTTAAACATCGAAACTTTGTAAACCGTTGTGATGGCGAAACCGAACGACAGTATATATAACTCGATAAATAAATATGAAAAGAAGCAAAATGACAAATCCATGCTGGCCGCAGATCACCCTGAATAAAACAGTGCCCACTCTTACCTTCGGCACTGAGGCTAATGATGGTGTTAGCGATGGTCCATAATCTTTAGGTGAAGACAATACTGCTGGGATAGTTATAGGCCCTGGTGAAACCTGTTCATGGACCCAGCATAGCAACCGAAGAAAAAATCAACAGGACTGAATACAGTTGCATGGACCCCTAGAGATAAAAAGGAGATAATATACTGCTATTTTTATGCAATAAACCCTGATTTTAAATAGAAAGTTATGAGAGAGAGTGATCTTGCCTTTCCAAATCAGAGCTCATTTCAAATTACTAATTCAGGTATAGTAGGCAGGCTCCTTCCCTAGAGGATTTACAGTCGAAGGGGGAATTACTGATCTATGGTATTTTCCCTGCAGCGAATTCCCTGAACTTTTGTGCTTGGTACCGAACTTAGTAAATCTCACAGGAAAACGTACTGCAGCACAATGGCAGCCCCACATCCTAGTGAGATTCCTCTTTTTGGCTAAACAGTGATTCTTATCCTGTTTCTGCCATTGTACCTCATGGAGACATCTGTGAAATTTTCGGGTTTTATTCGTCAACCACTAAAGGGAATACGGATCCATCCCTGGGTGTCAGACAACATCCTGTTATAGGAATGACCTTGGACTTGCGCAGAAAATAAAGGAAGGTCAGACACTAGTTCAAATTACTCTACAGTTGGGATAATTAAATGGCAATTGCATAATTTTAAATGCAAGTTAAGTTTAGATACTGCTGCGTTTGGTACTCTGTGGGCTAACCCTGTGAACCGCCGTGTTCACCTCCTGCCCGGACCTTTGCTGCCTTTGCTTGATGTCGATGTCTCTGCGTGGTGGGAGGCCACCAGCCCGGGGCCACTGGGCTTCCTACAAGCGCCACCGCTGACTCCCGCACGTGTATGCACTTCAGGCCAAAATTTTAAAGGGACTGCATCGGGAGCCCCCCGCTGTCCCTAGTGATGACATCAGCCAGCTAAGGCCTTTAAGAGGCCTCCAAACCTTGACGACTTCGCCTCAGCAATAGATCGACTCCGTTGGAGAAGTAGATTGCCTCTGCGTGTTTCTGATTCCAGCTTCCTGTCTCTTGATACCTGCTATGTTCTGTTCCTGAGTTACTGTGTCCTGTTCCTGGTTCCTTGTGGCAGTCTGGTCAATGTTTGAATTACCATCTTCTCCCTGGTCAGTCCTTCTCCTCATCTGTCTCCAGCATCTTCGTCCTGCTCATGAGGTCCCTTGTCCTCCACTCCCACTCCCTCTTCATTCCTTGCCTCTTCTAATTGGACTTCTGGCTTTGACTTTGGATTTGGATTTCTGCCTTGACCTCTGATCAGACCTTGACAGTGCTTGACCTCTGCCTGCCACTGACTGCTGCCTGTTTACCATTTCTGATTGAACTCTGCCTGCCACCGATCACTCCCAGAAGCTGACCTCATTCCCCCGCCGCCTGCCCTGACCGCTGCTAGTCTCTGAATCTGCTTTCTTCCATTGTGCTGACCTGCAACATCTTCTACTAGATGGATCTTCCTCTCCACAGAGGCCCACTCATAAGTCCAGCCGGTCCTGGCACCCTAGGGCTCAACGCTTATCTATTTTGCCTTTAGTTATGAACTAGAGCCGCAACTCAGAATCTTTGTAAATTAGGTTAACATAAAATCATATAACTTTCTAACCGCCTGCTGGACCCTTTATCCTTCCACTTCTCTCCCATCTTGTTCCTTTGCCACCCTGTTTCATGCAACTTATTTTTCATTTTCTAAATCTTTTGTTTTAACCCCTGTTATATGTAAACCGATGTGATATGCAAATGAATGTCGGTATAAAAAAGTTTTAAAATAAATAAAACTAAGGGGAACGAAGGCTGGTATTGGTGAAGCTCCTGTTGGGCCTCTGCTTCAGCCAGCTCTGCCTGCCAATGGTGGGGACCTGCAGGACTCCTCCCTGCAGGTTGTGCCAACCTCACCTTGGCATAAGGGTCTTCGCCCACAACACATTACATTTATTTTCTACTTATCTTATATCTCAGTGTTTACAATGTAAAACTACAACTGAAACTGTAAAAACCAAAACCAAACAAAAGAAATAATTGTATCTTATTAACTCATTTCCACGTATGCTGCTAATAAACTCATTGGCTACCACAAAAAAGTGTCTTCATCTGCTCCTCAAAGCTAATGAATTTGAATCATTAGGTTGTTGATTAAATCTGATAATCTACTGTAAGACCTTAATCTACTGCTGGACCTTATCAATGGAATCTTCTTCCCCCAGAACTTCGCCAGGAACAATGCCCTTTCTCCTTCAGAAAGAAACTGAAAACTTGGCTGTTCATTCAAGCCTTCCCTTGATGGGTCACTCCACAACTAGCGTAGTCTCTCGCCCCTCGTTTTCACAGTTCCCCCCCCCCCCCCCCTCCCCTTCTCCTGGATCGTTCCTGCCACAGTTCGATTTACAGAGCAGGCCATTGTCTAAGCTTGTATCTTACAGCGATTGTTATGTTCATTTCTCTTGTTAGAATTATGTTATGTTAAACTAATATCTTTTGCTCTTAACTCTCCCATACTGTAAATCCCTGTTCATTGTAACTTTATCTTCTATTTAATTGGTTACCCCTGGTTACGCTGTAAACCGGTACAATAAGACCTTCGTCTTGAGCATCGGTATATCAAAAGAATTTAAAATAAATAAAATAAATAAGATCTCCCACTCGAGACATCCCTTATAGATCTTTCCAGAGACACGGGAATGGTAGCCATTTTGTCTGCATGTACAGATGAGCAGACTGACACAGGAAAGAATAGAGATTCCTCTCCTCCACTTTCCCCAGCACATCACATCTCTGGGGGATCTGGAGATAGTGCTGTGGCAGCAGTGGAGTCCATGGATGATGGTTCGAATGATTCCGAGGATTTTTCCATGGATTTTGTGCTTTTACATAAGGCTTATTTAGCTAAGAAGGAGGTGATGACCAAGCAGTCACATTCCTAGGAAGTTCAGAAGCAGGCTAAGGTGGATAAATGGACCCTGCAAGAGTGTTCAGGCTGAATTCTCCACCTGCTTGGTCTCAGAGGACAACCAGAGAGTGGTTCAGACATTTCGGAAGACCCTGTTGGTGCAGGAGATCTGGCTGGGACTTCCCCGGATGGGGATATGGATAAGGATGTCTCAGACCTAGAAGAGATCCCAGTGGCTGAGGGAAATGACCCCAAAATGGTCAGGTCCTTCAGACATGAGGAGTTGAGATCACTGATTCCGCATGTGTTGCAAGAACTGGGTATTAAGATTCCCCAGGATAAATCCGAGCATGAGGGAATGGACCAGTGAAGGCTTTTTCCTTTCACAGATCAGGGAGTGGGATACCTCTGAAGTGGACTTAAATGTGGGCAGAGCTATGGCTATGCCTTATTACCTGAGGTTGCTTTGGAACTTCTGATGCTGCCTAAAGTAGATGCATCGGTCTTTGTAGTTTCCCATGTGGCAAGGGTGGACAATGTACAGGTGGATTTTCTCAGCCGGTAGGTGTTAGATCCTGGTAAATGTGAGCTATCAACAGAAGCAATGGCTCTTATCAGGGCCAGATAGGGTTCTCCATAGCTGGATTTGATGGCATGAGATGGAACGCCAAGGTGGTTCGCTTCTTCAGTTGAAGGTGCAAGACTGGAGCAGAGGGATTGGATGCTGTGGTGCTTCTGTGGCTGACTGGAATCCTCTTATATGTCTTCCTTCCTTGGTTCCTAATAGGAAGGGTGTTACAGCAGGTAGACAGATATCAGGGGAAGGGGATCCTCATGGCTCTAGAGTGGCCATGTCAGCCGTGGTTCGTGGATCTCATAAATCTCACAGTGGATTGCCTTTGAGGTTGAGCCACCTTCAAGGCTTGCTGCACCAGGGCCCTATTGTCTCGGATCAGGCAAATTCCTTTTGTCTCACTGCCTGGCTTTTGAGAGACATTGGTTAAGGAGCAAAGGCTATTCAGAAGCGGTTATTGTGTTAGGCAGGCTACCCTCCGGCCACTCAGGGAGCCCTTTCAGACTGGTGGTGGCAATGTGGACCCCTGTGTGAAGAGACAACGAGAAGCACAAACAAGGGTTGGGTTGAAGGGCCAAGGAGGGACCAGGGGAGGCTTCACCTATACCAAATGTCATTCCCACAGGTTGAGCCATTGGTGCAGGTGGCCAGCAGGACTTATGTGGGTCCCAAGGCATAGCCCAACACAAGCAGAGTCCAGTAAGCGTTCCGGGGTCAAGGCTGGCAGTGAGCAAGCAGAATCCAGCAGGCAGACAGAATCCAGTAGCCAGTCCGAGGTCAAGGCAGGCTTCAGGCATGCAGAATCCAATAGGCGGTCTGAGGTCAGACAGGCAAGAAGTCAAACTAGGAGGGAACAAGGATGACAACAGGCAAGGAGCAGCAGACCCAGGGTCAGGACGAGGCACAAGCAGGAAGGGCTGTAGCACAGACGCAGGACCAGAGAGGGAGAAGCCAAAGAACAAAGAGCAACACACACTGGGGAGCAAACTACCCATACAACCTGTTGCTGAGGCAGGGAACCCTGGGCCAGAAGACTGTCAGGTAAGGAATGGCATGTGATGTCATCAGGTCTGGCCGCCTGGGTTCCCCTCTCCAAAGCACACATAAATTATGCACGCGCCCCTCTGCACCCATCTATGGGATCGTTGTACACATGCGATGGCGTCTCATGGCAGTTTCCAGCAGCGTGGTCCCTTGCTGGTAGGTCGGGGAAGTTGGTCATGGTCTAACAGTTGTGATGTCACTTAGGGCTAGGAGGCCTATGACATCCCTGGCTTATGTAGGGTGTTCAAGTCGTGGTGTCTCAAAGCGGCAGCGTAGCCTACTCTGGCATCAGTAGTTCATATTTTGGCTTTCCTGTAGGAGGAATTACAGAAAGCACCCCCATACAATTCACTTAGATTTCAAGTGGCAGCCTTTGGCTTTTTTCGGGGGAAAGTATGCAGAGTGTCCTTAGTGCTGCATCCAGATGTCATCCATTTTCTTAAGGGGGTGAAGCATTTACATCCCTGTCAGAAAGACGTGTCCTCCTTGGAACAAATTGTGGTACTACAGGTACTCTGTGGGGCTTCATTTGAGCTCATGAGACAGACATCTTGTTTGCTTGGTGGTGATTTGCTCAGCCAGAAGAATTTCGGATCTCCAAGCTCTGTCATTCTGAGATCCCTTTCTCCAATTCACTGAAGATGGAGTGTCGAGTGTCGTTGCGCTTGGTGATATCTGTTTTTGCCCAAGGTGGTTTCGACTTTTCACCTTAATCAGATGATGGAATTACCTGGTTTCAGGAATTTGGATTCCAGAGATCCGCATGCGAGAGAGCTGCATTTGTTGGACTTTTGTAGGGCCTTGTTACACTACCTTAAAGTGACCAATGAGTTCAGGAGATCTGATCATGTCTTTATTTTTATTTTTTTTTTTTACTGGAGCAAAGAAAGGAGGTACAGCTTCCAAGGCAATCATTGCTAGGTGGCTGAAGGAAGTAATTGTATCGGCGTATGTTTGCAAGGGGCATCCGATCCCACATGGGGTTATGTGTACACTCTACTAGAGCGCAGGTGGGTTCCTGGGTTGAGTGTCAATTGATTTCACGGCAGGAGGTTTATCAGGCAGCAACTTGGTCATCTCTATACGCTTTCACCAAACAATACTATCTGGATATTTGGATACCGAAGGATGCACAGTTTGGGGACGATATGTTGCAAGCCAGCCTTTCGTGTTTTATTTCCAGTTCAAGGGAGCTCAGGTACATCCCAATTGTCTGGTCTGATCTGGGGTATCAACAGGAATGGAAAATCGGTTCTAACCTAATTTTTGTTCCTGGAATACCACAGATCATTCCGGAATCCCACCCATTCTGAAATGTTTGTTCGCTGAACTGTTTGTAAATAGTGGAGAGTTCTTTCTCTGGGGTGGTTTTGGGGGTTTCAATCCCCATTATTGATGTTGGGAATCCAATTTCAAGGTCCACCTTTCCTCTGCTCATTTAGCGGATGGGGTTGAGGTTAAGTTAGTGATGTTCTTATCTTGGCTTGGTGTATGGTCAATACTGAGAAGACTGCAGGTAGACCTCTAGATCAGAGTTTCTCAACTGGTGTGCCACAGCTGCAGTCTCATTTCCTTTTTCCCTCCTGGGCTGCAGGATGTTCTCCCGCCAGCAGAAGGAATGGGAGAGCAGCACTTATCGGCAGCTGCTCCTGCTTTCCACTCTGCTGCCTCTTCCCTGCAATAGAAACTGCAGGGGTGTCTGTAGGCTTCTGAGACTCGCTGGCCCAGTGCAGTTTAGATTGCAGAGGGAAGCTGGCAAAGGAGGAGGAAGGAGCACTCGGTAAGGTTGCTCCCAGACTTTTGCTGTTCAAGGATTGGGGGTGGAGTGGTGAAAGGGACAGATGAATGTGCCCCACAGGGAGTGGGGGAAGAGAAAAGGGAAGGTGATGATGCCAGGGGTGGAGGGAGAGGAAAGAAGATTATTAAAGGGAGGAAAGGTGGAAGGAGAGGGAAGGCAATGCTAGGGGGTGGAGGGAGCTGGAAGAGAAGGTGGTGCCAGGGGGTGACAGAAGACTGATGATATCATCAGTGGGGTGGAGGAGTGGATAGAGAAGGAAGGTGATGATGCCAGGGGATAAGGGAGAGGGTAAGTGATGCCAAGGGGGGAAGAGAAAGGAAAGAGAAGGTGGTTGACATGAGGAGAGTTGAGAGAGATGGAAGAGAAAGCGATGATGGCAGGGGATGAGGGGAAGGAGATGATGCCAGGGGATTAAGGGTGGAGGCAGAGGAAAGATAATGCCAAGGGGTGAGGGATGGAGTAGAGGCTGTGGGAAGGAGATGATGATGGGAAGTGAAGGGAGAGGGAAGGTGATGACGCAAGAGGATAGGGAAGAGGTGGTGGAAGGTGATGATACCTAGGAATGGGGGAGAGGGATGGGTGGGAGAGGAAAAGTGATAATGATGTGGGTGGTGGGAGATGGAAGGTGATGATGCCAGGATGGGGGGGGGGGGGGGGGAGAGAGTTAGAAGGAAAGGGAAGATTGTGATGATGATTCCAGGGGTGAGGAGGGTGGAGAGAGAAAGTGATATTGATGCCAGGGAGTGAGGGAAAGGGAAGGTAATGATAATACGAGGGAGTGAGAAGAGATGGTGGGAATGGGAAGGGGAGGAGGATGATGCCAAGGGCGTGGGGGATAGGGAAGAAGATGATGCCAGAGGAGAGACATGATTATGATGCTGGGGGAAGAGGAAAGGGAGAAGGTGATGATGCCAATAGGATGGGAGGAGAGGGAAGAGAAGAGAACATGACGGGAAGTGGATGGTGTGCTACAGCGAAGTGTCACCCCACCCCTCCCATGCCAGGTGTGCCACTGTTATGATATTGAGGTGTTTGGTGGATTCTCAGTGGCAACAGTGATGTCATCTCCTAAGGGGAGGAGCCCCGTAGGGAGACTGATGCACCAGGCTAGACTCAATAGTACAAACACAGAGTTTCTTTTATTGTACAGCTAGGATGACCACCAGAAGTGGCAGTAGAGAGCAGATTAGCTGGTAGCAGTCTGTAATCCTTGGTGAGGGAAACCCGTCCCACGATGGTGGTGTAAGGCCCCGATGCAGATGTCCAATAAGACACTGTAGGAGAGACAGACTGGCAGATGTTAAACTCACTCCCGTAGCTGAGTAGAGAGAATCCCAATGAGCAGTAGGGGGGATAGGTGTTAGCAGTCTGTGGTCCTCAGCAGAGGAGTCCCGTTCCACAATGGTGGTGTAGGGCCTAATGCAGAGAGGTAGCGAGGAACTGATGAGAGACAGACTGGTAGAAGTTGTACTCACTCTCTGTAGCTGACAGATGGATTTCCAGCAGGTTGAAGAATGGAGCAGGCACCAGGATAGACACACAGGTCTTTGAGGAGCGAGTACCTGTTAGAAGATAGGCCCCTGTAAATAAGCAGAGGGCCCCCGAGGAGCGGGTACCCAGGTTAGAGAACCCCAAAGGGTGAAAATAGCTTCCAGTGGATAGAAGCGGCAAAGTAGCTTCAGACTGGGGCAAACCAATCCTTGCTAACTCGGTGAGAGTCGGCAAAACCTTAAATATGCAGAAGCAGTGACGTCACTCGAGGGGGACGCCCCCGAGGTTCGCGCCAACACTGCTACAAAGGTAGGGACTCGCACACGCGCGCATGCCCTAGGAGGCCTCGGGTCAAGATGGCTGAACGCCACACCAAAACCGCTCTGGGGAAGCCGGAGGGTGCGGCAGGGAGATGCCACGGACGCCGTCCTATCGAGGCTGGTGGAGAAATGTCGGCGAAGCATGTCTGCGAAGTTGTCTGAAGCCTGACAGACGCAACAGCCACGAAGCAAAAAAAGGTTGAGAACTGCTGCTCTAGATTATATAGCAGTGTCGGTGAAGCTTTTTGTTCTCTGTAACCATCTGCGGCTAGGGATGCAAAACCCACTTGTCTGGCATGATCTGTGCTATTCCAGGAATGAAAATTAACAGGTAAGAACCAATTTTCCTTTTTTACTCATGTTTTAGTGCAGTTATTTACCTTTGTAATATGCATTTTAGCACCTAAAAAACCCAAGCTAAGAAACCCGCAGTGTGCTTAGAGTGGGTGCATGCAAATCCCATGTAAAAGAAGGCAATAACTTTTCCCTAGCAATGCAGGGAAGTGCATTAAAGGACAGACAGCTTAAGATACATTTTCTGAATGCCAGAAATTTAAGACCTAGGTTAGAGCACGAGTACAACTTAACTCACATTTGAAATGGCCATGTTATACTATTGCTGAGCCCGGTGTGGTAGGGTCTAGCTTTTTCTACCACACTGAGCACAGCAATAGAATAACTTTGGCTACTAGAAAGGTGAGTTTACTCCACATCAGACACAGGAGTTTAATTTCCAGTAAGCTCTCGTGGCAGGCACTTAGATGAAATGCAATCCAGGGTGCTGCTTACATGTTGTGGGAAAATAGGAAGGTAGTAAGAGGATGTGAAGAACTTTGTAACCCAACAGAAATTAGTAGAACAAAGATAATCACTAATGTAGTTAGTGTAATTGCTTGACATGAGGCCTATAATTTCTGACAATAATTATGCCATTTTTCTTAGCTTGCCTGGTAACAAGAGACAAGTCATGAGATCAGATATGTTAGCAAGGAGTTAATCATGAGACTAACTGCGCAGAAAGCATGGAAAACAGGACATCAGCAAGCTAACCGCAACTACTGCTGCTGATGTGGTGAGCACAGATAGCTGAAGCCTCAATAGATAATATGAAACACAAGGGAGCAGCCCAGAGAAGAAACTGGGACTTAGGTCAGGAAAATTAGCATAAAACATACTAAAGTCAGACAGGTTAGATCAGAGAAAGAACAGCTCAGAGAAAAAGCTTGTTTGGACATTCCAGTGACCAATGACCTGTTCCTCATCTCCGACGCAGTGTTTCCAGTTTTCCAAGATATGTAAGACTTGCACTGGAAACCGTGAGGGGAAGTATCTTTGTATATAATCTTAATGCAAATTTAATCTTGTATGCTTTCATTGCTTATTCTTAGAATTATAAGTAAAACTTCTATACTTATTTATAAAAGTGTTGTGTATTCTGTGATGTAATAAACTACCACTTAGCCCACCTTTTACACACAGGAAACAAATTCTCACACTTTCAAGAATGGCAAGTAAAATCAAAGCATAATCTCTCTGGGCAAGGCACAAACAGCAAACTTAACAAAGTATAAAACTCTATGGGGAGACACCAAAGTCGGATGCACAGCACCAAAGCGCTTGTTGTTTAGCTGAAGGTGCCTTCCCCAGAGAGCTTATGTTTAATTTTATTTGCCATTCCTTGCCAAAAGGCATTGCATGTGAGATTGGTGCTGTGCATCCCAATTTGTGGGCACATCCTCTCATTTCAGTCCTCATTTTGACAAAGAATAGCAAATAAAATAAAAGAATAAGCTCGATGGGAAAGGCATCTACAGCTAGATGAACAAAGCGTAGGCTGTCTTGGTGGGCACCAACAGCTGAAGACTACCTACTTTTATCACTGTGTGTTTATTGTCCAGCTTTTCAGGATAACAGAAAACCAGTGACTGCTGCCTTCCTCAGGTTTATGCTGGAACTGTAACTCCTGGGTCTGACATGGAGTAAACTCACATTTCTGGTGGCCAGTATTGTCTCTTGTTGTGCCCAGTGTAATAATCCACATCAGACCCAAGAAGGACTTAAATTTCCAATGTAAATTCTCTGGGGCCGGAACCTACAGTTTAACAATGCATAAGCTCTCTGGGGAGGGCACAAAGTGAGATGCACAGCGCCAAAGTGCATACTATTCAGCTGAAGATGCCTTCCCCAGAGAGCTTATGTTTTGTTCAGCTGTGGGTGCAAACCCCAGAGAGCTTACAGTGGAAATGTAACTCCTTAGTCATCTGAGGTGGAGTAAACTCATTTCTGGTGGTCAACGTTATTCTACTGCTATGTCCAGATTGGTAGAAACAACTTGACACTATCAGATGGGCACAGCAATAGAATACATGACATAGGAATAGAATATCTTGGCCACCTTTTACTTCACCTCAGGCCAAGGAGCTAAGTGCTTTAAATAGGAGCCAGTGAGACCAAAATTGTCCTTGTATGTAAGTCTGACACTGGGCATCCCAGTTTGGGCACAATCTCACATGCAAGGTCATTTGCATTTTTTTGTAATTTATCTTTCTGATTTTTGCAACTGGAAAGAACAACAGGGGGTTTGTTTTATGAAGTATTCTCATGGCACTGCTGCATTTAAGAACCATTACTCTATTTGAAAGGAAAGTTTCCAAAGCTGAAGTTCTGCGAACTGCTCAGAACTTCTTTGGGGCTCTGGCCCACAGCTACGTTTTTGGTAGCACAGGTCTGCTAATCTTCTCCAGGGTCTGTGCAGAACTAAGGAAAACCCTTACCCCAACCTCCTGCTGGCTCTGGGTAGGTATTTCCAGGGGACAGTTTGTTCAGCTACTGGCCCTGTATTGCCTTCAAGCATGGTTGCTGGAAAGCAACAGTATCCAAGTGAGCATGCTCTGTGCCCTTCTCTCATAAATGGGCTTAAAGGAAAAGTCACCAAATGCAGTTCTGGGCTAATGTAAAGTCACCCCACCCCCTGTGTGATGTCATCACTCTGCGCCCAGCAAGAAGAGGAACTGCCCCCTGTTGGAAGACGGACACAAAAAAGCTTTTTCTTCTTTCATTAACAGATTACAGCTGGAAACCAGAAACCTTTAGCCTCAAATTACAGCTTCCGCCTTTCTCTCCTGCTCCTGTCTCGAAGCTGCACTTGTAGGAGGCAAACAATCAGTTCTTTTGTAGCCTGAGAAAGAGCCCTCAAATCATTTCTGATCCTGAAAGCAGCAAAAACAGAGGAAAATGCCTGCAGGAGCCTCTGCTCAGGTAGGAGATTGCCCTCAACTTCCTGCCCTCTCTGTACAAACCCTGCTGCAGCTTTCTAACCTGGGACACGGCCAAGTCCTCCCTGACTTCAGTACGGTCTCCAGCAGACCTGGGGCACGGAAAAGGCTCCTCCTGACCCTCCTGATTTTAAGGAGGGAGATCAGGAGTCCCACAGAGTGAGACTTTGTATCGCAGGCTCTGTGTACCTGCTTTCTATTTGCTATTATCCTACTCTGGGGCTATGCTATGTGATTGTGCATTATTTACATCCAGAAAACTCTCTCCCTTCCCTGCACTGGGATATCTCTTGCTGAATGTGATGCAGAAGGTGCTGAGTGTTACTGATTTGTGTTTCAGGTCCCAATAACCTTTGAGGACATTGCTATCTATTTCTCCCAGGAGGAATGGGAGTATTTAAAAGAATGGGAAAAGGAGCTTTACAAGGATGTGATGAAGGAGAATTATCAGATGCTCAGCTCACTAGGTAAGAAGGCACAGTTTATCTTTTTTTTCTGAAAAATATTGGGAGGGGGAGGAAAAGAAATATTATTTGATTATAAATTGAGTGAAAGCCTCTGTTTTGCAGCTCAATATAAGCAAGGCTTTTTCTATGATTTTCTCTAACATAGCTTAAGGGAGAGGAATGAATGACAATCCCAGCCAGAAAGAGAGAAGAAGAGGCAGGGCAGAAAGAAATAAGAATCTAAAACTTGAAATGATAAAGTCCCAGGAGAAAGGTTGAAAGTAAAAATATGTGGAGAGAGGAGATGGGGCTGAATGAGGAGGGAGAGAAAGATGGATGAGAGGGACAGGACCATGGAAGAGTGAATGAATAGGAGAGGGATGGGAGAAGGAGAGAATGAAGAGAATGTGAGAGGGCAGTAGGGAAGAGCACCCAGGAAAAAGATCTAGGCATCATAGTGGATAATACTTTAAAATCGTCGGCTCAGTGTGTTGCAGCAGTCAAAAAAGCAAATAGACTGTTAGGAATTATTAAGAAGGGAATGATTAATAGAACATAAAATGTCATAATGCCTCTATATCACTCCATGGTGAGACCACACCTTGAATACTGTGTACGATTCTGGTCGCCGCATCTCAAAAAAGATATAGTTGCAATGGAGAAGGTACAGAGAAGGGCAACCAAAATGATAAAGAGGATGGAACAGCTCCCCTATGAGGAAAGGCTGACAAGGTTAGGGCTGTTCAGCTTGGAGAAGAGACGGCTGAGGGGGGATATGATAGAGGTCTTTAAGATCATGAGAGGTCTTGAACGAGTAGATGTGACTCGGTTATTTTCACTTTCGAATAATAGAAGGACTAGGGAGCATTCCCGGAGAGTACCACAGCCAGGCTGGCAGAGGGTCCCGAAGGGCCGAAGACGACTTCAACAGAATGCGATTGAAGATAGCTCTGGAGAGGCTCCTGCTTGACTGATATATTACCTTACAAACTGTTTACTTAACATACCATATTGTTGGAGTTTGCAGTAGACGGAAAGAGGTCTGAAGGATAGAAGGGCTAGCAGAGGTCATTATGGTTAATGTTGATTCATTGTTGGTTTGGTTACTTTGATATATTGATGAGCAACCCCAGAGGTCGGGGGTATGGGGAGTGATAATTGTCTTCCTCCATGGGATACGGGCACATTGAAATTGTGCTCCAGGTTAAACAGGGAAGGGTTGTGGGAGGGGAGAAGGGAGGGGACGGGAATAGGATTCTCAAGATATAGCTTGGTTGTTGGGTGTACCCTTATTAATGTGATGGGGGGTCTGCTAAAGGGGGGAACGGTTGCCCTTCAGCCGGGAGGAGAAGGTTTGAGGTTGTAGAATGACTTCCTTTAAATTCTTCTCCCTAAACGTGAAAGGTCTCAATTCACCACGTAAGAGAAAATTATTGTTCAAGGAACTGGACAGAATGAATATTGATGTTGTAATGGTACAATAGACCCATTTACGGAAAAGATACCAAGGTCTATTGTGTAATCCTAAATACCCACATCAATACTGGGCTGCAGCATCGGTTACTTCAAAATATGCTGGATTGGGGATACTGATCCACAAATATTTTCTTTTTGAATTAAAGGAAACCTCTGAGGATCCTAATGGCCACTTTCTTCTAGTGAAACTGTCTATAGGGGGAGAGATTTACACTCTGGTGTCAATATATGGTCCCAACTCCCAAAAGGCGGATTTTTACAATTCTCTAAATCAATTACTGATATCCAGGGCCGAAGGCGCTCTGATCCTGGGAGGGGATTTCAATTTAACTGTTAACCCTCGCCTAGACACCTCACTGGGCTCCAGCTCAGACTCAAAAAAAGCTAAGGGTGCGCTGAAAGCTCTCATTCGATGCCAAGGCCTACGTGATATGTGGAGATCTCGATATCCAACTTCGAGAAATTATACTTACTTTTCTTCCCCACATAATAGCTACTCCAGGATAGACATGTTCTTATGCAGCGCAGGTTTACTTCCTAGAATGTCTAAGGCCGACATTGAACCAATTTTATGGTCTGATCATGCTCCAATTTGGTTTGCATTACAGGTCAGGGATTATGATCGGGGTACCAGATTCTGGCGGCTCAATGAGTCTCTCTTAGATGATCCTGCTTATCTATCGCAGGTGGAGTCAGAAATCCAGGAATACTTGCAAATAAATGACAATGGGGAAGTTAACCCGGTAGTACTATGGGATTGCCTAAAGGCGGTGCTCCGGGGCAAATTTATTGCGAGGGCGGCATTGTTAAAGAAACAGCGGGAGCATGAAAGGACGAGGCTACTTCAACAGCTTAGGGAGTTAGAGCGCATCCATAAACACTCTGTCTCCTCCTCGGTGACCTACACCCAACTTGATGACCTCAGAAATCGCATTGCAGCCTTAGATGCGGCATTCATTGCCCATCAAATGCAAATGACCCAGCAAAGATATTTTGCTGATGGGGAATAAAACTGGTAAGGTTTTAGCTAATATTTTGAAACGTTGGCAAGCTCAGGCCACAATTGTCAAAATAAAAAGCAAGGAGGGCGACATGCTGACTGATAATAAATCCATTAGACGGCGCTTCCATCAATTCTATTCTGAACTACATACAAGGGATGAGGAGATCTGTATGGGAGACACTGATAAATATTTAGCGGCCTCCAAAGTTCCGGCTTTAGAGGAATCCCAACAACGGATATTGAACAAGGATATCTCGGAGCAGGAAATCATACTGGCTATCCGCTTCCTCAAACCTGGGAAATCACCAGGGCTTGATGGTTATACAGGGCGGTTTTACCAAACATTTGCCCCATGCATCGCTCCTGTCTTAGCTAAGTTCTTTCTTGCCCTTAAAGAGGGGTCATTATTATCTTCAACTGCTAAT
The DNA here is from genome assembly GCF_901001135.1 of Rhinatrema bivittatum. Taxonomy (NCBI): domain Eukaryota; kingdom Metazoa; phylum Chordata; class Amphibia; order Gymnophiona; family Rhinatrematidae; genus Rhinatrema; species Rhinatrema bivittatum. The sequence goes on along the minus strand of NC_042616.1, from coordinate 36,344,864 downwards.
ACTGCTGGTATCATGATTTTGGCTAAGCCGGGGAGAGATCCCACAGTCTGCGGTTCCTACAGGCCGATTTCCCTCATAAATATTGATTTAAAAATCTTGGCGACCCGGCTGAATAGTTTTATTGCCCACATTATCCATCCGGACCAAGCAGGATTTATTCCTGGTCGCCAAGCAAGTGATAACGTTCACAAAATCGTCGACATGTTTTGGTGGGTAAAGAAACATAATATCCCAGCGGTAGCTTTATCAGTCGACGCCGAAAAAGCGTTCGACATGGTACACTGGCCTTATCTATTTGCACTATTACGTAAATTGCATTTTGGGGATTCCTTTATACAGTAGATTCAGCAGTTATATACTAACCCTCTAGCTTTTATAAAAATAAATGGGGGTTACTCATCCACCTTCCCGGTGCGGCGGGATACTCGTCAGGGATGCCCTCTATCACCCCTTCTTTTTGCAATTATTTTAGAACCATTCGCAACTCTGGTGAGAAATCATCCTGATATCAAAGGGGTAGAAGTGGGGCCTTTTACTTCCAAACTGTCTCTATTCGCGGACGACATATTGATACTGGTAACTGAACCGGATACATCCCTAAACCATGTGACTGTAGCCATGGAAGAGTTCAGTAAGGTCTCCGGTTTCTGGCTTAACTGGGAAAAGTCGGAAATTCTCAACAAAAATCTTTCTCACTCTTCTGAACAGGAACTTAGGACAAGGTTTCGATTTAAATGGGCTCAAGATAAATTAAAATATTTAGGGCTATACATTAGCGCCACACCAGACCTGTTTCACTTAAACTATGACAAATTGTAGTCTATGATTCTCAGGGAATTGGAGGAGTGGAACAGATATAGCATTTCCTGGCTAGGCAGAATTGCTGCAGTCAAAATGACTATCATTCCTAAATTGTTATAGCTGTTTCAGACCTTGCCGATTGAAGTTCCCAGACAAAAACTGTCCCAGTGGCAAAAAAGATTGATGCTTTATGTATGGGGAGGTAAACGGCCCAGGATTGCCAGACACACTCTCTACAAGCCCAGAAAACGGTGGGGGGGGGGGGGGGGGGATTGGGGGTGCCAAATTTAGAACGGTATTTCATGGCAGCTCGCTTCAAAACGATTGCAGATTGGCATAAGCAGTCTTATCCAAAGCCGTGGTTTCTATTTAGCCAGCAACTAGTTGGCGACTTACCTTTATGTAGCCTTTTATGGCAGCCTAAGCACACCTGGACGATACATCCAGAGGAGGTCCTACCACCCACCATGTTACTTTCCCTTCGACTTTGGGCTGCCAAAAGATGTATGCTCCTGGGGAAACGAGAATATCACCACTCTACTTATTTGTATGCCAATAAGAATTTTACCCCGGGATATGAAAATCCAGCTTTCCAGAGGTGGAAGGACTGGGTATTAGTACATGGGGACATATATGGGGTCCAAGGGCCTTATCTCTTTTCAGGACTTGCAAGCAAGATACGGGATGGAGGGGTCTGATATTTTTTTATACCTCCAACTACGTCACTTTGCACAGTCTTCTTCATTAAGTGAACACCTCCAACTCGGGAAGTCGGAGTTCGAGAGCTTTTGTAACAAAGCAGATTTCACATTTAAATTATTGTCAGTGTTATATAATCTGTTAGGAATGGAACCAATTGTGAAAACTACTTCAATGTTGGCGTGGGAACAGGATTTACATGTTGCTTTTTCTTCCCAGGAGTGGGAGGGGATTTTTACAAACATTGGCAAGGGGCTAATTGCTGCTTCGTTAATTGAAAATTCACTGAAGATGTTGTTTCATTGGCATTACTATCCGACTCGCCTACATCGTATGATGCCACATGTATCCGACCAGTGCTGGAGGGGTTGCCATAATGAGGGTAGTTATCTGCACATGTGGTGGGCTTGTCCTCTTCTTCGTCCACTGTGGCAAGCTATTGACTCCTGGATTCAACGTTTGTGTGGCATTTCTGAAAGTTTACTTCCACAGCATGCATTACTGGGTATTCCCATGATTTCGGGAAAGGAGGGTCTTAACAGATTAATTATATTTGTACAGCTACTAGGATTGAAATTGCAAAGAAATGGAAGTCTACCCAAATACCGACTCTGGCCGAAATACGAGTTAAATTGGGGCACATACATATCATGGCCGAGATAACTGCTAGGCTTAAGAAACAGCTTCGTCAGTTTCAGGACACTTGGACAGTCTATATTACATGGAAGGAGGATTACTTGCTTGATATTTCCAACTGAGACACTAGTATACAGTTCTTTGGTTATCTTTTCTGCTGTGATTTCTTTGATATTTTGTGACTAATATTCCCTTTGGCAGATTGCCTATTTATTGTTCCATTATTACTTTAATCTATTATCTCATGTGCGCTATTAGCATATGGGGGGAGGGGGGGGGGGTTGGGAGATAGACTGTATAAATTTAACAGAGACAAAGACAAGTGGAATGTGGTCCATTCACTTTATTCTTATGTGGTTTCATATATACATTTATATGCCTCTACATAAGGTTATTCTTGCTGTTACTGGAATGATTCTAGTTCTATGTTCCATGTGATTTGTGCCGGTTACGGCTTATGTATATGTTTAAAGCTTTTTCCATATGTCCGTTAATACTCTAATAAAAATATTTCAATTAAAAAAAAAAAGAAATAAATGGCTGCTTCATGGAGCAGCTGGTACAAGAGCCAACAAGAGGACAAACTATTTTAGATCTAGTCCTTAGTGTAGCACAGGATTTGGTGCGAGAGGTAACAGTGCTGGAGCCATTTGCCTATAGTGATTCAACACGATGAAATTTGACTTAATAACTGGAGGGCAGGCACTAAAGATTTTAACTGTGAAAGAACTTAACCTTCAAAAGGGTGACTATGATAAAATGAGGAAAATGGTTTAGGGAAAAACCTGAAGGCAGCTGCAAAGGTTGAGTTTATATCGGGCATGGACCTTTGTTTAAAAAACACGATCTTGAAAGCCCACACCAGACTTCTTCCACGCATTAGAAAAGGTGAAAGGAAGACTAAATGACTACTGGCATAGTTAAAAATAGCTAAAAAAAATATATATATATATATATATGTTTCAAGAAATGGAAATGAGATCCGAATGAAGAAAATAGGGAACAGCCTAAGCTTACTGGGAAGTTTAGATGCAAAGTATTAATAAGGAAGGTAAAGAGAGAATTTAGAAAGAAGTTTGCCATAGAAGCAAAAACTCAGAATAAAAACTTCAGGTTCAGCCTGAAAGGGAATCAGTTGGATCATTAGACGATCGAGGGATAATAGGGGGCACGTAGGGTTGATAAGGCCATAGCAGAGAGGCTAAATTTAATTCTTTGCTTTGGTCTCCACTGAGGAAAATATAAGAGGAATACCCATGTCAGAAATGATACTTAAATGTGATGATTCAGAGAAACTGAAACAAATCTCAGTGAACAAGGAAGGTGTACTAGGGCAAACTGGACAAACTAAAGCGTACCACATCACCTGGAGCAGAGTACTGAGAGAACTGAAAAATGAAATTGCAGTTGTAAACTATCATTAAACTAGTCTATGGTACCTGAAGACCGGAGGGTTGCCAATGTCCCAGATTTTAAAAAGGGATCAAGGGATGATCCAGGAAACTACAGACCAGCGAGTCTGACGTCTGTGCCAGGCAAACTGGTAGAAACATTCATAAAAAAAAATTACTTAATATATAAATAGGCATAGTGCAATGGGACAAAGCCAACATGGATTTAGCCAAGGGAAGCCTCACCAATCTGCTAGATTTTTTTTGAGGGTCTAAATAAACATGTGGATAAAGGTGAGCCAGTTGATATAGTATATCTGGGTATCCAGAAAGCATTTGACAAAGTCCCTCATGAGAGACTTCTTAGGAAATTAAAAAATCATGGTATAGGGGGGCAGTGTCCTATTGTGGATTGGGAACTGTTTAAAAGACAGAAACAGAGAGTAGGGCTTGTTTGAGAACTTTTCTTCTTCTTATCTTGGGAATGGATATACCAAAATGTTGTGTAAAAAAAATAAATAAATAAAGATTTGTGCTTAGCATGAAGACTATTCTCCATTTTTGGTGAGCCACCCTCTCCTTCAGTTTTATGTTTTAGAGGAATGCACTGTATAGTCTGGTGGAGATGGAGAAATTTGATGCTAGGCATCTTCAAAACAGAAATCACAATTTTTATGTATCTGGACCCCTTCTATTGACTATCTCACAGGGCTAGAAGTCAACTTTTGAATGACCTAGGTTGTGTTACAGAAGCGGACCCTTAGGCCGAAGTGGAGTTGGCACAACCTGCAGGGAGGAGCTCCACACGACCCCACTGTTGGCAGGCGGAACTGGCTGGAACAGAGGCCCAACTGGAGCTTCACGAATATCAGCCCTCGTTCCCCTTAGTTTGAGCCCTCTGGTGCTGAGGCTGGCTGGGCTTAGGCGTGGGCCTCTGTGGAGGTGAAGATCCATTGTGTAGAAGAGGATGCAGACCAGCATGGTGAAGAAAGTGGAGACAGGACAGGCAGCAGGCAAACAGAGACAGGTTCAGACTATGATCAGAGGCAGGCAGAGTTCAGTCTGTGTCATGGTTCAGGTAGTGGTCAGGGCAGGGAGAGTTCGAGCAGGCAATGGTCAGAGGCAGGTGGAGGCCGAGCAGCGTCGAGGTCCAATCCAAGGCAAGCCAGAAGTCCAATCCGAATTCAAAGCCAGGAGTCCAATCTGAATGAGATGAGGAATGAAGAGGAGAAAAGAGGTTGAGGAACCACAGGAGCAAGATGAGATGATGAAGACAGACGAAAGGAAGACTGATGAAGAAGACAAGAATTTAGAAGACAAACCCGGACTTCCAGGGAACCAGGAACAGGACACAGGATCTCAGGAAAGACACACAGCGGAATCGGGAACCAGGAAACAAGGATCAGGAGCGCAGAGGCAAAATACTTCTCCAACGGAGTTGGCCTATTGCTGAGGCACTGAGGAATATTCTGGCCAGCTTTATATATTGGAGTCCCAGTGATGTCATCAAGCAGTGCCAGCCATGGTTTCCCACCACTGGCTCTTTAAGAAGGGCAAGGTCAGCGTGCATGCATGCCTAGGAAGACCTGGGACAGAGGTGGCATCGTAGGCTGGCTTGAGCATGGCAGTCTGCTGCGCTGACGAGGAGGAGAAACATTGGAGGTCCCAGGAGTAGGGAAGGCTGGCAGCTCATGGCAGGCTACCACATGAGAGTCGGGAGGTTTCCCTCGGCATCTGCAGGGTCCGGCTCGGATCCAGGGCTGCAGGTAAGAACGGTGGTCTGCGGGACAGGCCTGCAGATTGCTGAACACAACAGGTTGATTGGTCTCATCCTTTCTGTTGGTTTAATGGACGTTGATTTTTTTCTTTTTATGCTGATTGGAAGGTGGGAGGGGAGATGACTACCTTCTTAAATTTGTACTACAACTTCGCTTTTCTAAGACATGGTGTCTACTGAACAAATATTATTATGTTCAATATTTCATTATTTGTTTTGTGATTCAATACAAATACTTCAACCATAAAACCATGCTGAAGCATTGGGTCATTACAAATATACTGCAGACAAAAGGGATATAACTGCTATTACCCCCAAGTTCTTATAAACCTGGGGTTCCTTCAGGACTGCAAACAGGCCTGGTGTTCATGATGGGCAAAATATGCCAATTAGGCTTCTTCTTAGGCCATATATTTATAGATATGTCTGAATATTCAGTAGGTCCTGAGCACCAGATCTGCTTATGGCCCTTGTGAATGCTAGGAAAACCTTGATCATTTTCACTGTGAATTTCCCTCATATCAGGTAATGTCTGCCTTTATTTTCTTATCCAGAGATCAATGAATGCAAGGAAGGACATGAGGAGACACATCCTGAGGAAATGACTAAAACTGTATCTGAAAAAGATGGAAGGGATACCTGCCCATGTTGTGATTGGGAGAAAAACTGCTGGACTCATTATAAACCAGAGGAAGGATTAAGAAACCCAACAGGAGACTTCACTGGGAGTGTGATTCCCTGTGAGCAAAATATCAATGATACCCACAGAATGGAGCATAATAGAAACGAGACAATAGTACAACAGTCTGTATGTAATGATTGTGGAAACTTCTACATGGATCAGGGAACTCTAAAGTCACAAGATGGATTTCATGGAGATCAGAAACCACATAAATGGATGGACTGTGGCAAGAATCTCAGTCAGAAGGATCCTCTCCCAGTAAATGAGAAACTCCACACTAACTACAACAGACTATTTCTCTGTAATGAAGATGAGAAATGCATCCTTCACAAACCAGACCTGGTAACGTCTAAGAAAAACCACACAGAAGAGAAGCAATTTCCATTAACTGAGTGTGGGAAAAGTTTTAGTCAGAAGGGAGCTCTTACACAGCACCTGAAAACCCACACTGGAGAGAGACCCTTTCCATCCACTGAATGTGGGAAAAGCTATATTCAGAAGGGGGACCTGATGATACATCAGAGAACCCATAAAGGTGAGAGACCCTTTGCACATACTCAATGTCAGAAGAACGTCATTTATAAAGGAAGCCTAATAATTCATCAGACAACTCATACTGGGGAGAGATTTCCTTGCACTGAATGTGGAAAATGCTTTATTCGGAAGCAGAGTCTTCTGATACACCAGACAATCCATTCAGGAGAGAAACCCTTCTCATGTAAGGAATGTAGGAAAAATTTCAGTCAGAAAAGCGATCTTACTCAGCATTTACGTATACATACTGGGGAAAGACCCTTTCAATGCAATGAATGTGGGAAAAGCTTCAGTCATAAGGGAGCACTTAGACAACACCTGAGAATTCACAGTGGGGAGAGACCCTTTACCTGCACTGAATGTGGGAAAAGCTTCAGAGAGAAGGGATGGCTTACACAACACCTGAGAATTCACACTGGAGAGAGACCCTTTATATGCACTAAATGTGGGAAAAGCTTCATTCAGAGGGCAAATCTTCGATATCACTTGGCAAGTCACACTGGAGAGAGACCCTTTACATGCACTGAATGTGAGAAAAGCTTCAGTCAGAAGGGAGCGCTTACAAAACACCTGAGAATTCATGCTGGAGAGAGACCCTTTAAATGCACTGAATGTGGGAAAAGCTTCAGGGGGAAGTGGTGGCTTAACCAACACCTGAGAATTCACACTGGAGAGAAACCCTTTACATGCACTGAATGTGGGGAAAGCTTTAGGGGCAAGGGATGGCTTAACCAACACCTGAGAATTCACACTGGAGAGAGACCCTTTACATGCACTGAATGTGGGAAAAGCTTTATTCAGAAGGGGGACCTGCTGATACATCAGAGAACCCATGAAGGAAATAAGCCCTTTCTGTGCAAGGAATGTGGGAAAAGCTTTATTCGGAAGAGGAACCTTTTGATACACCAGAGAACCCATGAAGGAATTAAGCCCTTTCTGTGCAGGGAATGTGGGAAAAGCTTTAGTCTGAAGGAAGATATTCTAAGTCACCTAAAAGAGCATTGGTGATCTGAATGGTGGAGAATAGTTGAAGAGTGAAATTCTCTAGTGAAGACTTGCGGAGTAGCTTCACGTGTTGACCTCACTGTATAACAACTTAATCAGATGTCAGCAAAGTGACTATTACTTTTTAAATATGAAAAGAAGCAAAGAGACAAATCCATGATGGCCGCACATTGCTCAGAATAAAATGGTGCCCTTTTTCCCCTGCCCATCACAGTGTCACTCCTTCTGGTCACTCTGGATCGCCTCACCCATTTATTAAGTTAAACTGCATAACTTTAGGCAAGTATGTTCAGCAGGATGTGTATCCCATTGAATATTCAGAACAAGTTATTCAGTTAACTTTAATTAGATAATTTGTCTGCTAGCCAGCTTACTGAATATGCGCTCTATAAGACTGTGAGGGAGTCGGTTAGACAGATGATTGAGGGTTAATGGGGCACTTAAGCAAGATAAGGTCATAGTGGAAATACTAAATGAATTCTTTGCTTCAGTATTTACTGAGGTGGATGTAGAGGAGATACCTGTACCAGAAACTGTATTTAATGGTGATGATTCAGAGGAACTGAAACAAATCATGGTAAACCAGGAAGATGAAATAGGGGGAAAAAATCACCTAGACCCCTGCAGTTATCCCTTCCATCTGTCACATCCTCAATCTATCACTTTCCATTGCAACTGTTCCTATCAAACATAGTGATCACACCACTCCTCAAAAACCTCTCATTGGATCCTACCTTCCTTTCTAACTATCCCAGCTCTCTCTTCCTTTTTTCATCAAAAGTACTTGAATGTGCTGTTCACTCAATGTCTTAAATTTCTTCCATCTCCTGCCATTCTTGAGCCACTGCAGTGTTTTTCACTCTCTACATTCCACAGAAACTTGCAAAAAGTTCCCAGTGATCTGTTTATTGCTAAAACCAAAAGCCTGAATTTTATAAGTCCTGCACACGTAAAATTCAGGGATTATGCGCGTGGCCTGGCCCTGCGCACACTGTGCGCATTTTCAAAATGGCCCAGCCACGCACGTAACCCCGATATGTGCAGAAGTGCCGAGCCAGAAGAAAGGGGCGGGCCTGGGGTGGGGTCTGGCAGGGGAGGGGTGGGGGCAGGCCAGGACAGCGCCATGAGATGCTGTCCCGAGGAAGCGTGCACTGGCAGCCAGCCGGTGCGCGTAACTTACTTCTGCTCATCAGAGCAGGTAAGTTAAAAAAAAAAAAAAAAGGGTTAGCTAGGGTAGATTTAGGGGTCGGGGTTGAGAGGGGAAAAGGAAGGAAGGTTAGGCAGGGGGTAGGGAATTTCCCTCCCAGTCTGCTCCTTAATTGGAGCGGACTGAGAGGGAAATCTGGGAGGGACATGAAAATCTGGCGCACATGTGCGCGTGGGAACCGTATTTTATAACATGTGGCGCATCCCTTTTAAAATTGACCCCAAAGGCCTTTACTTGATCCTTATCCTCCTTGACCTATCTGATGATTTTGACACTGAGCACCACCTACTCCTCACTTGGGTTTTGGGATTCCATCATGTCTTGTTTTCTTCTTTCTTCTCTCATCACACTTTTAGTATGTCCTCTGGTGGATCTTCCTTGTCAGGATCCCACTATCAGTTGGTGTGCCTCAGGACTTTCTCGTGGGTCCTCTTCTCTTATTTCTCTGTACTAATTCCCTTGGTGCTCTGATCTTCTCTCATGGCTTTCAATACCATCTTTATGCTAAGGCTTCCCAGACTGACCTCTCTATACGAGAAATTTCATCAGGAATCCAGTTCCAGATCTCATCCTGCCTTACTGACATTGCTGCTTGGATGCACCACTTCCACCTTAAACTCAACATGGCCAAGACACAGAGCTCCTTATCTTTCCCCCAAACTCATTTTTCCTCTTTCCCCTCTCTCTCTGTTTCTGTGAATTACACTGTCATCCTCCCAGGCCCTTTAGCCTATAAACTTGGGTCATTTTTTATTCCTCTCTCTCCTTCTCTATTACATATTCAAGATACTGTTAAAATATTTTGTTATTTCTATATAACATCACCATAATCCATCCCTTCCTTTCTTAACACACTACCAGAATCCTTATCAACTCTCTCATCATCTTCCACTTTGACTATGGAAACCTATTTCTCACATCTCTCAGTGAACCATCTCTCTCCAAAACAATTGATCCAAAATTCAACTGCACAACTTTTACGCCCATTCCCTCTTCTCGTGTCACTATATTGGCTCCCTATCCATTTCCACACACACTTTAAGCTCTTCTTAAATACCTAAATGCTCTTCACTACTGTGCCTCTTATCTCTCCCTACATCCCTCCTCGTGATCTCTGCTCATCAAGCAAGTCACTCCTATCTGTGCCCTTCTTCTCCACCATCAACTCCCAACTCTGTGCTTTCTATCTCTCTGTATGCTTGGAACAGAGTTCCTGAGTTGGTGCATCAGGCTCCCTCTCTTACCTTATTTAAATCTAGTCTAAAAACCCAGCCTTTTGTGGCTGATTTTGCATCTTAATCCCAGATTGTCCCACTTATAACCTTATAAATTGTAATCATTTTCTTAACAAATGAAATTCCCAAAGTCTGTTTTACTCTATATGTTTGTCTAGATTATATTGTATGCTGTACTGAGAATGAACTGTTTAACATTCAGGAAAAGGACCTAGGAATCATTGTTAACACGTGCAAATCTTCTGCTCAGTGTGTAGAAGCAGCCAAGAACGCAAATAGAATGATAGGGATTATTAGGAAAGAAATGGAGAATAAAACAGAATATTATGACGACTCTGTATCACAACCTCATCTTGAGTATTGTAGTGACCAGAAATGCATACATTTTAAATGTGACATTTTCTTGGAAGCCATCAAGAACCTGGAATTGTGTGGCATATAAAAATTTTAAAATAATTAGAAATGATATAGCAGAATTAGGAAATGTAAAGTCAGGGGAGACCAAGATGGCCAAGGAGGTGAAACAATTCCCCTATGAGGAAAGGCTAAAGACGTTAGGACTAAAGTGCGGGAATTCCCAGCTTTCATGTGCAAATATGAAATGTCCATCTCCAACCATTATTTTTACATAGAAATAAGCCATTTTATGGCGCAAGATAAGGTCAAGAGGGATTTAAGTTTAGGTAAAGCCTTGTTCGAAGGTTTTTGTGACAAAGCTGGAAGCATCGCAAGGGTCATATCCAGAATTTATGCTATCATGAATGGAGATCTGAAGTTCCAACCTTCACACATAAAAAGCTGCAAGAGAGACCTTCAATGTAATTTGCGATCCAAGAGATGGATGATTTGTTTTTCCACTATTAAACATAGCTCCATTCCAGCTTCACTGGTTGAACATGGCTATAAGGTGCTATAACCATTGGCATATCACTCCATCCAAATTGCATAAATTCTATCCCGTAGTTGGTAATTACTGCTGGTGAGGGTGTGGGGGCTTGGGAACTTACTTCCATATGTGGTGGGAGTGCCCAAAGATGATTATTTATTGGGAAACGGTTGCGAAACTCATCTTTGACATAGCTGGAATTCAGATACTCTCAAGGATCCTCTTTTGTTCTTGTTCAACGTGTACCCTATGGACACGACATCTCATGACTTCCATTTAATTCATCAGATTCTATTAGCGGCAAGGGTAGACATTGCATTCGGTTGGAAGCAAATCGAGCTACATTCTCCAGAGAAGGTTACTCAGAGATTAGCAAGTGTATACTACCTGGACAGGCTGACTGCAGTCAAGCATAAAACATTATTTAAATTTGAAAAACACTGGCAACGCTATATATCTTAGCAAGAAAAAAAGTCGAGGACTTTATTTCATTTTTCTGTCATGTTTTTAATTGCAGTATAACTCTGTTTTGGAATATGCTTTACTTCCCAGGGGAAGGGGGCTATATTATCAGCAATGGGAAGGGAAAGTGTGGGGGGGGGGGGAGGGTCAACAGGGGTTTAAAAGGGAGAAACTGCCACTGTGAAGGGCTTCAAAGGGGCATGGGATAAATAATGTGGATCCATAAAGTCTAGAGGATGTGAATGAAGAGTGGGTGGCTTGTGGGAATGACGGCTACTACCTGGAGATAATACCCTTATTCAATAAACATACACACGGTTAATGCGATTCCAACATTGCTCTAAGCTTCAACAGCAATGAGGAAATGTGGAAAAAAGGATTTGCATTTAAAAAAAAAAAAAAAAAAGCGGGGAGTAGCTTGCTTATTACGGCGGTTACTACCCCAAACCAAGCAAGCCTGATACTTCACTTTCAATGCATATCCAGCATAGCTCTCTGCTTCAATGGCAGGGGGGGTGAAGAAAAGGGGATCTATATACAGACAACAACCAAGGATTGAATTACATAGTCTGGATAAATAAATAAGCAAGGGTTTAGTTTGCTTATTGCGGCGGTTAATACCCCTAACTAATAAAGCTAGATATTTCCTAGTGATCCTGATTACAACATTTAGAATCCTGTACCTAGTTAAAGATGTAGTTAGTAAATTTGTTTTCAACCGTTTTCATATAATCTTTGTTCGCTGTAAAGGCTATGCCTATGTGACAGGTTCACTGTCCAAGTTCTAAGTTATATGTAAACCAATACGATGTGCAAACGGATGTCGGTATAGAAAATATGCTAAATAAATAGATGCAGTTCCAACACTGCCCTCTACATTAATGGTGGGGGTGGAAGGGAAATAGAACCAAAGGTTACTAAGGGCCAAGAGTAACAGATAAGTATGAGAAAAAGAAAAAAGTGCGAAAACTTGCTGGGCAGACTGGATGGGCCGTGTGGTCTTCTGCCGTCATTTCTATGTTTATGGGAAGTTTTATTGGCAAAGCAAAAGGGTTAGATAGCAGAATGATCATTTATATATAACATGTTGTATAATTAGCTAATTTGTGCACTATCATGCTCCAACATTTGTTTAAGATGCATGAATAAGCCGAAATGATACGGCTTTTGTCTGGTTTTCCTTGAAAATTTTAAATTAAAAAAAAAAAAGTTAGGACTCCAGCTTGGAGAAGAGAAGCTGAGGGGAGATACGATTGAGGTCTGTAAAATAATGAGTGGAATAGAACAAGTAAATGTGAATCAGTTGTTTACTCGTTGAAAAAGTGCAAAGATTAGGGAACACACAATGAAGTTACTAGGTTAAGAACATAAGAAATTGCCATGCTGGGTCAGTCCAACGGTCCATTAAGCCCAGCATCCTGTTTCCAACAGAGGCCAAACGAGGCTTATAAGTACCTGGCAAGGACCCAAACACTAAGCAGATTCCATGCTTCTGATGCCAGTAATAGCAGTGGCCATTCTCTAAGTCAACTTGATTAGTTGAAGTTGTACATTGAAAACTAATGAGAAAATAGATTTTTACGCAGCGCGTAATTAAGTTCTGGAATTCATTACCAAAGGATTTGGTAAAAGCTGTTCATGCAGGTGTGTTTAAAAAAAGGTTTGGACAAATTTCTGGAGGAAAAGCCCATTAACCATTATTAAGGTCTAGTAGCAGAAATCCACTGCTTATCCCCGGGATAAGCAGCATGGAATCTATCTATTTCTTGGGATCCTGCCAGATACTTGTGACATGGATTGGCAACTGTTGGAAGCAGGTTACTGGACTTGCTGGTTGGATCCATTAATGGCAATCTTATTATATCTTTTATATGTTTTTGTTCCATGCTATAGAAGTGATAAGTAGTAGTAGTAGTAGTAGTATTCTGAGCTGTTTCCAAGGTACCAGACAAACTGAAATCTGCCCCATACTCAGCACCTCTGCCAGAGAGGGAGGTGGGGAGCAGCTGGGCAGTGCATGCTGGGGGATATGGTTACTGGAGAATACCCAGCCCTGGCTTTTGCCTGGGTGCGGGGAGAGACAGGTAATGGCATCTGCACTTCCAGGAGCTGTGAGAGACTGAACTGATCTCCTCTCCCAGCTGGGGAAGCTAAGCCCGAATTGATCTCTCCCAGCCAGGGCAGCTGAGTCTGAGCTGCAGACCAGTCACAGGGATCCTGCTGCAGACTTCATCCCCAGGCTGCCAAGGAGGACCATCCCATGCCTTGTGCTCACTGCAGAGAGAGAGTCTCCCACAGGCCCGAGAGCTGCAGGGATTCTGCCTTTCTATGAGCTTCCTCTTAGGAAGAGCTAGGAGCAATACTTTAGAGATCCTGGGGACTGACTCCTTGGCTATTAAAGAGAACTATGAATACTATGTGGGATATTTTCACCGATTCAGCCCCTTCTCAGATAGATAGTCAGGTCTTGCTCTGTGCTGAACTTTGGGAAGATCCTCCGTCAGTGTCTGCCGAGGTGAAGAACCAGACTGAATCAGCTGAAGGAAGGTGTTAACTCCTCTTACATTATACATACAATATAGAAAGTGATGGGCAATAAGGACCACTAACCGTATAAGAACATAAGAACTTGCCATACTGGGTCAGACCAAGGGTCCATCAAGCCCAGCATCCTGTTTCCAACAGTGGCCAATCCAGGCCATAAGAACCTGGCAATTACCCAAAAACTAAGTCTATTCCATGTTACCATTGCTAATGGCAGTGGCTATTCTCTAGGTGAACTTAATAGCAGATAATGGACTTCTCCTCCAAGAACTTATCCAATCCTTTTTTAAACACAGCTCTACTAACTGCACTAACCACATCCTCTGGCAACAAATTCCAGAGTTTAATTGTGCTCATTTCTCATAGCATGAAACCTACCCAGTTTCAGGTTTTACTGTCACATTCTCACTTCTAGGGATCCTCCTTGCCTTCCCAGAGGTTCTTGAATTTGGAAACCGTTTTAGCCTCTCACCACCTCCCCTGGAAGGCTGCTTCATGCATCCCCCATCGTTTCTGCAATGAAATGTTTCCATATCGTAGACATGAACCTGCTCTCCTATAAACCTCCTCTGACTATGAATTACAGAAAAACAACTGGAGAGAGACCACAAGTCCAGAGAGAAACACAAAGATCTATTGCAGCAGCCTTATGGAGAACAAGGCCCAGCTCATGAATTCAGAGCCATAACCGGCCCAGGTCACATTCTGGGCAGAGACATGAAGATGTGCTCCCTCCCTCACTTCTCAGACAGAACATTTTCTAGCTGTATGTCCTAAAATACTGCAAGATACTTTGTGTGGCAAACTGAAAGGCTCGAGATTGATTAGATAAAACCTTTTTGGGCCTGGTGATTTTATTTATTTAGATTTATATTCTGCTTTTTGCAACATGGATTACATTCAGGTACTGTGGGTATTTCCCTATCCCTAGAGGGCTTACAAGCTACGTTTTGTACCTGAGGCAATGGGGAGGGTAAAGTGACTTACCCAAGGTCACAAGGAACAACAGCAGGACTCAAACCCTGGTCTTCTGGTTCTTAGCCTACTGCTCTAACCACTAGGCTACTCCTCCACTCTACTCCACATTTTCCTCTCCATCAGTTCTGCCTCCTTTTTATGCATCTTATCTATCTTTTCATTCAGTCTTGTTTTTCCTTCACTCTCTTTTTTTCTTTAACTATTAACTGTCACCTCTCCCTCTCTATCCTATTTGTTGCTAAAATCAACTTCTCTTCCTTGCATTTTCTCTTTCCTTCTGTCATTTTATATTCCCTTAGGGGGTCTAAATAATAATTTGGGTTATAAGCATCAGCTTAACGCTCCTTGTCTGCTGCCTCTAATGTGGTCAGTAAATATGGATTTAGACCCTGATATGCTATGAGGAGATGCACAATTTGGCAGCATCAACACCGTCATGTCAAATATAATACAGCCCTGTAAACATTGACTGTTGAGCACCTCAGGTTTCCCCATACTAATCTGCCAAAAGTGTAAAGGATAGTTAGTGTAAGGAACAAACCCTGCTGCCCCCCATTGAAATGAAAAAACTGGGATGCTGAGCCCATCCCTTCCCCCAATGCTGATTTTCTATTACGGCCTAGGATGAGGCACCCCCTGGATCTCCACCAATCAATATCCTCTCAGTGCTGGGTTGGTGCTAAAAGCAGGACTAATGGTGCCTTCGTAATTTGGCATTACAGATGGTTGCCTATGTGGAAGTCTCACTTAGAGGCTGATATAATAAGCCACACTAAGCCTACCATGGGTATTTACTTGTTTCAGCACTTTTTTTGGCACTAACCTTACCTGTCCTAAGAAACCAGTGATGTGCTTAGTGTGGGTGCAATTCAGAGAGGTGCATTAAAGAGCATATAGCTTAAGACACATTTTATAAACACTGGAAATTTAAGGCCTAGGTCAAAACAGGAGTAACACTTAACTCGCATTTGTGGTGGCTATGTTATACTATTGCTGTGCCCAGTGTGGTAGAAATAGCTACAGACTACCACATGGGCACAGCAATAGAATATCATAACTCCAGAAATGTGAGTTAACTCCTTGGCCTGACATGGAGTAAAAGTTAACAAAACACAGGAATAAACAGGTAAGTGCTTCAAGTTGGAAGGGGTGTGACCAAAATGGCCTTGCATGTAAGACTGGCGCTGGGCATCCACACTTGGTCACAATCTCACATGCAAGGTAATTTCCATTTTCTTGTAATTTATCTTTTTGATTTTTGCAACAGGAAAGAAAAACAGGGATCTGGTTCCTGAAGTAGTGTTCTGGCGCCACAGCATTTAGGAATCCATTACTCTATTTGAAAGGAAAGTTTTGGCAGCTCGAGTTCTGCAACCTGCTCAGATTTTCACTGGCCTCTTGTCCACAGCTTTGTCTTTGGTAGCACAGGTCTGCTGATCTCTTCCAGGGTGTTGCATTCGTGCCTATTCTCGTCCTCGCTCCACCCTCTCTACCTTGTGGCGACTCCCTTCGGCTCTGACGGACAGATGTGGCCGCGGCTTCTCTTCTCCATTTTCTTCCTGGAATCCCTGGGCTGCCATGACACTACAGATCCGCCATGTTCCTGATGACGTAAGGGCGTGCGCTCCAGACTTTGTACCAGCAAGGGCGCGAACCTCGGGGGTGTCCCCCCATAGTGACGTCATCCGTTTTCAACATAAAAGGTCTATGATTGCTAATTCAATTTGAGTTAGCAAGGACAAGGGTAGGAACCCCTTCCTCACAACTCTCGTGGAATTCTTTCTCCGCTGCTCTGCCTCTACAGACTCGCCTACGGGTACCCGCTCCTCGGGGGCCCCGCTCTCTCTCTTCTTGATTTCAAATTGTTGGACAGGATCTGGTACTCACCCCTCGAGGGCCTACATTCCCGAATACTCAGAAGACTCCTATTGCCTGGAGGCGATTGCAGACGTGAACACAGCGAGTCCTATTACAGACAGGAGCCTGTACTCGCTCCACGAGGGCCCATGTTCCTAATCTCTAAGACTCCCTTCAGTCTAAGACGTTATCGCACGTACGGAGATCATGAGTTACCATTGCAGATTGTAGATAAGAACTGGTACTCACTCCACGAGGGCCTATGTTCCTAATACCTTTCTCAGACTCTCTTCTTCCTCAGAAGCTATTGCTTACCTATATCTTATGGATTATTATTACAGATTTACAGATAGGAACCGGCACTCGCTGCAGGAGGGCCTATGTTCCTAAATCTCTCCTTGCCTCTCTTCTATTCCAGAAGCCATCCCATGCACAGTTATTATGAGTTCTATTTCAGACTGCCTACAGAAACCAGTATTTGCCTGTGGCTCCTGTTCCTGAATACTGAAGACTCTCTGTTGTATAAGAAGACATTACAGATATCTACAAGTGTGAGTGTATCATCTACCACTGGTTGTATGTCCAGCATACCCTGTCTACTCACTACCTATATTCTCCTTACAGCAATACAGAGATCGTGATTCCAGTATCTGAGGGACTTCAGCCCTGCCGGGCACATCAGCTCACTGCTGCCACCTCTGGTGGTTCTACTTCCAGTCTAATAAAAACTATCTGTGTTTGTTTCAATACTCCAGCCTAGCCGGTGGTCCCTCTCGGGATCTCCACTTGAGGGCGCTGTCATCTGCCATCGGCCCAGGGATTCACTATTTGTACGAAGTGTTACTCCTTACAATAATAGAGCGGTATCATCATCTGCCACTCTGTGGGAGCCAACCCACATCAGACCATATCAGATAGCCTACTCCCCGTGAGGATCATACAGGTTGCTGGCTCCTCTTTCTACAGGAACAAAGCATAATACTTTACCATCTCCTCCCTTCTGGGGGAGCAGAGCACTAACAGATTGCTAACCTCTCCTCCTACAGGAGCCAAGCCTATCAGATTGCCAACTCCTCCCCTCGGGAGGAGCTGATTGATATTAGATCGCTCACTCCGCCCTCCTGGCGGGGTGAACATTAACACAGGGACTGTGCAGATATGAGGAAACTCTTTCCCTGTCCCTGACCTCCTGCTGGCTAAGGGGCCAATGCAGAAAGGCACATTCACTGGAATGCACCTTTTAGCCTGCATTTGTGCCCACCTTTTCTGTGGCCAAAATTTGTTCCCAATGCAGGAAGGAATTATGTGCACAGAAAATGTGCATTTTCTTAGCATCTGGTCAGATGAATCCAGAACCAGTGGGTTATGCACCTCTACCAGCAGATGGAGATGGAGCAAACTGACATCACAGTATATACACTGCTGCAGTGACAGCCTGCCAGTATTCTCCGTCTCCAGCAGATGGTGGACGTGCATCTCCCTACTGGGGATTGCTTTACTTTGAAAAGGAGAAATAAAGGAAAATTAAATTTGCCCCACTCTCCTGCCGTGATAACAAATGGTCCCTCCCCCAGTTGAGAATTCCTGAGGTGATTTCAGATGAGAGCCTTGGTCCGGTAGTTGGTTTTTCAGCCGGCATGGACTTTGCTGTTACAACTGCTGAAAGCGAGTGCAGGAAGCTGAACATGGTGGTGACTGTATATGCCCTTTCCCCCCATAGCCGGAGACTGTCTCTGTACTCAGCCAGGAAGGAGAAGGTGGAGTTCTTGTCTAGGGCTTCCTCCGGTCTCCGTACTCTGCATGCCATTCTGATGTTCGTCCTATTCTGTGGCAGGTAAAGGAACGAGAGCAGCCTGGCACATTGAGCAGCCTCCAGAAGTTAGGCTCCATTCTGAGGCTTTTCGCTGCCCACCATGTGGTATGTCTCAACGGCATTTTGTGCACTTTGTCTATGAATTAGTTTGCCCTCTTCAAGATTGTCGCTTCGGCTTCTGCGTCCAGCTGCGTGTCCAGATTGTGCGTCCAGTTTTTCGATGCTTAGTTGGACCTCAGTCCAAGTTAAATGGCGCCTTTAGTAGCCACACGCTTGGCAAATATTGACAGGAGACAACAATCTAACCTTCGCCCGTGACACTGCCTGAGCCCTAGTGGAATGAGCCCTAACCTGAGTAGGCATCAACTTTTCAGCATCCACATAAGCAACCGTGACTACCTCTTTAATCCAGCAAGCTATTGTATCCAAAGGACTTCGGACCTCTCCTGTGACTGAAGAATCGAGGAACTTTCCCATTGCGAGAAGTTGCCAGCAGGTCTATAAAAGAAGGCCCCAGCAATCCACTAAGAGCTGGAACACATCCGATGATACCCATTCTCCTTGGTCCAGACTCTCCCTGCTCTTACATTGTCTTTTCTGTAGTGTATGATGCCGAAATCACCTGAAGATGCAGGTGATCTATCTCCTGCGATACCTGCTGACTCTTGGTTCCTCCCTGCCAATTGATGTAAGCCACCATCGTTGCGTTGTCTGAAATTATTCGGACCGCTTGACCTTGCAGCCTGCTGCTGAACTGCAAGCATGCCAGCTGGACTGCCCAGGCTTCCAGCCGATTGATGTTCCAGAGAGACTCCTCTGTATTCCAGCACCCTTGTGCCATTAGTTCCTGACATAAGAAGCAGGCGGTGGAGTGTATACTGTCAAGGGTCCTCAGTCTGAGGGCTGTGGTTCCAGTACCCACATCTCAAGAAAATATAGGTCGATATTCCAAACCTTGGAGGCTCATATCAGTTGTGAGTTCCAACTAGTCTGGCAGTGTCAGGGAAACTGCCCTTCTCAGATGATCCGCTTGCAGCCACCGCTGGAGGTGAGACCAGACTTCCATCGGCAGGTGAAGCCGAATTGAATAGTCCTGAGACTGTGGGTTCCAACAAGACAGCAGGGAGCGCTGAAGTTGGACCCATATGCACCCTCACCCAGGCCACCACTTCCAGGGAGGTATGCCTCGGACAGATCCAAGGAAGTTAGGAATTCCCCCGACTGCATGGCCATTATCACAGAACGCATTTTTCCCTATGAAAATAAATCACCCGCAAATGATGGTTGACCCCTTTTGAGAATTGGGATGGGACAAAAGGAGCCTTCCTCCTTGGGAACAATTAAATAAATGGAATATCGTCCTATATTTTCTTGAGATGTGGGTACTGGAACCACAGCCCTCAGACTGAGGACCCTTGACAGTATACACTCCACCGCCTGCTTCTTATGTGGGGAGTGACAGGGAGACACCATGAACACATCCCAAGGAACACTGTGAAATTCCAGCGCATATTCTCGTATCACTTCCAGAACCCACTGTTCCGATGTGATCTTTCCCCACCTCTGATAAAAGAAAGAGAGTCATCCCCCTATGTACTGTTCCTGGGGGTGGGTCGGCAAACTTTCATTGGGAGGGTTGGAAGTTGTACTAACCAAGCCTCCGCCCCGCCTGGGCTGTCTGGGACAAAAGGACTGAGACCTGCCAAAAGGCCAGGCTTCTAAAAAGTCGTTCCTCTATAGGGATGAAAACACTTGGAACCTCTGAGATGACCCTTCATGGCAAAGGAGTGCTGTAACTGCTTCTTATCCTCCAGAGATTCGCTCCACTTACTGGTCAGCTTCTCCAACTCGCTCCCAAACAAGAGCGAGCTTTTAAAAGGCAATTTCTTAAGATTAGCTTTGGAGGTTGCATCGGCTGACCAATTACTCAGCCATAACTGATGCCTGGCCGCTATAACCGAAGCCACTCTTCTGGCCGAGATGCGGACCAAATCGCAGCTCGGATCTACTAATAAGGCGGTGGGTTTCATAACTGCCCTGGAATTCACTCCAGACTCATCGACCTCCTGAGAGAGAAGCAAACAGGAGCGAGCTGCCAGGAAACAACAGGAAGCTATTTGCAAAGTCATTGCCACTGCTTCAAATGCTTGTTTAAGGATGGCCTCAATTCTCCCACCATGCACATTCTTCAAGGCTGCTCCTCCTTCCATGCGGATAGTCGTCCGTTTAGAGACGGCACAGACAAGCACATCCACTTTCAGAAAATGCAGATGCTCTCTTGCCACTGGATCCAGGTGGGTACAGGGCTTCCAAGTTCTGACCCCCTTTAAAATTTGCCTCCGGGGCGTCCCGTTCAAGATCAATCAATTCTTGAATGGCCTCCATTACTGGGAAAAAAACAAAAGGCTTTACGCAAAGACACCAAAATGGGCCTTTTCTTTGGCTCGGACATGGAATCTGCTCCAGGAACTCCCAGCATTTTCAGTGTTTGGGAAATCAGGGGCCAGCCATTCATCTCTATGAAAGAAATGCAACATAGTCGTATATGGTTCTAATCCCGGAGGAATTTCCCCATCCTCCAGAGAGTCAGGATCTGACTCATCATCAGTGCCCTCCAGATTCCTCCCAGGAACACGTGCAGCTCGAGGAGTACTTCGGCGTTTAAACACAGCACCAGAAGAGGGAGAGGCCACCACCTGAGGGGCTGACCTGACAGGATTGAACAGGGCTAAGGAAAGGATTGCAATCCCTGAAAAAATTCTATCCAAGAAAAGGCAGAAGGATCCATGCCAAAACCAGGAGGAGCTGTGCTGTGCCCAGTGAACTGCCATCCCCTGCTGTGGAACCAGTCAAGGGATTTCCAATACCAGGCGTTTCTCCTGACCCATCTTTACCCATACCCTCAACAGGCTGGGAAGAATCAGGCTTAATAAAATCAGAGGAAGATAATTCTCCTTGAGCCTCTAAACAGCGCTGGCACAAGTTAGAGGGCACGCCAGGCTGAGAAGCCGAATATGACAGGCCGCAAACAAGGCAAGGCACTTAGGTTTCTTAGCTAGAGGTACCATCATATATTATTATTATTTTTATATGCATCTAAAAATGTAGGCATCCAAGGCTCGGCATCCAAGAACTAGATGTCCCAAGACTAGACGCCACATCTCAAGTGCACGCAAACATACGTTCAATTTCTGCACACAGGATCAGCGCGAGTCCAAACCGGATGCCACGTAACTTGGATGCCCAAGCCAACGCTCAACTAAGCGTCCAAAACCTGGACCACAATCTGGACCAACACCGAGACGCGCCCCTGAACCGACATCCTTTAGAGGGCAGACAAATGCATAGGCAAATGCGCAAAAACACGATCGTGGCCTACCATGAGGAGTGCAGTGGAAAAGCCTTGGAGCGGGGCCTAGCCAAAAGAGGCTGCTCAACCTGCCAGGCTGCCCCATCCCTGAGCCTCACATGGGGCAGGATGAACATCAGAACGGCACACCGAGCTTGGAGACTGGGGAAAGGGAATCCCTAAACAACCGTCCTTCACTATCTCTGTGAGGTATCCTTTTTTTTTTTTATTTACCTAAGCTCAGCTCTTCCTGGCTGAATACAGAGACGGTCTCCGGCGGAGAGGGGAGAGGGGAGAGGGCAAATGCTGTCAGCGCCATGCTCAGCTTCCTACACTCGCTGCCTTTAAGCTATACAATCAGCTAAGTCCACACTGGCTGAAAAAAACAGCTTCCGGACCAAGGCACACATCTGAGGGACCATGGAAATCACTTCAGGAATTCTCAACTGGGGGAGGGACCATTTGGTATTAACACAGGAGAGCTAGGCAATGAATTCTCCTTTTTTTTTTTTTTTTAATTCTCCTTCTAAAATCTGAAACAATCCCCAGGAGGGAGATGCATGTCCACCATCTGCATGAGACAGAGAATACTTGACAGGCTGATGTCACTGCAGGACTATATATACTGTGCCATCAGTTTGCTCTGTCTCCATTCTGGTGGTAGAGGTGCATAACCCACTGGTCCAGAATCCATCTATCCACATGCTAGGAAAGCTCAGATTATTGCATCGGCCATTCTGTGCTTCTATTACAGGGTAGGGTTGCCAACTTTTCCACAGACCAGGACTGGACAGTCAAGGAATAGGAGGGAAGAGGTGGTCGTTTATATGCTCATTTCTATAAATTTTAATAAATTTCCATAAATGTTAAATCCTGCCTGTGAGCTACCTTCCACCTTCCCCATTTCTGAGCTCAGCTCCATGGGGCAGGCTGCTATAGATCCCTACACAGAAATTGCAAAATAGCAGAATACCTCACTTCGGTCAGACATGCAAAACATAGACAGACCCTCGCCAAATACAGAAAAAATAGACCATCAAGTATAAATAAAAACATGCAGACAAAATCTAAACTGGAAACTGCAACTAACTGGACTATATGCAATGTAATTGAAAACCAGAAATATCACCAACAATAAAAGCAAGAAATAGAAAACATCAATCATAACCGTAAAACCATAAAAACCATAAAAACAGAAAAAATATTTCAAAACAGCTGATAAATAAAGATCAAATAATCTAAACTTTATATAAAATGTTTTTAAATTTCCCCAGACACCTAAAAAGTATTTTAAAACAGCTGACACATCAACTAGACACAGTAATTAAAACTAAAAAGGATATTTAAAAATCCCCTGCTCTCCATACCTGGGAATATTTGATTTCCAGTCACCCTGAGATTGTTGTGGATTATTGGAGGAGGTGTGTATGTGTGGGGGGTCTCCTCTCTCTTATATATACACCCATTCACTCTCTTTTACACTCCCTCTCTGTCACTCATAAACATGCATGCTTCCTTCATTACACACACTCACTCACACACATTCTCCCTTCCTCACACACACTCTCTCTCGCACATACTCCCACACACGCTCTCAGAGGGTCAGAGGGATGCTGGGCAGGGAAGGGGGAAAGAGACTTAAGCCAGAACTGTCAGAAGGGGTAGGCCCTGGGCAACCGCACAGGGTGCAATGTACAAGGTCGGGGAGGAAAGCATTGATGCACTCATCAGGGGGATGGGTGCCAGCGCTGCATGCCAGCACTGTATGAGCCCTCTTTAGTCCCAATGCATTTTTTCCTGGGGGAGTTCTCTTGGTGAAAAGTCAGTGGGTTCAGGCTAGTTCTCAGCACTGCAATCCCAGTGGGGAAGGGGGATCCAAAACCCTCCCAACTATTGTCATCCAAAAAAAAAAAACTTCAAAAGTTAAACTGGATCCATCTTCTGCCCTCACTATCTCTCGCAGCAGGATGCTTGCCCACCTAGGGTTTAGAAGAGGCTCACAGGTCTTTGGTCCCCTGTAGAGAGCCCTTTGACCCCAAAAAGGTATCGGGCTTAAAAATCTCTCTCTCTGTAAATTAGTGGGAGAAGGATCTCTGGCAGGGAGTGCACGACGAGGTGTCACTTCTAACAGAAACTCCATCTGGGTGATCCTTACTCTTCACTTGCTTCCTCAAACTGATCCCAATGGGTAATTTGCGCATCCCTAGCACGTCCATGCCATCGAGCGCCCAGGAGAAGTGGCTGTGCACAGGTAAAGAAAACGGACACAATTTTCTGAGCATCCGTTTTCCTAACCTGACTGCTGTCAAGTTATTTTTTGGTTGCAGCTTTCTGTGGTTCCTCCTGCTTAGTATCACAACAATATTAAGTAGGAGGAACCACAAAAAAAAACTATTTTCTAATCTTCTGAGCATGGCTCGGGGTGCCTCAAAACTTAACAGCTCTGGGCTGGCGTTAAATTTTGAGCGCTAACGTGCACGTCAGGCGCACGTGTTTTTTTAGATCGGGGGTGCTAGCTAATAGCCTCATCAACATGCATTTGCACGTGATGAGCGCTGTTTTGCATTGGGATGGATGCGCGTTTTGGATGCACTAATCCCCTTATAGAATAAGGGGTTGTGAACGTGCGTCCAAAACATGCTCTGCTTCAATGTATAATAAAATGGTTGGGATAAATAAGGTGCAGAGAAGCAATCCAGATCCTCCAAGTAGGAGGGACTGAGGGGTATGGATCACTGCTTCTAAAGTGTGTTCTGTACAGGGACAGTGACAGCTGATGGGCGGACTGGGGGAGGGCATCTGCTACATTAGGATTTACCACCCGGAAAAGGATCTGGACGACATTATGGACAATACTTTGAAACCCTTGGTTCAGTGTGCAGCAGCAGTCAAAAAAGCAAAGAGACTGTTAGGAATTATTAGGAAAGGAATGGAGAATAAAGTGGGGAATATCATAATACCTCTGGATTGCTCTATAGTGAGGCCGCACCTGGAGTACTGGGCACAGTCATGGTCACCAAAACTCAAAATAGATATAGTTGCACTAGTAAAGGTACAGAGAAGGGTGACCAAAATGATAAATAGGATGGAATGGCTCCTTTATGAGGAAAGGCTAAAGAGGTTAGGGCTGTTCATCTTAGAGAAGAGACGGCTGAGGGGGGATATGATAAAGGTCTATAAAATCATAAGTGGAATAGAAAGGGTAAACGTAACTTAATTATTTACGCTTTAAAAAAATAAGAAGACAAGGAAACACTCTATGAGTTAATAAGTAGCACATTTAAAACACATTGGAGACAATTCTTTTTCACTCAACAAACAAATAAGCTCTGGAATTCATTACCTGAGCATATGGTTAAGGCACTTTGTATAACTGGATTTAAAAAAGACTTGCATACATTCCTGGAAGATAAGTCTATGAACTGTCATTAACCAAATAGACTTAGGGCCGGATTTTAAAAGGGTTACGCGAATAAGGTACGCGCGTAACCCTTTTAAAACGCCCCTGCGTGCGCCGAGCCTATTTTGCATAGGCTCGGCGGCGGGCGCAAGCCCCGGGATGCGCACAAGTCCCAGGGCTTGCAAAAAGGGGCGGTCAGGGGCATAGCTAGGGGCGAGGTGTTGGCTCAGGGGCGTGTTCGGGAGCATGTGGATGGTCTGGGGGCATGACCAAGTGCCCCAACACAGCGGCCTGTGTCGGGGCCTGCCGCGCCAGCAGACAGCCGGCGCGCGTAAGTTACTACTGCCCGGAGGCAGGCGTAACTTTCGAATAAAGGTGGGGGGGGGGGGGTTAGATAGGGCCGGGGGTTGGGTTAGGGAGGGGAAGGTGCGGGGGGGGGGGGGGGGGGGGGGGGAGGGGAGGGGAAGGAGCGGCCTCGGAGGGAACGGGCAGCGTACTTATCAGTGCACGATAGCGGCATGGGATTATTTGTTTTGAGAACTTGTAACCTAGATTGGCCACTGTTGGAAATAGGATGCCGGGTTTGAAGGACCCTCAGTCTGACCCATATGGCAAATTCTTGTTTTTATGTCAGGGTACTGTACCAACTAATGCAGTTCAGTGCACTGGTTTTGACTCACAGTAATGTTTGGGATTGCAATCTGGTATTTTTAATCTGGAAACACTACTTGCATACTTTTAAAGATGTGCTGTTATTTGAAATTAGATAAGAAATGTCTATGATGTTGCCTATATCGTTTTTGAAACAAAAAAGAAAAATGAATGAAATATTGTTTAATTTGGTGCCACTTGTATATAAAAAAAAAAAAAAAATTTGACCACCAATTTTTTGGAAAAGTCCCCTCTTGGGCTTTCTCCCCTTAAGGGCCATCCCCGAACTGTTGACACTCTTCGCGGTTTCCTGGACTCTCCCTTTACATATCTTAAATGTATAATCAGATGTAAAATAACAGCACTAAACTATTTCCAAAGTAGCATCTTAAGAAATATCCTTATCCTGTCTGTTATGCTTCTATCACTCCTAGTCACCAATTTACATGCTATTTTCCTATTCTTTCCTCCTTTTTCTTCCAAATTGGTCATCCTGACCCCATGAGCATTTTGATTTCTAACTATCAAGACCGATTCCCTCTATTTTAATAAACTCTTCCACCGTTCATTGCAGCAAGGATCCTGCAGTGCCAGCAGTGGGTGAAGCTCCGCCCTCTGTGTGATGTCATCACTCTGTTACCACAATGTAGGGCTTCTCCACTATGGATGTCATCAGTCAGTGCCGAGCAGGAAGAGGAAGTGTCCTGTATTGGAGACAGACTCACAAAAGAGTATTTTCTTCCTTCGTCTTTTCATTTGCAGACTCACAGCTGGAAATCAGAAACCTGCAGCCCGAATTCTCAGCTTCTGTCCTCCTCCTGCCCCTGTAACAGCCCCCGATTTGCACTGCAAGATGTAAACACTCAGCTTTTCCCCAGCCTGAGAAAGAGCCCCCCAATTAATTTCTAATCTTGAAAGCAGCAAAAGCAAAGAGGAAAATGCTTGCAGGAGCTTCTGCTCAGGTAGGAGATTGCCCCCCTCCCCCCAACTTTCTCTTCTCTGTATAACACTACAGAGTCAGCCCTGAATTTAATAGGACCTGGAGCAGTCGTGGAATGCAGAAAAGATACTTTAGAACCCTCCTGAGTGAAAGGCGAGAGATCAGGGAGTCCCAAAAGTGAGATTTTGTGCCTGATTCTATATGTAACTAGTTTTAAGTTCATATAATTCTACTTTGGGACTGTGTGTTATGTAATTGTGAATTATATACATTTAGAGGTTGATTTTAAAAGCATTATTCATGGGAAAAATGCCCACATACGCAGAAGTAATGCAAATTTTTAAAAGCCTTGAAGTATACACGTATATACATGTGCGTGCCTCAAAAATAAGGTGGAAAAGGGGTGGGGCATGGGTGTTTCAGGGCAGGGCCAACAGTTACGCGCTTAACTCCGTATTTCCCTGTACGTACCTGGATCAGTCCAGACAGTGGGTTATGTCCCCAATCCAGCAGATGGAGTCAGCCCAAAGCTTCGAGGGGGCGTCACCATAAATACTACTACCCCCTCTGCAGGAGTTCAGTATCTTCTGACTCCAGCAGATGCGAGTAGTGGAATCTGGGCTTGCTCCCGATTCTCTTGTTCCTTTGTTCTTTTGCTTCCCTTGGTTGGAGGCTTTATTGAGTTTGTTTGTTTGGTTGGATCAAGTTGTGTTACAAAAAAAAAAAAAAAAAAAAAAAAAAAAAATTAATTAGGTTAATTGATTGATTGGGGAGGCGTGGCTTCTGTTTTGTGCTCTGTCTCTCCTTTCTCTATCTACCGGCGCTGTCCGGGGCTGCTGCGGGGTAAGTGTGATTTTCTTCTCCCCCTTCCTTTGCAGCTAGGTTACACGCGGCTGCCGGTGCTCCGGCCTCCTCGCGTCTTCACCCTCTCCCGCGGCCATTTTGCGGCTCCACGTGGGCTGCACCGGGGAGAGGGCTGCTCATCACCGGCGGGTCGTGCGGCCAGGAGGGCCCCCCCACGGCGCCGTTTCTATTTTTGGCGGGTAGCGCAGGCCACCCGGGCCCCCCCGCAGCGGCGATCCGTTTCGCGGCCCCCCCCGGGTTTTTCAAGGCGTTCGGGGCTGTCGGGGGCTGTTCCCCTTGCGCTCCAGATGCCGCGGCCGGCGCGTTGCTCGGCCTGTGGGGAACCTGGATCGCGCGTTTCAAGGGAGGGAATTTGTGCTCGCTGCCTTCCCGGTGGGGAAGGCACCTCTCGGCCCCTCACACAGCGGGCCTCCATGACAGCCTTACCCGGGCGGCGCGGGCTGGCCCCTCCCCCATTCATGGCGGGAACGGCGACCATCTTACATACGCTGCGCCTTGAAGGAGCCCAGGCAGCGCAGGGGGACGAGGTGGCTTCAGAGGGCTCTCCCCCGAGGTTAGTGCCGGAGACAGACCCGGAGGAAGGCCCGCGGGGGCAGGGTCCCTCGGGGCCCCCACCCGCGGAGGCCCCCCCGACTAGGCCGGGATTTTCGCCGGAGTTCATACGGCTGATGCATACAGCCTACCTGCAGGACCTGGCTGCGCCCGCAGATCCGCCTCCACCCAAGCTCCCGCGACCTTCGTCCGCCTATCCGGCCCCCCCCGCCCCGGCGGGTGTGGGGGCCCCACAGCTCCCCAGCCAACCACGGCTCCCGTGGGCTCGGGGGGGCCTGGGTCACCACCAGCCTCCCCTGGGTCGGACCCCGCGGCGGCGGGCCAAGGGGACTCCACGTCTGAGGGTGAGGACCCACGCACCCTGCGCCTCTTCCAGCGGGACGAGCTGGATGACCTGATCCCACAGATCATTCAGGGATTGGACCTTGATCCCCCGCCGGACCCGCCAGCTCCCGTCGCGCCCGCTGTAGTCACCTCCTCGAAGAAGGGAGACCCGGTGCTGGCAGCCCTTCGCCCGAGGGCTCGGGCTTTTCCCATTCATGAGTCGTTCCTGCAGTTGCTCACCAGGGAATGGGACACCCCGGAAGCCGCTCTGAAGGGTAGCCGCGCCATGGAACGGCTATATCCGCTGCCGGAAGATTTTCTGGATCTCATCAAGGTACCCAGAGTGGACTCCGCGGTGTCAGCGGTCACGAAGAGGACGACCATTCCGGTGACAGGTGGAGCAGCGTTAAGGGATACGCAGGATCGCAAGTTGGAAGTCTTCCTCAAGCGGGTCTTCGAGGTCTCCGCAGTGGGGCTGCGGGCTGCGATGTGCAGCTCGCTTGCCCAGCGAGCCAGTCTTCTCTGGGTGCAGCTACTGCTCACGTCTCAGGTGTTGCCACCCGAAGAAGCCGCCCAGGCGGATAGACTGGAAGCTGCGGTGGCATACGGGGCAGACGCTTCCTATGATCTGTTTCGGGTCCTTGCCCGCTCCATGGCCTCGGTGGTGGCGGCACGTCGACTTCTATGGCTCCGCAACTGGGCGGCGGACACGTCCTCCAAGTCAAGTCTGGGTTCCCTGCCATTCAGGGGTAAATTCCTGTTCGGCGAGGATCTGGACCAGCTTATCAAGTCTCTGGGGGAAAACGCGGTCCATCGCCTGCCGGAAGACAGATATCGCTCCAGCAGGGCGTTTTCGTCCTCTCGGACCAGAGCCAGAGCGCAACGGCGCTATAGGAGTTATAGGCCGGCGGCGGCTCGGCCCTCTGCCCCCAGGTCTCAGCCCTGGTCTCGCTCCTTTCGCGGGCGCCGCCCCGCGCGCCCCGCTTCCACGGCGGGACAACCTTCGCCAAAGTCCTCTCAATGATGTTCAGCTCGCCCACTCCGCCGTCCCCAAGATTGGGGGGCGGCTGGCGTTCTTTTACGAGGAGTGGGCACGGATCACCTCGGACCAGTGGGTCTTGGACACCATAGGACGCGGCTACGCTTTGGAACTTGTCCGCGCTCCGAAGGGTCGATTCATCTTCTCGCCCTGCGGCTCGGCCATCAAGCGAGAGGCGGTGCAGGCGACGCTGGACAGACTGTGGGAGATAGGCGCCATTGTGCCCGTACCCTCCGGAGAGGTGGGCTCGGGCCACTATTCCATCTACTTCGTGGTACCAAAGAAAGACGGCTCCTTCCGCCCCATACTGGACTTGAAGGAAGTCAACAAATCCCTCAGAGTGATCCGGTTCCGCATGGAAACGCTGCGTTCGGTGATCGCGGCGGTACACCGAGGGGAGTTTTTGGCCTCCTTGGATCTGACGGAGGCCTACCTTCATATCCCCATTCGCCAAGAACACCATTGCCTTCTCCGGTTCAAGATCCTGGACCAGCATTTCCAATTCGTGGCGCTTCCGTTCGGCCTAGCAACGGCCCCACGTACCTTCACCAAGATCATGGTAGTTGTGGCGGCTGCCCTTCGGAAGGAGGGTATTCTAGTTCATCCTTACTTGGACGACTGGCTCATACGGGCGAAGTCCTTCCGGCATGGCCAGGCGGCAGTGGCCAGGGTCATAGAGTTTCTGCAGTCCCTAGGATGGGTGGTGAACTTCTCCAAGAGCTCCCTCGTGCCTTCGCAGCGCTTGGATTTCTTGGGGGCGACCTTCGACACCCGTCTGGGGGCGGTTTTTCTGCGGCAGGACAAGGCGCACGCCCTGCGGGAGCACATACAGCGGTTCTCTGCATTACCAGCGCCCACTTCCTGGGACTATCTACAGCTCCTGGGGGTGATGGGTTCCACCATCGACATGGTTCCATGGGCCTTTGCGCGCCTCCGGCCTCTACAAAGGGCACTTCTATCCCGCTGGAAGCCACTTTCGCAGGACTACCAGGTGATACTCCCGCTGCCCCAGGTTGCACGGACCAGCCTGGACTGGTGGATGGTCCCGGAGAATCTGGCTCGAGGCATGTCCCTCGACCTTCCGAATTGGGTAGTGGTAACCACCGACGCCAGTCTCGCAGGCTGGGGGGCAGTCTGCGACCGCAGCGCCACGCAGGGGACGTGGTCCGCGGAGGAGTCGACGTGGTCCATCAATCGTCTGGAGACCCGAGCGGTCAGGCTGGCTCTTATTCACTTCCTGCCACTCCTTCGGAATCGGGAAGTCAGAGTCTTGTCGGACAACGCGACCACGGTGGCCTATATCAACCGACAGGGCGGAACCCGCAGCCCGCAGGTCGCGCTCGAGGCAGAGATGTTGATGCAGTGGGCGGAACGACACCTGGCCCGACTGGCGGCCTCGCACATAGCGGGAGTGGACAACGTCCAGGCGGATTTCCTCAGTCGCCAGCTCCTGGATCCCGGAGAGTGGGCCCTCTCCGACGAGGCCATGCAGCTGATCGTTCGGCGGTGGGGTCCTCCCCACCTGGATCTTATGGCATCCGCTCAAAACACCAAGGCGCCTCGTTTCTTCAGTCGCCGGAGAGAACGGGGGGCGGAGGGCGTCGATGCCCTAGCGCTCCCGTGGCCGGCCGAGCTACTTCTATACGCGTTCCCCCCGTGGCCACTGGTGGGAAGGCTACTACGACGGATAGAGGTTCATCGGGGGACTGTCATCTTCGTCGCGCCAGAGTGGCCGAGACGTCCTTGGTTCGCGGACCTTCTCCACCTAGTAATCGACGGGCCCATACGGTTGGGCCATCTTCCCCGACTTCTCCACCAGGGACCAGTATTTTTCGACCAGGCAGAACTCTTCTGTCTTGCGGCCTGGCTTTTGAGAGGCGTCGCCTCCGACGACGGGGATACCCGGAGGCGGTAGTATCCACGCTGCTGCGGTCTCGGAAGACCTCAACGTCGGTGGCCTATGTGCGGGTCTGGAAGGTGTTCGAGCTGTGGTGTACCGGCCTGAACACAAGACCCTCGGAAGCGTCTGTTCCTCAGATCCTCCAGTTCCTGCAAGCAGGGGTGGACAAGGGGCTCGCCTACAACTCGCTTCGGGTTCAAGTGGCCGCTCTTGGCTCTCTCCTGCGTGACGGAGGAGCTCTGTGGCGGCATCCGGACATCGCCCGTTTCCTCAAGGGGGTCAAGCATTTGCGGCCTCCACTGCGCGATCCTTGTCCCTCGTGGAGTCTCAATCTGGTACTACGCGCTATGTCAGGACCTCCGTTTGAACCGCTGCGGAATGCGACGATCAAGGATCTCACCCTCAAGGCGGTGTTCCTAGTGGCCATCTGCTCCGCTCGGCGTATTTCGGAGCTACAGGCCCTGTCGTGTAGGGAACCTTATCTCAGGTTCTCTGATTCGGGTGTTTCACTTCGCACTGTCCCCTCCTTCCTTCCGAAGGTGGTGTCTGCGTTCCACGTGAATCAGACGGTGGAACTTCCATCGTTCTCTTCGTCGGAGCCGCGGTCTCTTCGTCTCCTTGACGTCAAGCGCACCCTGAGGCTCTACCTGGAGGCTACGAATGATTTCCGGACTTCTGACCATCTCTTCGTCCTTTGGTCCGGTCCCCGCAAGGGATCTCAGGCTTCGAAGACGACTATTGCCAGATGGCTGAAGGCCGGCATTGCCGCCTCCTATATTGGGGTGGGGCGGATCCCCCCACCCGGCATCGTAGCACACTCGACACGCGCTCAGGCGGCCTCCTGGGCAGAGAGTCGCTCGGTGTCTTCGCAAGAAATCTGTAGAGCGGCCACCTGGAAATCGTTGCACACGTTCTCGAGACACTATAGACTACATCTCGCCTCGTCCGTCCAGGGACATTTTGGCGAACAGGTCCTACGAGCAGGTCTCGCAGGATCCCACCCGGGTTAGGGAAGCTTGGGTACATCCCACTGTCTGGACTGATCCAGGTACATACAGGGAAAAGAAAATTATTACTTACCTGCTAATTTTCGTTCCTGTAGTACCATGGATCAGTCCAGACGCCCACCGCGTTTTGGGTCCTAGGGCCTACTCCTGCTCGACTGTATGTGGATGCTGAGTCTGTTCAGCTGTGTCTCCTTTTTTACAGTAGTGCACTTACTGCTGTTGTTGTTGTTGTTACGTGTTTCCAGTTTTCCCTGTCACTGTTTACTCCCTTGGAGGTTGACACGCTATGTTCGTGTCCGACCACCCGTTGGTGGGTCGGTTTTTCAGTTTACTCAGTTATCACTCAGCGGCTTATTGTTGCCGTCCTGTTTCAACTTGATCCAAGCAGGGGGTTTCGGTTTACTCGGGCTTTGATATACTCGATACTGAACTCCTGCAGAGGGGGTAGTAGTATTTATGGTGACGCCCCCTCGAAGCTTTGGGCTGACTCCATCTGCTGGATTGGGGACATAACCCACTGTCTGGACTGATCCATGGTACTACAGGAACGAAAATTAGCAGGTAAGTAATAATTTTCTTTTTAAAACCAGAGACTGCGATGTTAGCCACATAACTTTATTGCTGCTCCTGATGAGGAGCAAGTCTGAGTTTTAGGGCTTACAGGATAGGGTGAAGGTTATGGGTCAACTGGGGGCATGCAGGATGAAGAACCAGATGGGTCTTGATGACCTCAATATTAACTAGGCAAACTGGGGGACTAATTGGAAAAACTGGGTTGGCCCTCGCACAAGCATGTTTTAAAATCCACCTAAATATGCACATAAAGCCCGAAAGTGTCTAGGAAAGATGTGCAAAGTATGTTTTCTTGAACAATCTCTTAAGATTAGGCACATGCTTACACACAGGAGTATTTTAAAACATGCGCATGCAAGTGCGCGCATGATTTAAAATTGCAGTATATCTCCACTCGTGCCGATATGCGCATGTATGGGTACACGAGCTGTCATTTTAAAATTAGCCTGAGAGGAACCTTTCCCTTTGCCCTGCTGATCCAGAGCACTGAAAGATCTCCTAAAATATAATTCTTCTCTAGGACTTTGTGATATGACTCTGCATTATATGCTTTGTGTTTCAGGTCCCAGTAACCTTTGAGGACATCACCATTTATTTCTCCCAGGAGGAGTGGAAGTATTTAGAAAAATGGCAAAAGGAGCTTTACAAGGATGTGATGAAGGAGAATTATCAGATGCTGAGCTCACTAGGTAAGACTATTGTATATATATATTTTTTTTTTCAGAAAAGAATACCAGGCAGTAGGAAGAACAGAATATCATTTGGTTGTAATCTTAGTGAAAGCCTTTGTTATTGCAGTTTGCTACAAACAAGGCTTTTTCTGTGATATTTTCCAATGTAAAAGCTTGAGAGAGAGAGGAATGAATGAAAACATGACCAGAAAGAGAGAAAACAAGAGGGTGGGTGACTGAGGCTAAAAGGAGGGAGAGAAAAGGGTGAGCAGGTCAGAAGTAGGCTAGAGGAGAAGATTGAATGCATAGGGAAATGGGAGAAAGTGAAGGGAATGTGAGAGGGCAGGAGGAAGATTGGAAGGTGTATTAAACTACACAACTGAAGGGGTCATGGAAAGAAAATGAGAAAAGGAAATATTTTAGTGGTGATGGAGAGCGAGCGAGACAAGTGGAGAAAAGACAGATTGAGAAATCTTAGGAAAAAATAGGAGTAGGTCAGAGGAGGTAATGGGAGGAGCAGATCATAAGAATAGGGGAAGACAGAAAAATTGGATAAAGCCAACAGGAGCAATATGTGAATAAACAGCAGCTACAGAAGAGAGAGAAAAAGAAAAAGATGAGGAAATATATAAGCAAGAGGGAAAATTGGAGGTAGATAAAGAAGGAAATTAAGTAAGAAAATAGATGAGGGAGAGGTAGCGCTAGAGATAAATGGAGAGAGCAGGCTTGTCCAACATACGGTCTCTATCTCACAATCTGGCCCACTGATTGCACTACTGTCAGCTCTTGCTCTTCCCATCTTCCCTCCCTTTGTTTCCGCTGTCCCCAGAACAGATGATCACTTCCGGCACTTCTTGGCCCTTGAAGAGTGTTAGCCACACAAAGCCCAAATTTCTTTGGCATTCTCACAAGACTTTGAAAACGAAGCTGTCAGTCATGAAAGCTTGACTAGTTGTAGGATATCACACTTTATCCAAGTCAGTTCTTGTTCTCATCCTGTCTTAAGGGCCGATACAGTAAAAACGTGGGAGAGCTGGCGAACGCCCACTCTTCCAGCGCGCACACAGGACACTCTCCTGTGCATGCGATACAGTAAGTTAATTTATTTAAATTAGGCCCGGCGGTAAAAAGAAGCGCTAGGGACACTAGCACATCCCTAACGCCTCTTTTTTGACAGGAGCGGCAGCTGTCAGCGGGTTTGATAGCCGATGCTCAATTTTGCCGGCTGACAGCTATGGGCTCGGAAACCGGACACTTGCAAAATTGAGCGTCCGGTTTTCGACCCGACAGCCACTGGACCATTTAAAAATTTTTTTTTAAATTTTTACTTTTTTAAACTTTCGAGGCCTCCAACTTAATATTGCCATGATATTAAGTCGGAGGGTGCACAGAAAAGCAGTTTTTACTGCTTTTCTGTGCACTTTCCCGCTGCCCGGAGAAATTAGCGCCTAACTTTGGGTAGGCACTAATTTCTGAAAGCAAAATGTACGGCTTGGCTGCACATTTTGTTTTCTGAATCGCGCAGGAATACCTAATAGAGCCATCAACAAGCATTTGCATGTTGCGGGCGCTATTAGGTTCGGGGGGGGGGGGGGGGGGGTTGGACGCGCGTTTCAGACGCGCTATTACCCCTTACTGAATAAGGGGTAAAGCTAGCGCGTCCGAAACGCGCATCCAAATGCCGGCTAACAGTGCGCTCCGTCGGAGTGCACTGTACTGTATTGGCCTGTTAGGTAGATGAGCATGAAAGCACTCCAAACTTAATTCAATTAATAGGCTCTCCCATCCCCCATATCTTATCTCCAAACATTACTATAATAATCTAAACAGCTGCTGAAGCTAATGGCTACCTACATCCCCCTGGTTTTGCTGTAGGGTATATGGATACTATGAACCTACAAGCATCAACCCTGGGAACTTGATAGGCAGAGAACTTCAGAAGATTGTAAGTCATCCAGGGCTGTTGATATTGGTTGCTCCAAGTTGGTCTCGTCAACCGTGGTATATGGATCTCAGGCATCTGCTGGGCAGCAGCAGCTCTCTAAGGCCTGCTTCTCACAAGGAGTTACTTTGCCAGGTTCCATGTTTTCATGAGGATATGGACCGCTTTCATCTCATGGGTTGGTCCTTGAGAGGACACGAATAATGAAGAAAGGTTATTCTCAGGCGGCGGTGGCTTCGCTCCTAAAGGGCAGAAAGTTCTCCACTTCCTTGACTTATGTGCGTATTTGAAGAATTTCTGAGGATTGGCACTCTGGATGTCAGTGTATTCCTGGGAATGCATCACTCCCATTAATTCTGGATTTTTCTGCATGAAGGCCTTTCTAAGGGCTTTGCTCTTAATACCCTAAGGGGCGGATTTTCAGAGCCCTGCTCGCGTAAATCCGCCCAAAACCGGGCGGATTTACGCGAGCAGGGCCCTGCGCGCCGGTGAGCCTATTTTACATAGGCTCACCGGCGTGCGCAGAACCCCGGGACTCGCGTAAGTCCCGGGGTTTTCGGAGTGGGCGTGTCGGGAGGCGTGTCGGGGGGCGGGGCCGGAGCACGCGGCGTTGCGGGGGCGTGTCGGCAGCGTTTTGGGGCGGGTACGGGGGCGTGGCTACAGCCCGGGGCGGTCCGGGGGCGTGGCCGCGCCCTCCATACCCGCCCCCAGGTCGCGGCCCGGCGCGCAGGAGTCCCGCTCGCGCGCGGGGATTTACGCCTCCCTCCGGGAGGCGTAAATCCCCCGACAAAGGTAGGATGGGGGTTTAGACAGGGCCGGGCGGGTGGGTTAGGTAGGGGAAGGGAGGGGAAGGTGAGGGGAGGGCAAAGGAAAGTTCCCTTCTAGGCTGCTCCGATTTCGGAGCGGCCTAGGAGGGAACGGGGGTAGGCTGCGCGGCTCTGCGCGCGCAGGCTATACGAAATCGATAGCCTTGCGCG
This sequence comes from Rhinatrema bivittatum, assembly GCF_901001135.1. NCBI lineage: Eukaryota > Metazoa > Chordata > Amphibia > Gymnophiona > Rhinatrematidae > Rhinatrema > Rhinatrema bivittatum. Next base: position 36,308,168 of record NC_042616.1, on the reverse strand, counting down.
CGCCGATCCAGGATTTTAGCCGATACGCGCGACTACGCGCGTATCTACTAAAATCCAGCGTACTTTTGTTTGCGCCTGGAGCGCAAACAAAAGTAGACTATTCGCGCTCGTCTGAAAATCTACCCCTAAAGGTACAGGTGGCGGCTCTCGCTTGTTATGGAGGACGAATACAAAGAAAGCCTCTGTCTTCTCATCCGGATGACTCTTGGTTTCGGAGAGGTGTTAAGCATATTTAGACCTCGGCTCCAGATTCTGGTTCTGCTTTGGGATCTGAACTTAGTTTTGGTGGGATCGCAGTTTGCTGTTAAGACTATTTTCTTGAAACTGCTTACCTTGAAGGCTGTCTTTGTTCAGCTAGGAGGATATTGGAGTTGCAAGTGCTTTCGTGTAGGGAGCCTTTCTTATTGATTAGAAAGGATAGGGTCCAAATACACCCAGTTTCAGATTTCCATTTGAATCAGTTTCTTTGCCTTCATTTCAGGCAGGTAGATTCAGAAGACTATGCACTTTTTCACCCCTTGGATGTGAAGAGACCTCTTTTAAGATATCTCCAGGTGACTAGCACTTTCAGGAAGTCTTGCTATCTTTTTATCCTACATAGTGAAGTGTGGAAAGGTGAGGCAGCCACTAGAGCTACAGTGGTGTCCTGGTTTAAAGAGGTAATTACAGTGGCTTGTGTGGATTCCGGTATTCCATTACTGATAGAGATGTGGGTCGCCTAGCTGTAGTTAAAATGAATACCCTACCCCGATTTCTCTATTTGTTTTCTACTCTTCCCATTTTTCTTTCTACTGCAATATTACATTCTTGACAAAAAGAAAAAAAAAGATGTATGATTTCATTTGGTGGCTCGGCTAATTCTTTTTCAACCGAAATTGCAGGGAGGTCTTGGAGTCCCCAATTTATCTTGGTATTTTGGTACCTCCCAGTTGAGGGCACCGATTGATATGCATAGGAAGAACTCTGTGAAGCAATGGGTTCTGTTAGAACAAGCTTTAGTAGACATAACATGCCATGCTGGGTCAGACCAAGGGTCCATCAAGCCCAGCATCCTGTTTCCAACAGTGGCCAATCCAGGCCATAAGAACCTGGCAAATACCCCAAAACTAAGTCTATTCCTTGTTACCGTTGCTAGTAATAGCAGTGGTTATTTTCTAAGTCAACTCAATTAATAGCAGGTAATGGATTTCTCCTCCAAGAACTTATCCAATCCTTTTCTAAACACAGCTATACTAACTGCACTAACCACATCCTCTGGCAGAAAATTCCAGAGTTTAATTGTTCGTCGAGTGAAAAAGAACTTTCTCCGATTAGTTTTAAATGTGCCCCATGCTAACTTCATGGAGTGCCCCCTAGTCCTTCTACCATCTGAAAGAGTAAATAACCAGTTTACATCTACCCGTTCTAGACCTCTCATGATTTTAAACACCTCTATCATATCCCCCCTCAGCCGTCTCTTCTCCAAGCTGAATAAAGGCATGATGCCTTTATCTGCCTTGCCGTAGCAACCTAAATCCTTTTGGAGACCGCTATCATGTTTCCCATTTACCTTACAAGTTAGCATGGGGGTATGGTCTCGATGGAGGTCCCTATTGGTTGGTAATAGCTCTTATTTCTATCTCACTCATCCTTTTCACAATACCACCTTTCCAGAAGGATTGTGTTCCAAGGTATTTGCTTCGTGGCCAGGTATTTTTCACAGTGAACATCTTTTTTGTTAGGGTAATTTTTTTGACTGCTGATGCTGATAGAGATAAATACGGCTTGCGGCATGTGGACTTATTAGCTTATGCACAGCTTAAACATTTTATAAATTCTTAGCTGAGAGCAGATAGCCTTCGCCGGACCAGATCTCTGTTTGAGACCTATTTCCAATAAGCAGATACCTTATGTGGCCTGATTTCCCAAATTATAAATTTATGTATTTATTTATTTAAAAGTATTTATTTCCTGCGCCCTCCAACGTTCGGGGCGGGTTACAAATTAAAGCATACATAATTGGTAAATGAACATAAAATAAATAATATAAAAGAACGACCTAGGCACAACAACATCTAATTTTAAAATAATGTAAGATGATAAAGAGATGAAATCTCTGTTTGGTTACCAATAAAAATTGTTTAAACGGAAAAAATGAGTAAACCGAGCTTTTGAAGAAGGTTATTCACACAGATCTGAGAAAGCTAGTTTGAAAAGGTAGTGTTTTAGTGCTTTTTTGAAATAATCTTCTTAATGGCCGACTAAATGAACCCTTTAAACATTTACGTGATTGGGGCACAGATTTGAGGCATCCTTTGAGTATTGAGGACCGGGATTCCGTCTTCTTGTATGCTGGCAAGTGCTCTATATCAGTCAACCTACAAGAGAATTGCTATAAATTAATATATCGATGGCACTTGACACCAGCCCGAGTGCACCGTTTATTCCCCAATGTTTCAGATATTTGCTGGAGAAACTGGTGGCATTGGCACTTTTTCTATATATGGTGGCAATATGAGAAGATAGTTTTCTTTTGGAAGCAAATTACGGAATGGTTTTCGCAATTAGAAGGGGTGAAGGTCACTGGTGATCCTTGTCATGCCTTACTTAATCTTCTATCCAATATGAATAAACATTGTCATGCCTTACTTAATCTTCTATCTAATATGAATAAGCGTTTTTTCCAACAAGTGATCCTCACGGCCCGTTGTGAGTTAGCCACTTTTCGGAAACAGGTGGAGGTTCCTTCAGTCTTGAGGGGGACTCACCGCCTATATGGATATTATTCGGTTAGCTCGCTTAACTGCTTTATGGCACATCCAATTGTCAGACGTTCAAGGCAACTTGGGATCCTTCTATAACATGGCTTAGAACCTATGATTGAGCAGTATTATGGGGCTCAATGCTCCTGGCTGATGTTATTCCTTTATTCCTTCCTTCCTTCATTTTTTAGGTTTTCTCTTCTGTTTGTACTTACTGTATGATCTTGTTTTGTTTTCTAAGTTACTGCGTTTTAGGTAATGCTGCTTATCATATCATATGCTGTATTGTGCAGTTGTTCTAGTTTTCTTCTATGTAAGTGATGATCTTGTCATGCTCTGTGGGGGGTGGGGGGGGGGTTGATTTTTATGTATACCTGAGAGGAAAATGGTTGCATTTACATGCATCTTATGCTCTTTTATATGTGTTTATATCATGTCATCCAATAAACATTTTCAATTATTAAAAACAAAAATCATGAGAGGACTAGAACAGGTAAATGTGAATCGGTTATTTAAAACAAATCAGAGAAAATTATTTTTCATTCCGTGCGCAATTAAGCTCTGAAATTCGTTCATGGAGGATATGGTTAAGGCAGTTAGTGTAGCTGGGTTTAAAAAAACGTTTGGGGAATAGCCACTGCTATTCCTGGCATCAGTAGCATGGGATCTATTTAATGTTTGGGCACTTGCCAGGTACTTGTAACCTGGATTGGCCACTGTTGGAAACAGGATGCTGGGCTTGATGGACACTCAGTCTGACCCAGTATGGCAACTTCTTATTGTTATGACTTTTAAGAGTGTGAACGCTGGGCTGAGGTGAGAGGTGTGTCTGCCCACAGGGAGGAGCCCTGTGAGCCTCACTGTCAGTAGGCGCGGTCTCAGTGGTGTCAGACACAGCTGTGGAATAGAGTCTTTATTAAGAGAAGAGAAAGGCACAGCCCGCGGAGCGGGAGGTGCAGTAAAAGTATAGTTCTGAGCAGAGGGGTATACCCAAGGGTGATACCTCAGACGTGCAAATCCGGTAGTGGCCCGCAGAGCGGGGTACGCCGGAGAGGTGTCTCAGTAGTGGTAATGAGATGGTAGTCCGAGGTGCAGGATCCCCTATGAGGGTCCTGGAGCGGTGGTTTGGTAATGACTTGCAGCGCAGGGTATACCAGAATGGTTCCTCCTGGGATGATGCGGTAGTGGCACGGGGTACACCGAAGATGATCCCACAATGAGGCTTGGTATAGTTGAAGTCCATAGTGGTAAGGTACTCACAGGAGGTAGTTCCAGGAGAGGTCCTGGGGAGCGGGACAGATAGAGGTCCAAGGCAGGAAGGTCCTCCGAGGAGCAGGATAGCCAGAGACGAGGAAGGGCCCCCAAGGAGCAGGTACCCAGAGTGTCTCACGCCAAGTGTAGAGTCTGGAACCAGAAGTCCAAGGATGGAGCGGAATTCAGCAACGAGGAAACTCCTTGCTAACTCGTCAAACCAAAGGGCCAACCAGCTTAAATATAACAAATGGATGACGTCATCCGGAAGGAACACTCCCGAGGTTCCCGCCATTTCGTGTAGAAAGTTGGCCCATGCGTGCGACTAGGTAATTCCTGAAACAAGATGGAAAGGTGAAGATCCGGTTGAAGCAGACTGGTATGAATTTAATGCAGATTTGGCCCAGGGAAGCAACTTAGACCAGTCACTCTGTCTGGAGTTAACGTATGCCCAGAGAAACTGTTTTAGTGTACAGTTCATCCTCTCGGTAGGTCCATTGGCCTGCGGATGGTAAGCTGATGTGAGATTCAGGGAGATGTCAAATTGTTTGCAGAGGGATCTCCAGAATTTTGCTGTAAATTGGACCCCTCAGATGGAGAGGATGTGTCTTGGCAGGCCATGAAGGCGAAAGACATGGTGGGTGAAAAGCTTCGCTAATTCAGGAGCTGAAGGTAACCCGGGTAGTGCCACGAAATGAGCCATCTTTGAACAGCGGTCCACAGTGCCCCAGATGGTATTGTTGCCGTTGGCCATGGGTAAGTCAACAATGAAATCCATGGCTATATGCATCCACGGTTCGCTAGGTGCGGGGAGTGGCTGAAGAAGTCCCCAGGGATGACCGATCAGTAATTTTTGTTGAGCACATGTAGGACACGACTCTACCTAGGTCTGGACATCTTTCTTCATGGTGGGCCACCAGTAGAACCTTTGCAGGGTGGAAAGCATTCTGGCTTGTCCAGGATGACCGAGCAGAGAGTCATGCCCCCTTCTGAGGATCTTTTTCCTGAGTGCTTGGGGAAAAAACGTCTTCCCAGCCGGAACCGTGTGGGTAGCAGAGAGGAGTAATCTTGTAGGGTCAATGATGTGACGCGGAGTATCAGGTACATCTTCCATGGAAAAAGAACGGGAGAGTGCGTTAGCGCGGGTGTTCTTGTCCGCGGGACGGTATCGCAAGAGGAAGTCGAAGCGATTAAAAAATAGAGACCAGTGGGCCTGCCTGTGATTCAGGCATTGTGCATGACGTAAGAATTCGAGGTTTTCGTGGTCGGTGTAAACCGTGATTTGATGTTGTGCACCATCGAACCATGGACGCCATTCCTCGAATGCCAATTTAATCGCCAATAACTCCTTGTCTCCAATCCCGTAGTTTTGCTCAGCAGGGAAAAAGCGTCGAAAAAAACGAGCAGGGATGTAAGATGTGGTTGTCAGTATGTTGGCTAAGGACAGCACCAACCCCGACGACAGAAGCATCCACCTCTATGATGAAGGGTCGTCGAGAATCTGGTGGCGTAAGCACGGCTCTTGAAGAAATGCCTCTTTGAGTTCCTGAAAGGCCTTTCACAGATACCTCATAGTCTCCGCCAGGCACTTGCTAAGGAACTGGGCAATAGATTCAGTCGCCAAGCCAGATTAAGTAAACACGCATTCAAAGGTAGGTTATTGTTTGGAGAGGAATTAGAGAAGCCGGTAAAGGATATGGGAGAGTCCAAAATCCAGAGACTGCCAGAAGATAGATTCAGGATGTCCATCTGGGAAGGAGTGTCAAGGCAATGGCTGAAGGATAGCAGGTAGTACAAACTAATTAGACTCCAGAACACACAGGAGTCTGACCCTTTTGGAAAGCCAAGCACAGCACAGTAAGGGCCCACAATGACAGTTTGCAGGCCCATTCCTTGCTTTCGCTGGTTGAAGGGCAGCTACAGTGCTTCTATGAGGAGTTGGCCCACATTACAGAAGACCAATGAGTCCTGGACTTCAAAACAGGAGGAGTTTGCATGTGCTCATGCTTATGGGCACGTGTGGGAGTGGCGGCATCCATGCCACGGTGAAGGAGAAATGGCATTGTAGCAGGCCGGTGGTGTTGGCAGTGAGAGCGGTCAGTCGTGGTGTTTTCCCACAGCCAGCCAAACGTTACGTCGCCCTTCCCAAACACTAGTGTATCTCAGGGCCTGGTTCAGCACAAGGAAAGGAAGACTGTTTCTAACAGATGAGAGAGTACACAAACTACAGGGGCAAATAAGGTGAGTGTTGAATTTGCCAACCCTTCAAGAATGGACATTTTTGCTGGTTTTGGGATCAATGGCAGTGCCAATGGAAACAGTACCTTGGCAAGGGCCCATATGAAACCTTTGCAGGTGATCCCTACAAAGTCAGGAATTTGAGAGAGAACTTCCCATGAAAGGATAGGCCAGGAGGAGCCTAAAATGGTGGTTAGTCAAGACCAACTTGGTAAAGGAACCAGTCTGGAGCTCCCACAGAGGATCATGGTAATGTCAAATGTGAGCAGATCAGGATGGGGAGCACACTGGTGGCTCAGAGACACTGGTCTCAACTGGTGGGATCATACTCAATGAATTAGTTGGAGACCAGAGCAATCAGACTGGCCTGAGTGAGCTTCCTACCAAAGACAGATGGGAAGGCGATCAAACTATTTTTGGATAATGCTACAGCAGTGGCTTATGTGAACAGTCAAAGAAGGACAAGGAGTCAGCAGGTGATGAGAGAAGCGGCCCTTCTAGTAAAATGGGCAGAGAATCATCTTTTGGGAATCTCAACTACCTTCATAGCAAGAGTCGACAAAGTACAGGTCTATTTCCTGAGTCACCAGAGGCTAGATGCAGGGGAATGGAACTGGCAGAAGTGGCCTTCAATTAATAGTGGACAAATAGAGGCAACACCAATGGGATCTGATGGTGACACTTAAGAATGCCAAAGTGAAACAATTCTTCAGCTAGAGAAGAGAATGGGGAATGAAGGGGATAGGTGCCCTTCTTTGGACCACCTCTATCCTTTTTGAGATACAGGCTCTAGAACTGAACACAGTCCTCCAGATGAGGCCTCACCAAGGACCTGTTCAAGGGCATTATCCACTAGGGATGTGAATCGTTTTTTGACGATTTAAAATATCGTCCGATATATTTTAAATCGTCAAAAATCGTTAGGGCCACGATACAATACCAATTCCCCCGATTTATCGTCAAAAAAATCGTAAATCGGGGGAACGGGGAGGGCAGGAAAACCGGCACACTAAAACCCCCTAAAACCCACCCCCGACCCTTTAAATTAAATCCCCCACCCTCCCGAACCCCCCCCCCCAATGCCTTAAATTACCTGGGGGTCCAGCGGCGGTCCGGAACGGCAGCGGTCCGGAACGGCCTCCTGCAATAGAATCGTGTTGTCCTCAGCCGGCGCCATTTTTCAAAATGGCGGCGCAAAATGGCGGCGGCCATAGACCAACACGATTCGACTGCAGGAGGTCGTTCCGGACCCCCGCTGGACTTTTGGCAAGTCTTGTGGGGGTCAGGAGGCCCCCCCAAGCTGGCCAAAAGTCCCTGGGGGTCCAGCGGGGGTCCGGAAAATGATCTCCTGCCGCGAATTGTTTTCCGTACGGAAAATGGCGCCGGCAGGAGATCGACTGCAGGAGGTCGTTCAGCGGGGGACCGGAACCCCCGCTGAACGACCTCCTGCAGTCGATCTCCTGCCGGCGCCATTTTCCGTACGGAAAACGATTCGCGGCAGGAGATCGTTTTCCGGACCCCCGCTGGACCCCCAGGGACTTTTGGCCAGCTTGGGGGGGCCTCCTGACCCCCACAAGACTTGCCAAAAGTCCAGCGGGGGTCCGGAACGACCTCCTGCAGTCGAATCGTGTTGGTCTATGGCCGCCGCCATTTTGCGCCGCCATTTTGAAAAATGGCGCCGGCTGAGGACAACACGATTCTATTGCAGGAGGCCGTTCCGGACCGCTGCCGTTCCGGACCGCCGCTGGACCCCCAGGTAATTTAAGGCATTGGGGGGGGGGGTTCGGGAGGGTGGGGGATTTAATTTAAAGGGTCGGGGGTGGGTTTTAGGGGGTTTTAGTGTGCCGGCTCACGATTTTCACGATTTTCACGATATTTTAACCACCCAAACGATAACAATACGATTCCCTCCCCCTCCCAGCCGAAATCGATTGTTAAGACGATCGAGGACACGATTCACATCTCTATTATCCACCTCCTTTTTCTTACTGGGTATTCCTCTTTCTATGCAGCCCTGCATTCTTCTGGCTTTAGCTTTCGCCTTGTCACTATTTTCAGATCGCCAGACACTATTACCCCAAGATCTCTCTCTTGGACTGTGCACATCAGTCTTTCACCTTCCCATCATATACACTTTTTGGCACTTCTTGGCATTCAGTGTCAGCTGTCAAATCTTCAACCACTCTTCAAGCTTTCTTAAATCACTTTTCATACTCTCTATGCCTTCCGACGTGTCCACTCTGTTGCAGATCTTAGTATCATCTGCAAATAGACAAACTTTACCTTCTATTCTTTCCGCAATGATATTGCACAGAGCTGGTCCCAACACCAATTCCTCTGGCACTCCACTTAACATTAATCTCTCTTCAGAGTAGGTTCCATTTACCATTAAACATTGTCTCCTATCAGTCAACCAGTTTGTATTCCACACCACCACCGTGGCGCTCACTCCCAAGCTTCTCATTTTATTCACAAGCCTCCTATGCGTGACCATATCAAAAGCTTTGCTGAAAACCAAGTAGATCACATTGAGCGCTTCTCCTCAATCCAATTCTCTAGTCACCCAATCAAAAAAATCTATTAGATTTGTCTGACAGGACTTTCCCTTGGTGAATCTATGCTGCCTTGGGTCCAGCAACCCTCCTGAATGTAGATAGTTCACTGTCCTTTCCTTCAATTGAATAACCTGAAAATGGGAATAATGAGTGAGGTGATCAAATTTTCCAATGACACAAAATTATTCAAAGTTGTTAAATCACAAGAGGATTGTGAGAAATTTTAAGAGGAGCTTGCAAAATGGTTCCAATCTTTCTCCACATGTCACAGTGACATTGCTGTTGATTTGTAAGGGAAGGGAGATATCAGTTTTCTCTCTTCCCCACTCCCACCCCCTATTAATTGACGGTCTCTGTCCCTCCCTTCCAGGAATGATCCCAACACTCTCCTTCCCTGCCTATCTCTTATAAAGCTCAGCTCCCTGCCTTGTGCTTCCTCACTCTACCATTAGCTGAATCCCAAGTTCTGGAACCTCATATCTGCAGACTGAGCTGTATCTGTTCCAGTTTCTCCCCACATGCCACCTGCAGGGTGTGCTTCAGGCTCATTCCTCTTCTCCTGTAACTTGCAGGCTTTCTGAGAAACAAGGAGCAGGCTGATGCAGAAGCAGAAACTGCCAAGCAGAAAACAGTTGCTCTTATCCCATCTCCGTCCCCTCCCCTCCTGTTCATTGCGAGCTTTATGAAGGGGAGCGGCTGGCTTGGAGCTTCCTAGTGTTTCCAGCGAGACCTGGCAGTTGATGCAATTTCCTGGGCTTTCCAGGTGAAATCCAGAGAGTTTCCAGCTATGCCATGGCAGAGCGCAGCACTAACACTGAGCCACTGGACTGGCCCTGATTCCTTATGATTTACTACTTAAGAAGACCGGTCACAACATAATCCTGGGGCAGGGTGAAAGCATATTTAGGAAAGCATATTTAGGAATCTTTTCAAGAGCCAGGCACTTTTTTTCCTTACATTTTAGCATTTTGTATATTTGGTTTTTTTTGGGGGGGGGGGGGAGATTTCCTTTTTTCCTTTCTTTGCTGTCCCCTTCTTCCAGCCTCTTTTCTTTTTCTTTCCTCCCTCCAACCTCTTCTGTTTATTCTGTTCTTCCTCCCTCCCCCCCCCCCAGCCTCTTCATTAATATGTGAGCTGGTGGCAGAAGGCCGGCCGCTGGCCAGCTAAGGTGCATCTTCTTGGGCCCGGGCTACTGCCAGGCACCATTTCTAGGAAAACTGGCACCCGGGATATATCCATCCCTATGCTGGAGAATTTGTTCAGTATTAGAGAGAACGATCTCAAAACGCTATATGCTGGGGTGCTGGGCAGTAGCAAATTAGAAGGAAAAGTCACTTCCATAACAATCTGGGGCATTAATTGTATGCAGATTATGAGAGAAGACTGTCTCTTATCTCCATACTCTAGGAATTGGTGCAGAATTCATACAGCATTGTACCCTCTATGTTGTTATGAGAAAAAATGATCAAAAGCACAACAGCAAACACGTAGACATGCAATTCTTTTTAGTTACCTCTTTATTTTTATGTGCAAGTGTGAACTTATTTTAAGCAGTAGTTAGCTTGCAGAAGAATAGTACGCCTCAATAGAGAGTAATGAAGCAGATAAATCACTGATATAAGACCTATAAGTTCTGGGAAAATATGCTGTTTTTCTTAGCCTGCTTGCAACAAAAAACAAGTCCTTAGATCAGATATACTGGAGAGCAGTTACTCAGAAGACTGACTGTGCATATATCTGAGAAAAACAGGACAGTAGCCACCTGGCCACACCTAACTGCTTGCTGTTGGGGCCTCAAGAACACATAGGTAGAAGCCCAAGGAAAGACAAACTAGGACAAAGTCAGCAGAATCAAACTAAAATGACCAGCTTCAAGTTAACTGCTTGAAATCAGAAAAAGAACAGCTCAGAAGAATAGCTTGTGAACATCACCAGTGGTTAATGAAGTGCCTGATGAGCTGTTGCTGGTTTCCTGGCACCCTGTGTTCTCCGATCTCCAAAATTATATCACATTGTGAACTGTGAGGAGAAGTATTTTTGTGTATATATTCCTTATTGCAAACTCTAATATTGTATGCTTTTATTGCTTATTCTCAGATTTATAAGTAAAACTTCTATACTTACAAATAAGTGTGTTATATAATCTATGACAAAATAATCACCAATTTTCCTACCCACTACAGCACCAGAAGCCAGTTAAGTACTGACTTCAAAATGACATGGTGTGTGTGAAGGTTTTTAAATACAGTTTCTTGACAATAGCAAGCAATTAATTTATGAAGTAATGCACATTCCTAATCTTCTCTGGGAAAGATACAGTAGCTTTGAAAGTTTCCTCTGTGGGCAACAGGGAGGCCCAACACCTTGTGCTTTGATGTAAGCCTTGTCAAGCAGTAACATGGGGAAAGGGGTATATTCATCTTGTGGGTTAGAGGTATAATTACCAGTACATTTGAGAATGTGCCCATAACCCGTGGAACCTGTCTCTTGGATGGGATTTCCAGCCTCCGCAGGACACAACTGACAAATGGATTGTACTGAACTGTTGCCTCCCACCATAATCACAGTGAGGCAGAGTCCAGTTAAAACATGGAGGATAGGTGGGGCAGTTAGGTGAGTGGTCCCCACCATATGAGGATGTTCTCCAGGGAGGGCCACCATTTTATTGCCAACTTGATACAAATGAATAGTTATATTTAGTTTATGGTCAAAGCATTCATGTAAAACGTTCCGATGTGGAGACAGGAATGTCCATGCTGGTTCTGTGCTACCAGTGCAAAGAGAAGAGTACCCGAACACCATGTTGGGATACTGAATCAGTACTGGTTCAGAGGGAAGAGTGTCCCTAACACCATGCTGGGACATTGGATCAGTAAAGAATGAAAGGGGGAAGTGTTCTTTAACATTGTGCTGAAGCACTGAATCATTACTTGAAGTGGTGCAGAGAAGAGGGGATGTTAGCTGTTATAACTTTTCTGTTCCCTTTAAGCAGGGATCCCTCAAAACCCGCAGACCTGCCTGGTATTTAGGGTAAGCAAGCTATGCATATATTTTGATCTTAGATCATGTGTAATGCAAGTAGCTCTGATGAATGTTCATTGGGGATGCCCTAAACAGCAGACCTATCGGCGGCCCTTGAGAACAGCTGCTCTAAGATCTGTCCATGCTGGGAAAACCCTGACCATTGTCACTGTGAGTCTCCCTCACATAAAGTAATATCTGTTCTTTATTTTCTTATCCAGAAATCACTGAGTCCAAGAGAAGGAATGAGGAGAGACATCCTGAGGAGCACAGTAAACATCTGGAATTGAGTAAACCTGTGTCAGAGAAAGATGCCGGGAACACCTGTCCATGTTGTGACTGGGAGAAAAACTGCTGGACCCAATGTAAACCAGAGGAAGGACTAAGAAACCCAACAAGAGACTCCACTCAGAATGTGACCCCCTGTGAGCAAAGTGCCAGTGATATCCCTCACATGATGGGACAGCAGAGAAACCAGAGACCAGGAGAACAGTGTGTGTGTAATGAATGTGGAAACTGCTACATGGATCAGAGAACTCTAAAGTCACAAGATGGAGTTCATGGAGGAGAAAGACCACATACACGTACAGACTGTGACAAGAACCTCAGTCAGAAGGAGTCTCTTCCAGTACACCACACAATCCATACTAATCATGATAGACCATTTCTCTATGGTGACAATGGGAAATACTTCTTTCACAAACCAGACCAGGTAATCTCTAAGAGAAATCACCCAGGAAAGGGAGATTTTTCATGCAGTTTAATTCTGAAAGGACATCTTACACAACGTCCAAGAATGCACATTAGAGAGGGATCCTTTTCATGCACTGAATTTGGGAAAAGCTCCAAGGAGACGGAATCTCTTTCAAAACACCTGAGAATTCACACTGGAGAGGGACCTTATTCATGCACTAAATGTGGAACAAACTTTATTAGGAATGAAGATCTTCAGATACACCAGAGAATTCATATAGGAGAAAGTTCCTTCCCAAACAGGAAATGTGGGAAAAGCTTCAATGAGAAAGGAAATCTTACAGAACACCCAAGAACTCATACTGAAGAGAGACCCTTTCCATGTGCTGAATGTGGGAAAAGCTTTCGTCAGAAGAGAACTCTTGTAGAGCACCTGAGAATTCACTCTGGAGAGAGACCATTTCCATGTACTGAATGTGGGAAAAGCTTCAGTCAGAAGGGAGCTCTTATACGGCACCTACAAATTCATTCTGGGAAAAGACCCTTTCCATGCAGTGAATGTGGGAAAAGCTTTAGTCTAAAGGGAAATCTTGTAGCGCACCTGAATATCCACTCTGGAAATAGACCCTTTCCATGCAGTGAATGTGGGAAAAGCTTTAGTTTAAAGGGAAATCTGGTAGCGCACCTGAAAATCCATTCTGGTGAAAGACCCTTTCCATGTGCTGAATGTGGGAAAAGCTTTATTAGGAAGAGAAATCTTGTAAAGCACGTGAGAATCCACTCTGGAGAGAGACCTTATTCTAAAGAGAGACCATTTCTATGAAATGAATGTGTGAAAAGCTTTATTTGGAAGGAAAGCCTTGTAAAGCACTAGGGAATCCAAACTGGAATGTGTCCCTTTCTATGCAAGGAATATGGAAAAAGCTTTAGTTTGAAGAAAGATATTCTAGATCACCTAAGAGAGCGTTGGTGGTCTGAGGGATGGAGAATATTTGAACAGTGTAAAATTTTCTCACTAAGTGTGAGTAGTGTTACTTGATGACCTCATTGTAAAACATCTAGACCAAGTCTCAGCAAGGTGACCACTACTATTTAAATATGTAAAGAAGAAAAAGATAAATCTATACTGGCTGCACATCACCCAGAATAAAACAGTGCCTATTTGGTCATGTGATACTCTATACAGGATGCATCTATACAGTATGTGTTCTAGCTCTTCTCAGAATGTACACTTCCTCCATGCTTTTTTTTTTACCTTCTTAAAAATTGCACTCTGAGCCTTGCTTCTCTGTGCCATCTCGTTGATCGAGTGGAGAATATTATTGCAGCAGTCTAAGCACACGAAAACTCCGTGGGAGGAGAGGGAGCAGTCAAAGCAAACCGAGGCCAAGATGGCAGATCCCACAATGAAACAGCTGTTCTCCTTTCTCTTCATTGGTGGTAGCCATGGTAGTTACACAAGTTTTGGAAGAGAAATTTAACAAACATTTCACTCAAATAGAAGATATTAATATTTTAAACAGCAATTTGGTGAAGCACAGAATCATATATCTGATTTTAAAAATTGTGTTCAAACTCTTGAATCCACTCTCACCACAAATTTTTATTTTTTATTTATTTATTAAGGCTTTTATATACCGACTTTCTTGATACAAATCAAATCAATTCGGTTTACAATGAACTAAGCAGAATATACAATTAACCAATCAACAAGAGATACGGAGCATACAGTTACATTATAACAAGGAAGCCTTAACTTGGAGTAGGAAAATAAAGAAGGGGTGAATGGAGCAATAAATATATAAATAAAATGAAATAAAATAGAATAAATACTATATACAGAAGAGGGGGCAAGGGGCCAACCTCTCTTTAATGGATATTATGCATGAAAAATTTGGAGAGTTTTGTTTACAGAGATGTGTGGTGTACAATTCTAGATCAGGCAATGGAGTTTGTAGTGGGGAAGGCTTTGTACAATTCTAGATCAGGCAATGGAGTTTGTAGTGGGGAAGGCTTCCAACCAAGTTTTGCTGGATAAGATCGAAGACTTGGAAAATTGATCGAGAAGAAACAATTTCAGACTAGTGGGGGTTCCAGAGTTGATTTTAGACCAGGAGCTGATACCGTTTTTAGAAACATGGCTACCTCGAAAATTGGGCCTAATACTTTTGCATGGCCTGCTGAGAATTGAACGCAGACATCTGTTGGGGCAAATGCGGCAAGCCAACTAGGTGCCTAGAGTGGTGATTTTCAAGATATTGAAATTTGTTCATAAGATAGAATTATATTGTGCATATTGGAAAAAAAATGAATTAATATATGAAGGGAAAAACTTTTAATGTTCCAAGATTACTCTGCGTCAGTAGCAAAAACAATGCAAGGCCTCTGTGCCAGTTTGTGTACAATTAGCTAATTTGAAGATTCGAGGGACTCTACATTTCCTAGTGAAATTGAAGGTCATATCAAGGAAAATCTTTTTTCGATAAGATGGATGATGCTCACCTTTTTCTGCAAACACTTGGTGACTCATGATTTTTTCTGATTCTGCATTCTCTCACTAAGAGCTCATAATGAAGCGAGTCTTCGCATGCTTAATGACGTTGAAGTTCTGGAAGCATTTCCTTCTTTCCGCTCTCCTTTTTCTTAGTTCTTTGACTTAGCAGGTAACTGATAATTATTATAATGTTCTTTTTTTTTTGTTTGTAACTTTTTATTTTTAAATGGTCAGAACATACACCAGGCATTAAAATAAAGAAAAGAAGGGTATCAGCACAACACATGATGGAATAAAGAATAAAAATAACAGGTCGAGAGCTCCTGCTGAGAACTGTAAAACTTCCAGTGTGGGTTCCAAATCCTATCGTATAGTTTAACATTATTGTGTAACATAAAGGTTAACTTTTCAAGCAAGACCACAGCGTGCAGCTGTGACTTCCAGTGGTTCAGAGTCGGAACAGATTTCCATTTCCATGCAATGATAAAATGGGCAACTTGTAACATTTGCTGTATGAGTAGCCTTTGAATACCTACTCACTCTATGATCCCTCCACAAGCCCAAGAGACAAAGTGCCAGGGAGAGAGAGAGCAATTAGCAATTTGCCCGATAAGACGGCCAACCTTCTGCCAGAAAGCAGAAATCAAGGGGCATCCCCACCATACATGAAAATAAGACCCAGGTAGGCCATAGCCTTGCCAACACAGAGGCGAGGATGTAGAAGAAGATTTGGAAAAAAAGGGCATTGGTATGTATGCATAATCAGGTGGATCAAAAGCTTAGCCCGCTTAGCACAGACAGATGATTTATGTGCTCTGCGCCATATTCCCATCTACTCCTTTGAGGCAATCGGAATCTGTAAATCTGCTTCCCAATGCCTCTCAACCTTCAAGATGGGGCGGAGGTCCAGTCCAGTCTGACAAATTGCCCGGTATAAAATCGAGCAAGTGTTCCTTCTGGCAGGACCCTCTGCAAAAGCCAACTCCAGAGGTGTAGGAGGAGACCAATGCCAGTTCCCCCGCTCTCTCCCCGCTAACTCTTGCTTTAACTGGTCATAGCAGGACTGGGTGGAGTCAGGAATGTCAAATTCGTCTTGGAGGGCAGAGAAAGATAACAAGCGTTCCCCATCATAAAGATTACCTAAGCAACATAAATCAGCCTCCCATCACTGCTTCACTGCCCTACTGGAGGAATGAATTGTGAGAGCAGGGTTTTTCCAGAGGGGACAGAAAGCATAGGGCCCACGCCTATTAATATATAACCCTTTACATGCAGCCCTCCATGTCTTAACAGTACAAGCTTTAAGGGGGCAGTTGTGACAAGCTCTCCTACCCCCTGCCGACAGGGGAGCCCGAGAGAGTATTTTTTATTATTTTATTTAACATTTTTATATACCGGCATTCGTAGGACACATCATGTCGGTTCACAATTAACTGAGAAAGGAAATTACATTGAACAAGGGGGTTTAACTGGGAGAAATTGGATAATAATTGGATAATAATTGGATAATAAAGAACAAGGTAAATAGCGAAGTACAAGAGATAGAGTAAGCAAGCATGGATAACTTAATTGGAACGATATGGATTTAAAATTACATATGTAAACTTATTTACAAAGTTGGGGTGAGGGGAGAGGGAACGGGGGGGAGAATAGATGAGAAAGAGGAGGTAAAGATAAGAGAGGGATTGATAAGGTAAAGAAGGCGGGGAGGGGGAGGCTGTAGAGGCTAAAGGAGGGGAGGGGGGGGAGTGGGAGGGGGGATGGAGGGGGGAGTGAGGGGGAGCATAGGGTGTGCTGGAAGGGTTACCAGGGTGGGAAAGGTGGGAAGGGCTGTATGGAGAATGCAGGTTCCTATATGCGCGGGAGGCCTAGGGTTGAGAGGAGTTGGGGTAGGCCTGTTTAAACAGCCATGTTTTTATTCCTTTTTTGAAGTGGCTCAGGGATGGTTCTAGTCGGAGTTTGGCCGGGAGTAGAGTAGAGCTACAAGGTCCGTGCCCTCCGCCAAATGTCTCTCAAGGGCAAACCACGGTATGATGAAAACCCTGTATATCCATGTGAATATGCCTGACAGATGGGCAGCCCAGAAATAGGCCCATAGATCTGGGAGAGCCATCCCTCCCAGCTCCTTGGGTCTGCACAAGGTGTAGAAACTGACCCGTGCAACCTTCCCCCTTCATAAAAACTCCAGCAGTGCAAAATTAAGAGAGGTGAAAAAACATTCAGGAGAAAACAAGGAATATGCTGGAATAGATAGGATAATCGGGGCAGTATATTCATTTTAATCGTATTGATCCTCCCACTCCAGGAAAGATAGTGACCCTTTCAGCTCTGCAAGTCCTGCTTTATCTTGGTAACCACCAGAGCATAATTCAGTCTATAGAGGTCACCCGGATTGCCAGGAACATGAATACCTAAATATTTAATGGATGTTGCCGCACACCAGAAAGGAGCAAAACAAGTCGGAATAACTCTAGACCCATATGGGCCAATCAGAAAACCCACAGATTTATGGTAGTTGACCTTGTATCCCGCCACCTTCCCAAAAGCCGCCAGCTCAGCCAACACTACTGGACCCTCTTTGTCTGGATTGGATGAATCCCCAATAAATCAGGGTGTGCCCTCAAACATGTCACAAGGGGTTCAAATGCCAAGTCAAACAGCAGTGGTGAGAGTGGGCCCTGTTGGGTGCCTTTCCCAATAGGAAAACAGAGAATGTAGACATGAAATCTTAGTGAAGGCCTTGCAGATTCGGCTCGCTAGTTGCATGGATTCCCTAGTAGGGGCTGAACAATCCAGTTTTATTACGGATCGCATGTTGGTGAATAATACCCACCAGCTTTTTGATGTTTTAGCATTGGCTAAGAAGGATAAGATTCCTGGACTGGTTGTAAGTCTCAATGTGGAGAAAGCCTTTGACTGGCTTCATTGTCCTTTTCTTTTTATGGTGCTGGAGAAACTCAGTCTTCCTGCCCAGTTCCAGGGGTGAATTCGGGCTTTATCCTGAAGGATAGAATCTATCTATCCTTCAGGATTTCTTATGTGGATTCTATCCTGAAGGATAGAATCCTGGCAATTACTCAAACACTAAGAAGATCCCATGCTACTGATTGTAATTGCCAGGTTCTTGTGGCCTGGTTTGGCCTCTGTTGGAAACTGGATGCTGGGCTTGATGGACCCTTGGTCTGACCCAGCATGGCAATTTCTTATGTTCTTATGAGAATTCTAGCGAGCTGAATCTGCAAGGCCTTCATTAAGATTTTTCATGTCTACGTTCAATAATGAAATTGAGCAGTAGGCTTCTGACTCGTATTTATTGCACCCTGGTTTATGTAGCAATACTACAGAGGCATCAAATAAATTGCCCATATGCTTCGGGTGAGCCTGCAAGTTGTGAAATAAATTAATAAGCGGACCTCCCAGTTCTAGTAAAAACTGCTTATAGAACATGCCGAAAGGGGCGCCATCAGTCTCTCTTTCTGTAAATCAGATAAAGTCAGCATCTGGAGCCCAGCCAAGTATGCATCAATCCCTGCAGCAGGGGACAGCCCTCCATAGCATAAAGCTGCTGGAAAAATTCTTTAAATCTGTCATTAATCTCCGTATTAGTATGCACCAAAGAACCGTCAGCCTTCCTCATGCCCGAGATCAGCGTCCTTTGGGACCTGCAGCGCAACAACTAAACTAGCATAGGTCCTGTTTTTTTCTCGAACTCGTAAACACGCTGTTTTGAGTACTGAAAAACCTGTTCCGCATCCTCCAACTGAAATTCCTGGAGAAACTCCCTGCATTTCTCCAAGACTCTGTAAATACAGTAGAACCCAGTGTGCTTATGCGCTCTAAGTATTCGATCTTAGTCTTCAGGAAGTGTTCTTGTCGAGTCCTTTCCCTTTTCCAATGGGAAGCAAAACTAATTATCCTCCCACGCAGCACCGTTTTCAATGTTTCCCACAATACGACTGGGGAGTATTCTCTAGGATCATGAATCTCAAAAAAAAAATTCCTTTAAGGTCTCCCGAAGCATATCACAAAAGGAGTAGTTATGCAGTAGAGAAACGTTAACCCGCCATCTTTTCCTGGCCGCCGAACCTGCACAGACTAACAATAGCAGCACGATGGGATTATGGTCAGAGATAACTATGGGCAATATATCAGCCAAGCCTACCTGCAGCACAAATGAGATAGAGCATAAAAAGAAATCAATCGGCTATAACAATGAAAACGAGGAGAAAAACATGTAATCCTAGCCAGTTGGGTTTTACTCCCTCCAGACATTCACCAATCCCAAACGCACCATCAATGCCTTTAAGGTGCCTACCTCCCCCCTGGGCTGGTCGCCAGAGGATCTGTCTAGTTTAGGTTCCAGCCCCACGTTCCAATCGCCTCCCATAATAAGAGAGAGGATGAGAAGACCTCTATTACACCACCCATCCAAGTGTAGAAGTCCTTCTAGCTTACACTTGGGCCGTACACATTGGCCAAAACAAAGGACATGCCATTTAATACACAATCCAGGAGGACGTAACGCCCTTCATTATCCTCTATACATTATTTACTTGAAGAGGGAGTGACTTATGGATCAGAATACATACTCCTCTGCTCTCCCCACCCAGTCCTGAACCAATTTGGCATGCTTTGCATCCAGTGAGTCTCTTGAAGAAAAACCACTTGTGCCCCTTTTTTTTAAGGTATGTTAGGATTCGTCTGCGTTTGACTGGGGATCCGATACCCCACACATTAAGAAAAAGAATGTCAACCGGGACCATAGCCATGTTTAGAAAAACCAAATGCCACCCAATGTAGTGTGAGGAGATGAAAATGCCCATAGTGCAGAACTGACGACTTTTTATAATAAGTTACCCCCCAAAAACCAAATCTCTCCCTCAACCAATCCCCACCCCTCCCTCCTCAACCCTCCCATAACCACAGAAAAACCCAACCTAGAGCCTATAAAACATGATGACCCAAAACGGTTCCCACCTCACCTCTGAACCCAACCAGGAAAAGTGAGAGCAAATAGGGGAACACCCGGGATCTGCCCTCCTTTCCTAATTGTAACCCCACCCCTTAACCACCAGGAATAGAATCCCCCAACCAACGTAACCCCCTGACCCCAAGAGCCAATATTTGTCTATCTCAGTCATCCGCTTGAATGTGATCGTTGAGAGGCCTGCAAGAGAACATTGTCAGGTACAGGCCAACATAATCCACAGGGGTCCAGTGACGAGTGGATGCAAGAATGGGATAGGTAACCAAGTTGGAGCGGGCTGCCAGAGAGGAAACACCCTTGGGTAGTGCAAGACCAAGATGGAAGGCATATCTGGACCAGGCTTGAGAAAGGATGAAAGCTCCACAACGAACACCCTTCTGTTGAATACACTCCCCCTCCCACCCCCTCTCAGAGTAAAAATGCATAGCAAACAGCGCTCAAGTAAAATGGCTCAACATCTTTGAAAAATAGAACAGAGAATGCTTCCTAGCTAAGACCAAAGAACAGGTCTGAACTCTCAGCTATCATAGGCACACATTATAAGTGAAAAAAGGATATTGTGCAGCACGTCAGTTCAGGAAGCACCATCCAGTACCTCCGCTGCAGCACGCTGGAGTTTCTGGAGTAGCACGCACATCTTGCATATAATTGAACACCTCAGATTTGCCATTGTGAAGCACCCGCAGCCTTGCCGGGTACAGCATGGCGTAGGTCAGGCCCAGATTGAGCAGGTCCCGCTTGACATCTAGGAACGTGGGGTGACTGCGCTGCACCTCCATAGAGTAGTCTTGAAAGAGAAAGATGTGATGGCCCTGGAACTTAGTTTCCTTCATTTTCCTGCTGGCATCAAGGAGACAATATTTGTCTTGAAAATTGTGCACACACACAATCACTGCTCTTTTGGAGCAGGCACCAGTGCTCTGTGGGCTCGATCTAGCTTCAGTTTGCCTCCTGCAAAGCCAGTATTTAGCACAGTAGAAAGCTATGTGGAGAAAAAACCCACAGGATCTGTATCTTCAGACTGCTCTGGCACCCCGATGATATGCAGGTTGTGCCTGCTCCGATTTTCTAAGTCATCTTGCTTCTCGATCACCTGCTCATGCCCTCTCTCTAGCACCTCCAGCCGCTGTCGCTTGGTGGTGAGCAACATTTCCAGCTTCTCCATACTCTTGGTGAGGGCATCCAGTTGGGTAGTGGTTTCGCCCACCATGGTCACAACTTGGAAGACCTTGTCCACCTCTGATTCTAGCTTGGCATCCAAGCTAGGATGGATTTTGTCGCTGAATTTACTAATGGCGGCCTTGACTGCCTCGGCAATGTCAGTGGGGAGCGGGCTGTCCGCCATAATGTCTTCGTCAGAGGCTGGTTCCTCATTGCAGGCTGCCCGATCCGCCACTGTTTTTCAGCAGATTCGCTTAGCGTGAACCATCTGGTCTCCCCAAAGCATGGGCAGAGACTTTTTCGCCACCTTATCCACTATAGCTGTGCTAGGTAGGGCCAAAATTACCAAGGTTTTGAGCCGATGAAAGAGATCGGGAGCGAGGGAGAGCAGCATCCGTTCAGCACCTCATAGTCACGTGACCATTATAATGTTTTCTGTGTGAAGGCAACCACATTAATTTGACAATTTTCTTTAATGTTGATATGTGGGTATTACCAAAGTTTTTGTAGAATAATTCTGGATGGAGAGGGTTCTCTCGGAAATGGAACCTAGAAAGTGACCCGTTATCTCTTTTCAAGTGTGAGGATATGATTTGCAAGGGATTTGGGGGAAGGGTGGAGGCTTGAGTGGGAATTTGAATAGCGATTTGATATTTTCAACTGAGGGACAGAGTCAAGGAGATTTCAAATTTTTCTCTCATTCATACAAATGAGTGATGGCTGAGGGGGATGTGTCTAGGCTGCTTTTCTCTGCATTATAGCTAAAACTACTAGATTCTTAATTTGGAATGTCTGTGGTATAAGATCCGTTGTTAAACGTTATAAAGTTGAAAGGCAATGAAGCGTTTTCAGACAGCTATTACTTTTTTTTTCTTTTTTTTTTTTTTTTACAAGAAATTAAATCGGGGCAGTAAATTGTGTCAAAATTGGGTGGGGTAGGGTTTTTGTTTTTTTTTTGTTTGTTTGTATTTTTTTTTAATCCTCTGGGCACTGGCGAGCTGGAGTGGCTATACTGATACATAAAATAATTCCTTTTCAGGTCCAAATGGTACATCAAGAACCTGAAGGTAGATATATTACAGTAGAGGGCTTACTTTTCTGGGAAACCTTTCTCTTGGGTAATGTGTACGCACCAAATGTTTATACACATAATTTCTTTGTACAGCTTATTAACCTCCTAATATTGTATATGATATTGATGTATAAATCCATCAATATCATATACAAAGCTATCAACCAACACACTCAACTTGACCTACAAATACCACTTAAAAAATACACATCCGCCAGACCCATCAGGGAATACTACAAAGAGTCACTCCAAATCCCACATGCCAAAACCTACCAACATAAATCCCTGAGTCTCAGAGCCTTCTCTTCAGCAGGTCCAACTTTATGGAACTCTATCCCACCTGATTTGAGACAAGAACCATGCACTCTAACATTTAGGAAAAGACTAAAAACTTGGCTTTTCAAAAAAGCATTCCCAGGCTTTGAATAAAACGTCCACCCATCAGCACAAACTCGTATTCAAAAATTGGATCAAAATAAGAATCCACCAACTACAAACTTATACTCATCAATACCTGCTGAATTTATCATATTATTATCATTCAAAACTGTGTCATATCTATTCACTTGGTTATATTTATTTACCGTGTCATATTTATATACCGTCATATTTACTCACTTAGTCATATTTTCTTCACCGTGCTATACAACTATATTATTTAATGAAACTGGCTGAAATATAAATATTGCTTTGTTCAATTTCTCCCCTTTTCCAGATCGTAGTTAATTTTCCCTGTTTTATTGTAACTTTCTCACATCCTTTAACTGTTATACTGTATTTAAAGTTTTAATTGTTTATTACGTTACGCTCTGCTCTTCACACATTGTTAACTGTAAACCGGGTTGATGTGATGCTAGTCATGAAACTCGGTATAACAAAAATAATAAATAAATAAATAAATAAATATTCCCACATACCTATAATATTGGGAGGAGATTTTAACACTGTGTTTGATTCTGCTTTAGATAGATTTCCTTTGAAACCTTTGGGAACTATCAAAATGAGGGTATCCCATTTCTTTGTTCCACTTTAAATTTGATTGATGTGTGGAGAAGTCGACATTCCTCAGATCAGGATTATACTCACATTTCCAGGGCACTTGATTCTTAATCTAGATTGGATTACTTATTGCTCTTGGTATATAGTTTTTCTCAAATAGTTGGTTCAGAGATTGGTCCAATGGAACTATCAGATCACACCCTGGTGTGGATGAATGTAGAAAGGATGACTCCCTTATTCTTTCATCAATAGTGGTGGTTCCCCCATATTTATATGAAGATGTTCATTTTCAGGAGACTTTGGTAGACAAATGGAAGGAATTTGTAACTTTTAATGAATCACATCAATCTGACCCTTTACTATATTGAAAGACAGCTAAGGCGATGTTAAGGGGAGAAATCATAGCTTATAAGACCCATAGGGAAGAAGCTGACAGCACAGGATATCCTGAGATTAGAACATCAACTGAGGTGTGATCAGAACACATAAAAGATTCCCAAGGCTAAAGAATAAAACACAGTTTATGACTACCCAAATGAAATTAAAAAACCCTTATTCATCAAAAAACAAAAAAGGCCTCATATTATAAACATAGACTTTTCCTTCATCGTAATTGAGCAGGGTGGATGTTGGCAAATTTAGTAAAACAGAAAACCAGTAGAAACGACTAAAACTGGTACAGTAGTACATACCACTAAAGAGATAAGCAATATTTTCTATCATTTCTAAACAGATTTATATACAGCTTCACTGGACAATATGCAAGCCCTGACCAAATATTTAGACTCTCTCTTTACCAAAATGAACCCAATAACAAGTGGAGATTTTGAATTCTCCTTTTTAGTTATAGGAAGTTAAAGGATCTATTAAAAACTCTTAACATTCTAAATCTCCTGGTCCAGGTGGACTACCTACAGAATTCTATAGACTTTTGCTTGGGGAAATCTGTCTCCCCTTGGGGAAAATGTTTGATGCTCTTCTGGAAGTTGGAGAAATGCCATATGGTTCAAATACAGCCACTATTATAGTCCTTCCCAAACCAGGTGGAAGGCAGCGTCTAGCCGGTCCGGGGACGCTGGAGGAGGTCGGGAAAATGACTCCGCGGCAGCCAAACTTCCATCAACCAAAGAGGGAGTCACCAAAGAGGTAAGGTGGGCGGAGTGGAGCCGTCGGGCAGCGACAGTTGCAAACAGTTTCCAATGGTAAATGTTAGAAATATATTGGCATCTATAGATTGTTTCAAGAAATGGATTACGTTCACTTATCAGTTTTGATGGTGAGAAAGCATTTGACAGGGTGGATTGGACTTTTCTATTATGATGATATGGGTTTGAAGGTCAGTTTTTGAAATATCTTTCCACTCTTTATAACACTCCTAGGGAAAGAGTTCTGGTGAAAGGGGAAATGTCAACTGAATTTATTTTACAGCGAGGTACTAGGCAAGGATGTCCTCTATCCCCATCATGTTTGTTTTTGCATTAGATCCTTTATTGCATTCAACAGTCAATACTCCCCAAATTCAGGGAATAAACTTGGGTCCCCAGTTGTTTATTGTTAGCATTTGCAGATGACTTATTGTTGCATGTCCTGGAACCACAACTTTTTTTTAACGGTACTTCGTTTTGACTTTCAATAATATGGATCACTGGTAGGTTTTAAACTAAATCTGGATAAATCCAAAGCCCTCCCTATTGGAAACTGGCAGGCCAACATGTGGAATGGAGATTTTCCGCTTAAATAGGCAATGGTTTAAATAAAATATCTGGGTATTTTATTATCAAACAGTTTAAGTACTCTTTCTGACATTGCTTAATGGAAAACACCAAATCCTCTTTTAAGAGCTTGATAATCATTTCTTTAATCGGTAGAATACAATTAGTTAAGATAATGGTATTACCCAAGTGGCTTTATGTATATGGGTTATTTTTGATTTATAT
Organism: Rhinatrema bivittatum; assembly: GCF_901001135.1. NCBI lineage: Eukaryota > Metazoa > Chordata > Amphibia > Gymnophiona > Rhinatrematidae > Rhinatrema > Rhinatrema bivittatum. The sequence continues at coordinate 36,283,019 of NC_042616.1, read as the reverse complement.
GACCAAGTCATCACTGGTTCTTTTTTCTAGGGAACTGAGAAAATTTCTTTGGAATGGTAAGAAATCTCGTATCTCTTTGCTCCAACTTATGAAGCCCTGGGTTAAAGGTGGTCTAAGTTTACCTAATCTGAAACTTTATAATATGGTGGCAAACCTGTGCCATGTAGGAGATTGGCTTCAAGAATGAAATTTTTATATTATTTAGAAGCTTTTATATACCGATGAACGTTGGGAACATCTCATTGGTTCACAATAAACAAAAATGCAGCTAAACGAGCTTTACAGAGAACAAGGAACAATGCGCATAAAATTGAACAATAGTGAGCAATGTAAATAACATACAAGGGGGAAAAAACAACTAGAGTGTAATGGACAGCTAAAACTGAACAATTTACAAGTTATGTGGGATCAAAGTATAATTAAATACAGATAGAATGTCATATAAGTTAGCGTATCGGAGTATTCAGAGGGGAGAGGTAGGTTGTTATGAGTATGCTTGTCTGAAAAGGGAAGTTTTCAGGTTCTGCTTAAATTTTTTTGGGCAAGGTTCCTGATGAAGGAAGGATGGGAGCTTGTTCCATAGGATGGGTCCCGCTAAAGATAATGCCCGAGCTTTAGTGGAAACAAGTTTAGACTGTTTAGGAGAGGGGATGAGTAGTGTTGCTCTGTGTTGCTGCCTTATAGGTCTGTTTGTGTTGTGAAAAGTAAGGTGCTCTGTGAACCAGTGCATGCTTTGGTTGTGGAGTGCTTTGTGGATGAGAGTGAGAGATTTGTATGTTATTCTTTCAGCGACAGGTAACCAATGTAGGTGTATTAGAACAGGGGTGATGTAATCGTTTTTGTGTGTGTTAGTGAGGATCCATGTGTGTTAGTGAGGATAGTGTCAATTGATTTTAAATCGGCATTGGTTTCTTCTTTATCTTAAACATTTATTCTGCATGCTACTGAATCCCAACTGTCTAGTCATTTGGCAGATCATTGTTTGCTGGCTCCAATGCAAAAAACATGGCATTGGTTAACCCGCATACTGCACTTGAATCATAGAATTTCACCATTCTTGCCCTTATGGGTAATAGCATGTTTCCCTCTGGTACTGATTCTAGGAATTTTTCTTTTTTTTTTTATCATTTGAAGTTTTATTGAAGCTTTCACAGTGACAAACTCACAAACTAGCAAACATATGAACAGGTAACCATCTGTACCAAGAAAGCATTATATACAGCTTTACAAGAATGAGGAAATCTCCATACATAACGCTGGATACCATACTAAAGCACTGTGTGACATAACATAGTCTCTTCATTTTTTCTCCCTCCTCCCCCCCACCCCCCCCCCTCTCCATATACAGAACCATAATGAGGATTGAGTTAATTGTGTGAGGACCAGGCACAACCACCATAACCTCCCCCAAAATAAAAGGAAAACACCCTGTACCTAAATTCGCATGCTTCAACAGGAAGGACCATTAGTTTGGGAATCTTTCCAACTTAGATACGCTTGCCACGTCTAGGAATTTTTCTGATTGGAAGCAAAAGGTTTTGAAATTAATCAGACAAGTGATGAAACCCGAGGGGGGAGTTTTTTACATTTCCAGAATGATGTGAGGTCTTCGATATAGTGGAGAGGGACTATTTTAGCTATATACAGGAGCGTCATTATGTATCGTCTCTGAATAAAATGGACTTAACTGGGGTTAAATGGTCATTAGTACAAGATGGGTTTGATATTGAAGACACAAATAGGAGAACCATATATCTTCTTTATATAAATCTTTATGCACGTTAGATGAGGCATGGGCGAGTGAGGAAAGGTGGGACAATTGGACACATAACTTACAGTTACAGGCACCCATTAAGATTTTTATTTGTTATGTACAATTGCACAAACTCAAATAATGTACAGTTGCAGGAACCACAATGTAAAGTTTTGAATAGAGCAGATATCTCACAAAGATAAACTTATTAGGCGGGTATTTTGGACTCAGAATCTTGCATTAAATGTTCTTTGGCAGAAGGGGACTCTTGGCCATTCTATGCTCCTGTGCAAAAATACAGCTTTTTGGATGAGAGCTTTTGCCTACATAGAATGGGTAATTTCAAAGTATTTGGTGTCTGATGCCTCTTCAGCTTTGTTTGGCAATATACACTCAGATGTCCTGTGCTCTGCCCCACAGAAATTATGGATCAGGAAGGTTTTTCTGCTGGCCAAGATTACCCTTTTACAATTCTGGAGAACACCGGAAACTCCTATTTCTTTTTGGAGAAATAAACTTCATAATGTATTAATTATGGAACAGATGTCTAGTTGAATGACTCATCAACGAAAGAAAAAGAGGCTGGACACATGGCTTCCCTGTATTGCTAGACTTCCTCAAAGAGCTCGAAGTCAAATTTTGAACGATTTTTGAGAGACTTTTAGTTTTTAATTAAAATTTCTGAATCCGACCTGGAATATCTAGATCATCTTTTTAAAATGTTGCTGATGGACAAGAGAGAGAGGGAAGAGGGCATAAGGGTTGGGGAGGAAACACTGGAAGTTCCATACTTTCTTCTATTTGTTTTCGTACTTATGGTATATGAATGCTCTGTTATCTTGTTTATAGATTTAATAAAACACATTTAAAAAAAAAAAAATAAAACTGTGTGTTCCCACTCTTACCTTTAGCACCGAGGCTAAAGATATTGATAAAACAGAGAATTCACTTGGGAAAGAGAACGATTTCTATGCAGTGACTGTGGGGAAAAGCTTTAGTCAGAAAGGAAATCTTAACAGAAAACCTGAAAATTCATTCTGGAGTAAGACCCTTTTCGTTTTTTCATGCACTGAATGTGGCGAAAGCCTCCGATCAAAGAGCTCTCTAATTCAGTACCTGTAAATTCATTCTGGGAAAAGACCCTTTCCATGCAGTGACTGTGAGAGAAGATTTATTCAGGAGAGGCTTGTAAAGCATCAGAGAATCCACCCTGGAGTGTGTCCCTTTCTATGCAAGGAGTGTGGGAAAAGCTTTAGTCTGAAGGAAGATATTCTAGATCACCTAAGAGAGCACTGGTGATCTGAGGGCTAGAGAATAAATGAACAGAGTAAAATTCTCTTGCTAAGTCTAGATGAGTAGTGAAACATGGACCAAATCTCAGCAAGGTTATCATTACTATTTAAATATGTAAAGAAGGAAAGGATAAGTCCATACTGGCTGCACATCACCTGGAATAAAATGGTGCTCACTCATACTTTTGGCACAAAGGCTAACGAAATAGATGGCGACAGTGCAGAATCTTCAGGTGACACCACCACCACCACCACTTATACAATTATAGGCCCTGATGAGCTGTTCATGGATCCACCACGACAGTAAACAGACCACAGCAGCGGATGAACAAATTAAAATGACTAAATACAGTTATGTGGACCCTTAAAGATAAAACTGAGATAATGCACTGCAGTCAACCCTGAAATTCAATCTAGAGGGTGTACAAAGAGAGCCCACTATAAATTAGAAAAGAAGATGAGATTAATGGGGAAAAGTTTCATAAGTAAATTTTGTATTAAGAAAGGCAGGTAATGAATACATAGTAGTGGTTTAAATTATGAATATAATTACTTACCTTTCCAACTCCGACCTCAAAGCAAGCTACAAATTCAGGCATAGGAGGTAGGTCCCCGCCCATAAGGTCTTAGTATCTGAGGGAGTCATTTACTAAAAGGTTTATACCATTTTGTGTTTAGGAAAAATGTGGGATTTGAATCCTGGTTTCTCTCATTCTCAGTCCTCCATGCCTGATGCTAATTTAAGATCCTAAATTGGAAACTCAAAAATAGGTATTTAAATTATACCGTCTTAAAAACAACTGAGTGAATTCTGTTAAAATCAGGGGTCACCTCTGAGGTAAATGGCTGAAACTTCACATTACCTGATTGCGTTTCCATCTGCTGCAATGCACTCTGCAGAGGACAGCAACAACAGCCATAAGTCAGAACACATAGGAGAACATCTGCAGATGTGGTCATAGAAACATGGTCTGATGAGCAGAGAAACATAATCGGTAAGACTATGTGACCCATGCCTAGGAGTGATGATAATTTGTGACTAAGCTGGGAGACCTACAAAACTGTCCTCGGGAGAAGGATTATCATTGATATTGTACAAACCTGTAAAACTAGTTGGCAGGTGCCTCAAAAACCCTTACATAAGTTTAGTCCTGGGAGAATTCTGCGCTACTGCGGAATGCAGAATTTACACAGAATTCCCCCAGGAGTAATAAGTTGGAGCTTTTACTCAAGCAGACCTGCTGTAGATCAGTACCGCCCGAATTTTCAGTGGCCTGCGCACATAAAATCCGGGGGTTACGGGCGTGGCCGGGCCTTGCGCACACCCAGCGCATTTTAGAAATTTCCCGGCCACGCGGGTATCCCCCGAAGTGCCGGGCCATCGAAAAGGTGGGGGGGAGGGGGGCACACCGAGTCAGCGGCCATTAGGCCCTGTCCCAGGGAAGCATGCGCCGGCAGCTGGACGGCGCGTGGAAGTTACTTCTGCTCCAAAGAAACAGTAAGTATAAAAACAAAAATTTGTGGATTAGGTAGGGTTAGTTTAGGGGTCGTGGAGGAGAGGGGAAAAGGGAGTAAGGGCAGGTAGGGGTATAGGAAAGCTCCCAGTCTGCTCCTTAATTGGGAGGGAACTGGGGAAGGCCCTGTTGCGTTGCCGCACATTGCTTTCGAAAATTCCCCCCCCCCCCACGTTGCGCGTGTTAGAGGATACCCACCCACACATGCGCACTTGGATATTAAAATCTGGCAAGCCCGTGCTCGCGGGAACCGGATTTTATAACGTGCCCGTTGACGCGCATATGTTATAAATTGCCGCATCCATGTTCGCACGCTGGGAACCGAACGTACATGGACACGCTCGCTTCTTTTAAAATCAACTCCTAAATTGGGAGTTGCTGTTAAAATATTTTTTATGCAATTGTTATAGTTTTTCTAAAAATAGTCCTCCATCCTCAAAGAATATTATATTAGAAGGTAGACTCTGTAGATGTAATCATTAAACAGCCTAACACGGCCTCAGGGGCATGCGAAGAGTATCTTTAACCTAAAAATAACAATAATATTCTTAGAAACATTCAATCAAAAAGAAGATGAAAGTATATTTATCTTGAAGTAGTAAGGCTACTCTTTAAAGAGGTCATTACGTCTCGACCATCTCATCATGGAAACGAAGGAGGAACTGAAGGAACTAATATTCTTTGAGGATGGAGGACTATTTTTAGAAAAACTATAAAAATTGCATAAAAAATATTTTTGAAGCATTAAAAAATGATGAAGGTGAATGATTAGAAGACCGGTTGGTGTCTTGATTTGAAGTCACACAACGTCAGGTTTGCTGACACCAAAGTTTAGATTTCAATTACCCCAATATTGACTGGGTAAATGTAACATCAGGACTTGCTAGAGACATAAAGTTCCTGGATGTAATAAATGACTGCTTCATGGAGCAATTGGTTCAGGAACCGATGAGAGAGGGAGCTATTTTAGATTTAATTCTTAGTGGAACGCAGGATTTGGTGAGAGAGGTAATGGTGGTGGGGCCACTTGGCAACAGTGATCATACCATGATCATATTTAAACTAATAACTGGAAGGGGGACAATAAGTAAATCTGCAGCTCTAAAACTAAACTTTCAAAAGGGAAACTTTAATAAAATGAGGAAAATAGAAAAAAACTTAAAGGTGCAGCTGCAAAGGTTAAAAGTGTTCAACAGGCATGGACATTGTTTAAAAATACAATCCTAGAGGCGCAGTCCATATGTATTCCACACATTAAGAAAGGTGGAAGGAAGGCAAAACAATTACCGTCATGGTTAAAAGGTGAGGTGAAAGAGGCTATTTTAGCCAAAAAAAATCCTTCAAAAATTGGAAGAAGGAACCATATGAAGAAAATAGGATAAAACATAAGCATTGTCAAGTTAAGTGTAAAACATCAAGTTGGCCATAGAGGCAAAAACTCACAATAAAAACTTTTAAAATATATCCGAAGCAAGAAACCTGTGAGGGAGTTGGTTGGACCATTAGATGACAGAGGGGTTAAAGGGGCTCTTAGGGAAGATAAGGCCATTGCAGAAAGACTAAATTCATTCTTTGCTTTGGTGTTTACTAATGAGGATGTTGGGGGAGATACCAGTTCCAGAGATGGTTTTCAGGCGTGATGAGTCAGACGAACTGAATGAAATCACTGTGAACCTGGAAGATGTAGTAGGCTGGATTGACAAACTAAAGAGTAGCAAATCACCTGGACTGGATGGTATGCATCCTAGGGTACTGAAGGAACTAAAAAATGAAATTTCTGATCTATTAATTAAAATGTGTAACCTAACATTAAAATCATACATTGTACCTGAAGACTGGAGGGTGGCCAATGTAACCCCAATATTTAAAAAAGCCTCCAGGGGCGATCTGGGTAACTATAGACCAGTGAGCCTGACTTCAGTGCCAGGAAAAATAGTGGAAACTATTCTCAAGATCAAAATCGTAGAGCGTATAGAAAGACATGGTTTAATGGAACACAGTCAACATGGATTTACCCAAGGGAAGTCTTGCCTAACAAATCTGCTTCATTTTTTTGAAGGGGTTAATAAACATGTGGATAAAGGTTATTTGGATTTTCAGAAGGCGTTTGACAAAGTCCCTCATGAGAGGCTTCTACGAAAACTAAAAAGTCATGGGATAGGAGGGGATGCCCTTTCGTGGATTACAAACTGGTTAAAAGACAGGAAACAGAGAGTAGGATTAAATGGTCAATTTTCTCAGTGGAAAAGGGTGAACAGTGGAGTGCCTCAGGGATCTGTACTTGGACCGGTGCTTTTCAATATATATATAAATGATCTGGAAAGGAATATGACGAGTGAGGTTATCAAATTTGCAGATGATACAAAATTATTCAGAGTAGTTAAATCACAAGCGAATTGTGATACATTACAGGAAGACCTTGCAAGACTGGAAGATTGGGCATCCAAATGGCAGATGAAATTAAATGTGGACAAGTGCAAGGTGTTGCATATAGGGAAAAATAACCATTGCTGGAGTTACACGATGTTAGGTTCCATATTAGGAGCTACCACCCAGGAAAAAGATCTAGGCATCCTAGTGGATAATACTTTAAAATCGTCGACTCAGTGTGCTGCAGCAGTCAAAAAAGCAAACAGAATGTTAGGAATTATTAGGGAGGGAATGGTTAATAAAACGGAAAATGTCATAATGCCTCTACATCCCTCCATGGTGAGACCGCACCTTGAATACTATGTACAATTCTGGTCGCCGCATCTCAAAAAAGATATAGTTGCGATGGAGAAGGTACAGAGAAGGGCAACCAAAATGGTAAAGAGGATAGAACAGCTCCCCTATGAGGAAAGGCTGAAGAGGTTAGGGCTGTTCAGCTTGGAGAAGAGACGGCTGAGGGGGGATATGATAGAGGTCTTTAAGATCATGAGAGGTCTTGAACGAGTAGATGTGACTTTGTTATTTACACTTTCGAATAATAGAAGGTCTAGGGGGCATTCCATGAAGTTAGCAAGTAGCACATTTAAGACTAATCGGAGAAAATTCTTTTTCACTCAACGCACAATACAGCTTGGAATTTGTTGCCAGAGGATGTGGTTAGTGCAGTTAATGTAGCTGGGTTCAAAAAAGGTTTGGATAAGTTCTTGGAGGAGAAGTCCATTAACGGCTATTAATCAAGTTTACTTAGGGAATAGCCACTGCTATCAATTGCATCAGTAGCATGGGATCTTCTTATTGTTTGGGTAATTGCCAAGTTCTTGTGGCCTGGTTTGGCTGGTTTGGCCACTGGTGGAAACAGGATGCTGGGCTTGATGGCCCCTTGGTCTGACCCAGTATGGCAATTTCTTATGTTCTTATGGTCCTTGCCCATAGGATTGGTGCCAAAGCCAGATGGCAGCATAAAGTTCTGCATTTACTTTAAAAAAAAGTCACTGACGTATATCCGATGCCTTGAGTGGATGAGCTGACTGAGCATCTGGGATCAGCCCAGTTCATCTGTAACCTGGACCTTACAAAAGTGTATTGGTAGGTGCCTCTTAAGTCAGTCACGAAGAAGAAGACTGCATTCTTGATGCCTAGGGGACTTTTCCAGTTCACTATCCTCCCTTTTGGACTCCATGGTGCCCCTGCAATGTTTCAGCACTTGGTCAACCGCTTACTGTGCTCACATCAAGGTTATGCAGCCACCTATTTGGATGACATCTTGGTATAGCGCCCAAATTGGAAGACACACCTAAGCTAACTCCAAGCCTTGCTAACCAGTCTGAGAAAAGCAGAACTGATAACCAACCCTAAGAAGTGCTTTCTAAGGGGGCAAAAAGTCCAATATCTTGGCTACACCCTGGGGAAGGGGAAGGGGAAGGTTCATCCGCAAACCCGGAAGATCAAGGTGATCACACCTGGGTGCCAGTCCACAAACAGAAGTGAAAGTGAGCGCATTTCTAGGCATTCCAGGGTACTATAGAAGATTTATCCCCAATTATTCAAAGAAGGCGGAGCCTCTCACAAGGCTGTTAGTGAAAAAAGCACTGGAGAAAGTCCAGTGGTCAGCTGAAGCAGAGGAGGCCTTCCGCCTCTGAAAGAGGCATTATGCTCCGAACGGGTTCCTGATAAGTCAGAACTTTACTAAACCCTTCATTGTGCAGATCGATGGCTCAGAAGTAGACCTGGGAACAGTCTTAGTCCAAGAGAAGGATGGCTAAGAACATCCTGTGGCATACATTAGCCAAAAACTGATGCCGTGTGAAAGGCATTCTTCAACAGCCGAGAAGGAAGCCTTAGCAGTCAAGTGGGCCTTAGAGGCCTTGCACTACTACCTGCTGGGAAGGCAGTTCACGCTCATAATGGACCACCAATCACTCCTTTGGATAAACAGAAATAAGGAATCCAATGCGAGGGTGATGAGATGGTTCCTGGCCCCACAGCCCTTCAATTACAAAATACAACATAGGGCAGGAAAGGAAAAAACCAATGCAGATTTCCTGTCCCGAGAGGTGTCCCTGGTACAGGTAGATGCTCACCTGAATAAGTGAGAGTTGAGGGAGAGAGTATGTGAGGGAGTCTATAGGAAACTCACTCAGATGACCTTAAGGGACAGGGCACAGCTGACTCGCCCGGTCTTCCTTAAGATCCAGACCCACAAGAATCCTGGGTGAAGGGAGGAGCTCCTCACCAGTATATAAGAACTCAGGGCCTAGAAGGGTTAGAGAGGTCCCAGGGAGCAGGGAAGAAGCGAGCCTACGCTAAAACCTCCTGTGTTTGTGTATACTACCTGAACCTATGGTGAGCTGTATTTTTGATTTGTCTTGCAGTGTAAATAAATTGCTCATAAAAGAAACAGCCAGAATCTGCCTCTTTTTTCATCCTGGCTGTTTCCCAAACTGCTATCGCTCAAGTTATCACAGTATCACTTACAGGCCGATACAGTAAAAATCGCAGGAGAGCGGGCGAGTGCCTGCTCTCCTGTGCGCGCGATTCAGAAAAAAAATTATTCAAATTAGGGCCCACGGTAAAAAGAGGCGCTAGGGAAACTAGAGCGTCCCTAGTGCCTCTTTTTGGACAGGAGCGGGGCTGTCAGCGGGTTTGACAGCCGACGCTCAATTTTGCCGGCGTCTGTTCTCAAACCCGTTGACAGCCACGGGTTTGGAAACCGGACGCCGGCAAAATTGAGCGTCCGGTTTTCAACCCGCGGGCCAATTTTTAAATTTTATTTTTGATTATTTTTAACTTTTGGGACATCTGACTTAATATCGCCATGATATTAAGTCAGATGTAAAATGTGCGGCTTGGCTGCACATTTTACTTAGTGAATCATGCGGGAATAACTAATAGACCAATCAACGTGCATGTGCATGTTGCGGGCGCTATTAGTTTCGGGGGGTTGGCTGCGCGTTTTTTGACACGCTTTTACACCTTACTGAATAAGGAGTAAAGCTAGTGCGTCGAAAATGTGCATCCAAACGCGGATTAACAGTGCGCTCCGTCAGAGCACACTGTACTGTATCGGCCTGAATGTAACTTCACTGCACGTCCTCTAGTCTTTGTACTTTCACGTTTACCCATTCCAGTCCACTCATTATTTTATAGACCTTTATCATATCTCCCATCAGTTGATTCTTCTCCAAGCTAAATAGCCGTAGCCTTTTTAGCCTTTCTTCTTAGAATCATTCTATCCACTTTATTATTTTGGTTGCTCTTCTCTGTACTTTTTCTAATTCTGCTAGGTCTTTTTTTGAGATGCAGACCAGAACTGCACACATTTTTCAAGGTGCAGTCGTACCATGGAGTGATTCAGGGGCATTATGATATTCTCTGTTTTATTCTCCATTCCTTTTCTAATAATTCATAGCATTCTATTTGCTTTCTTGGCCACTGCTGCAGACTGGGCAGCCAATGACATTATAGATCTTTTTCCTAAGTGGTGACTGCTAGTCTGGAACCTTACATTATGTAGCTATAATTTGGGTTCCTCTTCCCTATGCGAATTACTTTGCACTTGTCCACGTTAAATACTATCTGCCATTTGGATGCCCAGTCTCCCTATTTCGCAAGGTCCTCTGGCAATTTCTCACAGTCCTCTTGTGATTTAACAACTTTGAATAATTTTGTAATTTGTTTCTGGAAGAGAAGTTCGTAAACTATTATTAACCAAGTAAGACTTAGGGAATCATCTCTACTTGTCACTGTGGGATCGATTTGCTGTTTGGGATCTTGCAAGGTACTTATGACCTGGATTGGCCACTGTTGGAAACAGGATACTGGGCTTGATGGACCTTTGGCAAGATTCAGTACGGCATAAATAAATAAATGTTTATGTTCTTATATCAGGGCATCTGTAGCAGCTACTAATATACACAGTGGTCCCTAAACATACGAACTCAATTGGTTCCAGAGGGCTGGTTGTAAATCAAGACTATTTTTTCCATAGGAAATAATGGAAATACCTAATGCGCTCCAAACCTCCCAAAAGGACCCCTTACCTAACCATTTCTATAATAAAAAAATGGTTGTATAATGTCTGTAATTACCAGAAACACCAATAATTTCCTAGTGTACTCACCAAAAAGTTATAAAATGTCCCTAGCCTACCAAAAACAACAATTTCCACCAGTTCCTTTACGATACCTGCATATGGACTCTCTACCTGTGTACCATCAAGCTAGATTGAGAGAACATTGCATAAATATCATCTGTGGGTGAGCTTCCTTGCTCCAAAGGTCATCAAATCTTCACAAGAGAGCACTGTTCTGTTCGTACATCTCACTTTGAATGTCAAAGTGGCCCCTAACCCCCTACACTAATACCTAAACCTCACCTCGAGTTACTAGGATGGCCTCCCATAGAGATATAAATACCTATCTAGCATAAAAGTATTATGGTTAGTCTCTCACTCTCTCTCTCTAATTTGAAATGACATTTCCTATTTAATTTTAGAAAGAAAAATGAATGAATTCTTGTTTCATTTGATGTCACTGCCATATAAAAAACAAAACAAAATGTGACCATTTTTTTAAAGCCCCCTCTTGGGCTTTCTCTACCCCCTGCGGGCCATCCCTGGACTGTTGACACTCCTCATGATTCCATGGGCTCTTCCTTTACATATTTTAAATGGATAGCCAGGTATAAAACTGCAGTATTAAACTATTTCCCAAGTACCAAATTAAGAAATATCCTTATCCTATCTCTTAAGCTTCTACAAACCCTATTTGCCAATTTACAAGTTATCAGAACTTGCTCCACCCAGATATATATATTTTTTTTAACCTAGTACCTTTTCCAGCTCGGTCAGTAATCAGTGCTGGGAACCTGGCCTCAGGAGCTTTTTGATTTCTAACTATCAAGACCGATTCCCTCTATTTTAATAAACTCTCCCACTGTTCTAAGTCTGGTCATTGCAGCAAGGATCCTGCAGTGCCAGTGCTGTGTGAAGCTCCGCCCTCTGTTTGATGTCATCACTCTGTTACCACAATATACAGCTTCTCCTCTTGTGACGTCATCAGTCAATGCCCAGCAGAAAGCGGAAGTACCTTGTACTGAAGACAGAGACTCACAAAGAGTCTTTTCTTAAATTTGCAGATTCACAGCTGCAAGCCGGAAACCTTCAACCCCAAATCTCAGCTTCTGCTCTTCTGCAACAACCTCCGAGCTGCACTGCAAGAGGCAAACACTCCGCTCTTCCCCAGCTCGAGAAAGAGCCTCCAATTCAGTCCTAAACCTGAAAGCAGCAAAAAAAAGAGGAAAATGCCTGCAGGAGCTTCTGCTCAGGTAGGAGATTGCCCCTCCACAACTTCCTGCTCGCACTCTACAAAACCTGCTGCAGCTTTCTAATCTGGGACACTGCAGTCAGCCCTCACTTTGATAGGACCCCTAGCAGAACTGGGATGCAGGCAAGGCACTTTGGAATCCTCCTGAGTGAAAGGAGAAAGATCAAGAATCGCACAAAGTGAGACTTTGTGTCCTAGATTCTGTGTGTAACTGGTTTTCAGTTTATATAATCCTGCTTTGGGACTGTGTGTTATGAGTGAATTATATACACACAGCAAACTCTCCTCCTTCCCTGCTAAACCCCAGCACTGTGAGGTCTAAAATATGATGCTACTCTGGGACTGTGCATTATGTGACTGGGAATTATATGCTTTGTGCTTCAGGTCCCAGTAACCTTTGAGGACATCACCATCTATTTTTCCCAGGAGGAATGGGAGTATTTAGAAAAATGGCAAAAGGAGCTTTACATGGATGTGATGAAGGAAAATTATCAGATGCTGAGCTCACTAGGTAAGACTTTTTTTTTTCCAGAAAAGTATATTGAGGAGTAGGAAGAACAGAATATTATTTGGTTGTAATCTGAGTGAAAGCCTTTGTTATTGCAGTTTGCTACAAACAAGGTTTTTTCTGTGATATTTTCCAGTGCAAAAGCTTGAGAGAGAGAGGAATGAATGACAACATGACCAGAAAGAGAGAAAACAAGAGGGTGGGATTGAAAGAGAGAAGACATCAAACTGGGAATGATAAAGTTACAGAGAAAAGAAGAAAGGGCTAAAAGATAGAGAGGAATATGAAAAGATCATGCAGGTATAGGAGATGTGTAGAAGGGTGAGTATATGAGGTTGAAAGAGGAGGGAGAGAAAAGGGTAAGAAGGATAGAACTATGGTAGAGGAGATGACAGAATGCATAGGAGGAAAATGGGAGAAATTCAGGAAAGTAGGGTAGAAAGTGAAGGGGCAAGGAGAGAGCAGGAAGGAGAGAAATGAGCGATTATGAGAGGGCAGAAGGAAGAAAGCATGAGGATGTACTAGAGGACACAGAATTGAGCATAAGAAATTCCATACTGGGTCAGATCGAGGGTCCATCAAGCCCAGCATCCTGTTTCCAACAGTGGCCAATCCAAAATACAAGTACCTGGCAAGTACCCAAAAACTAAGTATATCATATGCTACTGATGCTGGCTATTTTCTAAGTCAGCTTGATTAATAGCAGGTATTTTAGGTTTAATAATGTTTTTAGGTTTAATAATGTATTTTAATATTTAGCTGCATGTTTTATTTTTGTTGTGAACCGTTATGATGGGTCCCTAGTGGCGGTATATAAAACTTAATAAATCTATATCTAATCTAATGGACTTCTCCTCCAAGAACTTATCCAAACCTTTTTTAAACCCACTTTACTAACTGCATTAACCACATCCCCTGTGCATTGAGTGAAAAATAATTTTCTTTGATTAGTTTTAAATGTGCTACATGCTAACTTTATGGAGTGCCCCCTAGTCCTGTTTTCCGAGAGGGTAAATAATCGATTCACATTTATCCGTTCTAGACCTCTCATCATTTTAAACACCTCTATCATTTCCCACCTCAACCGTCTCTTCTCCAAGCTGAACAGTCCTAACCTCTTTAATTTCTCCTCATAGGGGAGCTGTTCCATCCCTTTTATTATTTTGGTCGCCCTTCTCTGTACCTTCTCCATCGTGACTATATCTTTTTTTGAGATGCGGCGACCAGAATTGTACACAGTATTCAAAGGTGCAGTCTCACCATGGAGCGATATAGAGGCATTATGACATATTCTGTTTTTATTTACCATTCCCTTCCTAATAAGAACATAAGAAATTGCCATGCTGGGTCAGACCATCAAGCCCAGAATCCTGTTTCCAGAGTTTTATTGTGCGTTGAGTGAAAAAGAATTTTCTCCAATTAGTCTTAAATGTGCTACTTGCTAACATTCTGTTTCCTTTTTTGACTGCCACAGAACACTGAACCAATGATTTTAATGTTATCCACTATGACTTCTAGATCTCTTTCCTGTGTGGTAGCTCCTAATATGGAACCTAACATTATGTAACCATAGCATCACCTTGCACTTATCTACATTAAATTTCATCTGCCATTTGGATGCCCAATTTTCCAGTCTCACAAGGTCCTCCTGCAATTTATCACAATCTGCTTGTGATTTAACTACTCTGAATAATTTTGTATCATCTGCAAATTTGTTAACCTCACTCCTCGTATTTCTTTCCAGATCATTTATAAATATATTGAAAAGCACAGGTCCCAGTACAGATCCCTGAGGCACTCCACTGCCCACCCCCCTGCCCTGAGAAAATTCTCCATTTAATCCTATTCTGTCTTTTAACCAGTTTGTAATCCATGATAGAAGCCTCTCATGAGGAACTTTGTCAAATGCCTTCTGAAAATCCAAATACACTACATCTACCAGTTCATCTTTATCTTCAAATGTATTAACCCCTTCAAAAAAGTGAAGCAGATTTGTGAGGCAAGACTTGCCTTGGGTAAAGCCATGCTGACTTTCTTCCATTAAACCATGTCTTTCTATATGTTCTGTGATTTTGATATTTAGAACACTTTCCACTATTTTTCCTGGCACTGAAGTCAGGCTAACTGGTCTGTAGTTTCCGGGATCGCCCCTGGAGCCCTTTTTAAATATTGGGGTTAAATTAGCTATCCTCCAGTCGTCAAGTACAATGGATAATTTTAATGATATGTTACAAATTTTAACTAATAGATCTGAAATTTCATTTTAGAATTCCTTCAGAACCCTGGGGTGTATACCATCTGGTCCATGTGATTTACTACTCTTCAGTTTATCAATCAGGCCTACCACATCTTCTAGGTTCACCCTGATTTGCTCAGTCCATCTGAATCATTACCCATGAAAACCTTCTCCAGAACGGGTATCTCCCCAACATCCTCTTCAGTAAACACCAAAGCAAAGAAATCATTTAATCTTTCCGCGATGGCCTTATCTTCTCTAGGTGCCCCTTTAACACATCGATCATCTAACGGTCCAACTGACTCCCTCGCAGGCTTTCTGCTTCGGATATATTTTAAAATGTTTTTACTGTGAATTTTTGCCTCTACGGCCAACTTCTTTTCAAATTCTCTTTTAGCCTGTCTTATCAGTCTCTTACATTTAACTTGCCAACTCTGATGCTTTATCCTATTTTCTTATGATGGATCCTTCTTCCAATTTTTGAATGAAGATCTTTTGACTAAAAGGATCTCTTTCACATCACCTTTTAACCATGCCAATAATCGATTTGCCTTCCTTCCACCTTTCTTTTTTTTTTTCCATCTTTATTTATAAGCTTTTATATTCAGTTAACAAGCATAAACGTGAGAAGAAATGATAAACAGAGATGGAAACCTCTTACATATTAATCTAGTAAATACTAATCAAAATGAATATCTCTAACATTAATTCTCTGTATTATCCTGACAGACCACATTATTGGGGGATATCCAATTGCAAATGTCTATCAATACAAAGTAAATAAACCACAAATAGCTAGTGTTCTATTTCTTTTCTATAGTTGGAACACATTTCTCAGAGCTTGTTCTAGCAACAGAAGAATCTGGATTGACTTTGCTATTCAAGAAGGGATTTAACTGTAAGGGGTCAAAGAAAACATATTTAACCCCACACTTGCACGGGAAATACAACCAAAAAGAAGCACCCAGTCCTAGAACAGCTGGACGCATCATTAGGAAACGCTTTCTTTTGGCTTGTGTTGATTTAGCAACATCTGGAAATATACGGATTTTTTTCCCTAGAAATAGTTCGTCTCTTTTCCTGAAAAACATTTTAAGAACGAACTTTCTATCAGAGTCCAGAGCTAGTGATACAATCAAAGTTGAAGTTTTCTCTACTTCTTCCATTGAAGTGTCCAGAAATGAAGATAAATGTGAGGTATCTGTTATAGGAGATACTACCGGCCTTATATTCAATTGTACGAAAGACTTAATCGATAGATAATAGGCTTTGGAGATAGGTGGTATCATTTCTTCTTTTATTAAAAGTATTTCAAGGAAATATTTGCGAAGCATCTCTGTTGGTGATACAAACTTTTTCTTAGGAAAGTTCAAAATCCTAAGATTACAGCAACATATGCTGTTTTCCAAATTTTCCAATTTGTTCTGTAAATATGAATGACCCGTTACAATTGTATCCACAGGTTTTTGCATTTTTATTTCCTTAATCTTGTGGGCCTCGTTTTGAACTTTTATTTCCAGAACTTGAGATTTTATGACATTAACTTGACCAGTTAACTCTTGTTGTTGGGGAAACAAAACGTGCAAGCTGACTTGTAAGATTAGTAATTGCTTCCCATATATTTTCTAGAGTTATTTGTGAAGGTTTTACAAGATTAACATTTATTACATCCGTTTCAGGTTGTAGAGACGATATTGAGTCCAATTTCAAATACAGCACTTTCTCCATTTGCTGTCCGGCTAACTGCTCCAAAAGCTTGCCCTTCCATCGCGGCTCCACCCGACGCTGAGGCAGCCGACTGCCTGCATTCTTCTCTGCGTGACGGGAGTGGGTTGATCATGTCAACCCTCTCCATGGTGGGGCCAGGTTGAGGAGGGGCCCGAGTTGGCTCCAGCGATAGCGATGACTCCAGGTCCAGACCAGGCTGCGTTGGAGCACCACACACTTCACTGTCCAAGGACTTTGCTTCAGAGCTAATTTCGGGGTTCCGAACAATGTGCTGGTCCATGGGGCCAGTTACAGGCAACATTTCGCTTGCTTCAGGGTAGGTTCTTGCCTTACCCTTCCTTTTTCCTTGCTGGTTTAAGGAAACTTCTTTAGCAAGCAATCCTTTATAGGAATTAGGAGAGATCCGGAGCTCCCGACACTAGCGTGCGGCCATCTTGGAAATCCCCTCCCTTCCACCTTTCTTAATGTGTGGAATACATCTGGACTGTGCTTCTAGGATGGTATTTTTTTTTTTTATAATTGAAAGTTTTATTGAAATTGTGCATAGAACAAACAACAATGGCTTAAACAAGTAAACAATAAACAATAAAGATATGTCACCAAAACAATATATGTCTTCCAGGCAACAGTTCTTTGAGAAACAATGCACGTATCATGTATAATCCCCTCTCCCTCCCCCCCTCCCTCCCACCCTGCCACTTACATAAAAATGCGAAATAAACCTTCTAAAGAAATCACAGGCAATCAAACCTTCAGTGAAAGTGTTATGAGATTGAGGAGTTCGATGCATTTCGAAGGGCCAGCCATTCCCGGTACGGCTGCCACACCCTCTGAGAGGACGCCACCTCACAGGCACGAAAAGTACTCACACTGTCATGTAGTAGACTAAGGGTCTGCAACCTGTCATGTATCTTCTCTACATCTATTGGACCCGACTCCTTCCAGACCCGCGCAATCTGGCATTTGGCAGCTGATATAATACAGTGAACTAATTTCCCCTGTAGTACTGGGAGATCAAACGGGAGATTCAATAATACTTGTTCTGGCGTAAGGACTAACTCAATCCCCAATATAGCTCTGAGTAAAACAGTCAAGTCAGCCCAGAACTGCTTTAAATAGGGACAAACCCACCACATGTGGTAGAACGTACCTTCCTCCCCGCATCCCTTCCAGCACCGGCAATCATAGGTGGAGTTGAACTTATGCAACCTAGAAGGCGTGTAATGCCAACGAAATAATACTTTGTATCTATTTTCTATGATTTGGGAATAAGGCAGGCCCTTTTTAGTACTAGCGAATATCAGGTCCCATGTCTCTTCCGACAAGGAGCGAGTCAAATCCCTCTCCCAGGCTTGCATATACGATGGTTTGATTTTAGGGTCCTTATTAATATAATTGTACACCTGGGATATAGCTTTTCTCAAGGTATCCGCTTGTTCACACCAGACTTCAAATTGTGTCTTGCCAAGTGCCATATCCCTCCCCACCCTCTCCGTTTGAAAGAAGTGTCTAATCTGTAAATAGGAAAATACATCCCCCGGTGGGAGATCATAGGTCTCCTGCAATGATTTGAAAGGGAGAAGTCCCTCCAGTCCCCATAGTTTGCCAAAAGTACAAATTCCTTTCGTATACCAGCTCCTAAATGTGGAAGAGGCCATACCCAAAGGAAATGTAGAGTTCGTCCGAAAGCTGGAACTATAGTAATACCATCTGTCCCCAGTCAGCTGTGTCCTCCACTTATCCCAAACTTGGAAGGAGTGAAGAGTCGGGGCCGTAGCCTGCACTAAAGGGGGACGCGTGATTTTGGGCTGCCATAGCAGGGAGCTAAGCGAAGTCACCCCAGCTAACGCTTGTTCAATTACTGCCCATTGTTTCTGTTCCTTTAGTCTATGCCAATCAAACAGGGCCCGCAATTGGGAAGCAACCAGGTACCATCTCAAATTGGGAACTCCCATGCCCCCCCGGAGCCGAGGGCGGTACAGGACCGCTCTGGAAACCCTCGGGGGTCGTCGTTTCCAAATATATGAAAAAATGCGTTTCTGCCAGCCATTAACTATGGCATCGGGGATAGAGATTGGGAGCGCTTGGAATAAATATCCAAGCCGGGGCAGGATATTCATTTTCACTGAAGCTATTCTCCCCGTCCAGGAAAGATAGAGTTCAGACCATCGATCCAGATCATAAAAAATTCTACGAATAAGGGGTGGATAGTTCAGCTGGTATAACTCCGCTGGATCTTTGCTGATATATACTCCTAGATATTTAATTTTTGAGGACGCTCAGCGGAACTGAAACTGCTGTTTGAGGGCTAGAAGTTCCGAGTTACGCAATGTAACATTAAGAATCTCAGATTTGTCTACGTTGAGCTTAAATCCTGAAACCGCACCAAAGTTACTTAAGGCTTCCAAAGCCCCTTTTAAGGAAGCGGATGGGTTTGTCAGGGTAAACAGAATGTCGTCCGCAAAGAGGGACATTTTATAAGATCTGTCTCCTACCTCCACCCCCCGTATCTGCAATGTGTTCCGTACCGTGGTAGCCAACGGTTCCAGAAACAATGCGAATAATAATGGTGACAGGGGACACCCTTGTCTGGTTCCCCTCTGAATATTAAAGGCGTCTGAGTAAATCCCATTGACCTTTACTCGGGCCGTAGGATTCGTATACAAAAGCTGTAACCAAGTTAAAAATTTATCCCCGAAATTCATGGCCCTCAAAGTCTGAAATAAAAACTGCCAGTGCACCATGTCAAAAGCCTTCTCCGCATCGACTGCGAGTAAGACCATCGGCTCACCCTCTTTTCTGGCCCACCCAATTAAATCAACAATTTTGCGTATGTTGTCCGCTGCCATTCTGCCCGGTATAAACCCTGCTTGATCAGCATGGACCAGCCTGCCCATAACACCATTCAACCGATTTGCCATAATTTTAGCTAACAATTTAAGGTCAATATTGAGAAGCGATATGGGCCGGTAAGATCCACAATGGGTAGGGTCTCTACCTGGTTTCCCCAGAATGGTGATTCCGGCTTCATTAGATCCTAATCTTAAAGGTTCACCATCCCGCAGGGAGTTAAATAGCTCCCGTAGTAACGGATTTAAAGAATCAGAAAATGTTTTGTAAAATTGAGGCGTATAACCGTCCAAGCCAGGAGCCTTATTCGCCTTGAGATCCTTAATAGCCCACTGAATTTCCAAGGGTGAGATCTCATGATCTAATCTACTCCGCTCTTCCGGTGTTAAACCAGGAAGAGAGACCCCGCCCAGATATTCCTGGATCTGTGTATCAGTAATATGTGTATCAGCAGTATATAAAATACCATAAAATTCCTGGAACCTCTTACGAATATCTGGGGGGGAAGTGAGCAGATCGCCTCCTGCAGACCGAATCCCTAAAATTTGATTTTGCAGTTGTCTACGTTTTAAGAATCTGGCCAATAGTTTCCCAGACCTATTTCCCCACGCAAATCTTTCTAAATTCATCATTTTTAATTTATCTGTCAGTTTGACAGAAGCCAAGGTTTTCAATTCCTCCCGGGCCTGTTGTAGTGAAGCATAAATAGCCGCCGACAGCGTATTTTTGTGTTTATCTGTCAGTTTGACAGAAGCCAAGGTTTTCAATTCCTCCCGGGCCTGTTGTAGTGAAGCATAAATAGCCGCCGACAGCGTATTTTTGTGTTCCCGTGCTAAGTGCTCAATCTTCTGTAGAAGCGTCTGCCTATGCGCTAATTTAGCACACTTCACATACGCTCCCTGCGATATACATTGGCCCCTCAAGACTGCCTTAAGGCAATCCCAAATCAGGGTGGGCGCTCCAGAATTATGAGTAATATACTCTTGAATGCCATCAGTGAGCTGCTGGCGAAAACTATCATCGCGAAGCAGAGTGTCATTCAGCTTCCAGGTTTTGATGCCAGTAGTGGCAGGTAGACCCCTCAGCTTTAAAGTTATGGAGGCATGATCGGACCACTGAATAGAGTGTACATCAACATCCCCAATTTTGTCCATCAGTAAAGTATCAACTAAAAAGAAATCTATACGGGAATAGGAATGATGGGGAGCAGAAAAGAACGTATATTCCCTTCCCGTGGGATTCCGCTGCCGCCAGGGGTCCACCAAATTCCATTTATCAATCAGAGATTTAAGACGCTTTCGGTGAGGACGGGAGCCCTCCTGTGCCCCCTTAGAGTTATCTAAAAGGGGATTCAGGGTCAAATTAAAATCACCCACAACTATGATCAATCCCTCCCCTTCCTTGTCTAGAAGCCCATCAATCTGGGAATAAAAGTCCCCCTGCTGAGTATTAGGTGTATATATATTCAATAGGGTATAAGTGGTCCCCTGATAATCAAAGCAGACTAACACATATCGACCATTCTCATCCTCAATATGTTTATGTATAACATAATCTTCCCCCCGACAAAATAGAGTGCAAACCCCCGTGTATTTAGCCTTCGGACGGGCTGCAGAAAAAAACCCTATGAGTGAACTCCGGCCAGTGTAACAGATGCTCATACCTTTTTGTGAGATGGGTTTCTTGCAGGCATAATATCTTAGCACCTATAGATTGCAGATCATGACGTAAGAGATGCCTTTTCCGTGGGGTATGAAGCCCCTTTACATTAAGAGAGAGAATATGTAACGCCATGATATAAAGTATTCATTATTGCAGCTGTCACATGTACAACAGAAATACAAATCCTTAAGCCCATAATGACACTAAATACCCCTCCACTCCCACATCCCACACACTTGGTCTCCCTGTATAGCTGGATTAACCTGTAATTGCCATAAATCATGATTGTCTTGTTTTCCCATAATCCCCCCCATCCCTGAGCCCTCCCCCTTCCCCCTACCCCCCTTAAGTATATGCGCCAAACTCTCATGGCGCTTCTGCCTAAGCAGATGAGACAAGTGAAGTCCCTGTAGCGGCCCCCCACTACTCCAGTGCCTGTTAACTGAAACAATACATGAATCGAGCTGTCCCAAACCAAATATGTTCACAATATCCTGGTCCCATCCTCCGGTGCAACGTGCATCCTGGCATTATCAGTCAAACAAGACGGGTATCTCCGGTTAGGTGTTTCCTCTCCTCCAAACCCCTGAAAAATGCAAACTGCTGGACAATTATCCCACCAAACACACTGAAGGAGCCCCTTCAAGTAGCGCCCTGCTGCTCTCCCATCAAAAGCTGGTTACTTGCATTCCTCCGCAGCCTACGACCTCCATTCTCTACCCGCTGCCATCTTCTGACCTCAGGTCTCTCCCGCTGTGGCTGTGCCGAAGGGACCTGAACTGGAAAGCCCGCAGTCGTCAAGATGGCCGCCGCATCAGAAATATTAAAGGCCTTAGATGTAATGCCTTGGATGGTGACTGCTATACCCATCGGGAACAACCAGCGATATCGTAGCTTCTCCCGACGGAGCACTGCTGTTATGGGTTGGTATTCCTGCCGCTTTTTTAAAGTGATAGAGGAGATATCAGCATACACCGCAATTTGGTGGGTTTCCCACTGCCAAGATTGCTGCTTTCGCGCCACTGCTAGTATTTTTTCTTTAATGGGAAATCTCAAAAAGCAGGCGATGATATCTCGCGGTTGATTGGCGCCCCGCGGACCCAGGGTACGATGCGCCCTTTCGATCGCAATGTCCGGTATGGCGTCCACTGCTTCCCCCGACGTCTCCTGTGATAGAAAAAATTTGCAGATGGATCTCACCACTGCCTCACAGTCAGCATAGAGTTCAGACTCTGGGATGCCCCGAAATCGTAGATTGCACCTACGACTCCTATTTTCTAGGTCCTCTAATTTCGCAGTAACCTCCACACATTTTTGGCTTAAAGAAGCCTCTTCTTCCTGCATCTTATTCAAGCGTATCTCCTGACCCTCCAAACGTATATCACACTCGTCAACCCGTCGTCCAATGTCCGCCATGTCGTCCCGAAGTTCCGCCATTTTCGCCATCATTTCATGCTTGTTATTTTTCATATCCCGGCGTAGATCTTGGAACCAGCAACGAAATTCATCTCGAGTAGGTATAGTATTATCCCGCTGTCCCTGTTCGGGATCTGAATGTTCGTCCTCCTCCATCGCCGTAATACTCGCGTCCGGGGTTTCAGGGCCCTCTGTAGGCCCCTCTTCATCTTTCCCCTTTGCGTAAGTAAATTGCCGCAGATCGGTTCCTTTTTGTTTGGAGGTCATGGCTAGATATATAGAGGATCACAAGAGACTCGTCGAGGCGTGTAAAAAAGTGGATGGGGCTCGATTCTCTGCAAAGTTAGCGGTAGGCGCTCTGGAGCTACCGACTCAGGCCGCCATTCAGGTTCGTGACGTCACCCGTCCCTCTCTAGGATGGTATTTTTAACAATGTCCATGCCTCTTGCACACTTTTTACCTTTGTAGCTACTCCTTTTAGTTTTTTTCTAACTATTTTTCTCATTTTATCAAAGTTTCCCTTTTGAAAGTTTAGCACAAGAGCCGTGGATTTGCTTACTGTTCCCCTTCCAGTCACTAATTCAAATTTGATCATATTATGATCACAGCTGCTGAAACTGACTGCTTACATTCCCCTGGTCTTGCTCACGTTAAAAGGTCCATATGCGCAAGTATCTGGGCCAAGCACGAGCAACTCTTATTTTGAAATTGCTCAATTATATGCGTATATGCTTTGTGTGAGCAACCCAACGCACAGAATAAAGGGGTGGAGTTAGGGGGTGTCAGGGGCATTCTGGGGCGGGGCCAACATTTAAGTGCGACATCACTTAAGTGTACCTATGCTTATATAATTCTGCTCTTCATGAGGTCTAAGTCTGTAGAAATCTTTTGAGGCCTAAAACGACTGGGTGAGGAATCTGCATAAACGGGTGGGGGGGATAGTGCAAGCTGAAGAACTAGAGGGATCTGGATGACCCTAGAGATAAACTGGACAAACTAGTAGACTAATTGGTCAAACTTGGAAGGACTTTCTTGCAAGAATGTTTTAAAATCTGCTTAGCTGCACGCCTTGACGATGGCAAATTTCTAAGGAAGATACGCGAATTACGTTTGCTTGTATAACCGCTTAAGATTAAGGGTACATGTACTTTACTTTAAATAGTATGCGTGCAATTGTGCGGACGATTTAAAATGCTTGGGTATGTGCGCCCGCACGCTCGTTTTTAAAGTTACTGTCTCTGTGAAGAAATGTTATTCTCGTGCTGTGGTGGCTGTACGACCCAAAGGGCAGACTGTTTTCCACTTCCTTGCATGCATATTTTGAGAATTTTTGAGGATTAGTGCACTGGACCATCCGTGTGTACCTGGGCACGTGTAAGTTCCATTGATTATGGATTTTTTGCATGAAGGCCTTTCTAAGGTCTTGGCTCTTAATACCCTAAAGCAGGGCTTCCCAAACCTGTCCTGTGGACCCTGGAGCCAATCTTTTAGGACATCCACAATGAATATGCATGAGATACATTTGCATACCATGGAGACTCCGTGTATGCAAATGTATCTCATGCATATTCATTGTGGATATCCTGAAAACCTGACTGGCTGTGGGGTCCCCAGGACAGGTTTGGGAAGCCCTGCCCTAAAAGTACAGGTGGCAGCTCTTGCTTGTTATAGAGGATGAATACAAAGAAGACTGCTGTCTTCTCATCCGGATGTCTCGTGGTTTCGAAGAGGTGTTAAGCATATTAGACCTCTGCTCCGGATTCTGGTTCTGCTTTGGATCTGAGCTTAGTTTTGGCGGGATCACATTTGCTCTTAAGGCAGAGAATTGTCTTTTGGGTATCTCAGTTCCCCATACAGCAGGAATTGTCAATGTAGCGGCTGATTTCCTGAGTTGCCAGAGGCTAGACGCAAGAAAATGAGAGCTGGCAGAAGTGGACTTCAATCAAATAGTGAAAAAAATGGTACCAACCCCAATGGGATCTGATGGCCACACATAAGAATGCGAAGGCGAAGCAATTCTTCAGCTAGAGAAGAGAATGGGGGAGCTAAGGAGGCAGATGCACTATCTCAAAGGCCAATGGTAGCAAAGGTGGCCCCTGAATGCGTTGTTATACATATTTCCCCCATGGCCAGTAATAGCAAAGGTGTTGAGGAGGATCGCAGACCATTCCAGGGCCAGTGATCCTGGTCGCACCAAATTGGCTGAGAGATCCATGGTATGCGGGCCTGGGTTGGCTGTCATGGAAGATCCTGCCCAGTTCTGTCTTACAGCTTGGCTTTTGAGAGGAAGAGACTTAGGAGGGGATACTCAGCCCAGGTAGCCTCAACTCTCTTGAGGGTAAGAAAGAAGTCCATCTCTCTAACATACATCAAAATCTGTAGAATCTTTGAAAGATAGCGTAAACATAGGAAAGTGCTAACAACGCAAAGTAGACTCAGCCACTGTTCTGCAGTTTGTCCAGGATGGGCTGGACAAGGGCCTAGTGGTAAATTCCTTAAGGGTCGAAGTATTAACTGCTCCCTGTTATAAGGGGCAAGTGAATGGGTCCTCTATAGCAGCACATCCAAATGTAGTTCGCTTCTTGAGGGGGGAGGAGGGGCAAAGCATGTGCGTCCTCCAGCAGAGCCATTAGTCCCACCATGGGACCTAAGTTTGGTACTAAAGGCATTAGTTAGAGCTGCTTTTGAGCCCCTCGGGAAGATCTCTATAAAAGATTTGACACTGAAGATGGTTCTGGTAGTGGCACTTTGTTTAGCAATGGGAATCTTGGAATTGCAAGCCTCGTCTTGCAGAGATCCTTACCTATCCTTTTCAAGGGAGAAGGTAACTATTAGGCCATTAGCATCATTTTTACCAAAGGTAGTGTAAGAATTTCAACTTTATCAGGTGATTTCTTTGCTTGTATTTAAAAAGATGGAATGTGTGGAGAAGAGGGAGTTACAATGCCTGGATGTTCAAAGGACACTATTGAGATACTTGAAGGTTACAAATATGTTCTGGAAGTTGGATAAACTATTCATATTATTCACAGGAGGTTGCAAAGGAGAAGTGGCCTCTAAAGCATCATTGCTTGATGGATAAGGAAGCCGTAGTGACAGCCTACTTGATGAAAGGTAGGCCAATTCTGGAGGGACAAACAGCACATGCAACTAGGGCACAGGCAGCGACCTGGGCAGAATACAAGGCAGTAGCACCAGTCAACATCTGCAAGCCAACCACATGGACATCATTGCACACCTTTATGAAGCACTATAGGTTGAATCTCCAAGAGAAGGAGACCGTTTGCCACAAGAGTCCTAGAAGCAGCCCTGGGTATCTCTCATACGGGATAGGTGCTACTTAGGTACATCCCTTTTGTCTGGACTGGTCTGCCAGGACGAAGAGGAAGGTACAATTATTTATTTTTTTTATTTAAAAACTCTTCTATACCATCGTTAAGTTAGATAACCATCACAACGGTTTACAGAAAGGCACGATAATGAAAAATATGAGTGGTATAGATTACAAATTAATCATGTGCCATCATAGTACGGTAACAATTTAATACAATAAACTATGTGTGTAAGTTAAGCCTGTTTGTTAGGAACATATTAGGCAGTTTGAATTTAACGTTAATATGCATTTGTAGGTTACAAGTAATAACTTCAAGTTTGGTGTGTCCTTATCAATCAACTGTTTTTCTCCTTCTCTTTATCTTTATAAAAAGCTTGTTTAAAGAGCCAGGTTTTCAGATTGGTTTTGAATATTTTCAAATTTCTCTGCAGCCTTATTTCGAGTGGCATGGTGTTCCATAGCACGGAGCCAGCCAGTGACAGTACTCTTTCCCTTACTTGCGTGAGATGTGCTGATTTGACAGAGGGGACAGTTGGTGTAGAGCCTTATTAGCAGATCTCAGGTTTCTTTGCGGGACATGTACGCGCAGTGCCAAGTTAAGCCAGTCGGCTTTTTCATCGTGGATTAGTTTATGAATTATACATAGTGCCTTATATTAGGTTCTTACCATCTAATTTTCTTTCCTTGAGTCCTGATAGACAGTCCAGAACCCATCCTGATGAGAGTTTGGAGTTATTTAAAAAAAAAAAAAAAAAGGAAGGTTAGAAGAGCATATCTATATCTCTAAGAAAAAAATTATAAGAGAGAGTATCTTCTTAGTAATAGAGGTATGCAGCCGGGGAAAGGAGAAGCAGAGTGAATGCTCAACCTATTGTGTCCCTTTTAGTTACTGTGTGTTAATTTCTTTGCCTGTTTTTTTCTATTTGCTTATACAAAAAAAAAAAGGGGGAGTGGAGCAACCAGTCTGTTATTGAGAGGAGACGAATCGCTACGAGAAACGCGCGATTGACATAGATATACATTTGATCTTATTTGGACCACCATCTGAATACTGCTCTGTGACCAACAAGCCCCTGAGGCAGCCACCATTGGTGGCGAAACTCGGCCAGAGTCGGGCATGTTTATAAGAATTTTACGTCTCCTTGATTAAACGTTGAAAAGGACTACCTTGTGGCATCCATTTCTTTGTTTTTTTCCTCACTGCTGTACTGGATCGCCTACCCTGCTGTTTTTTGGGCCCAAAACACTAATGATGCCTTCCCTCGGAACTATAAAATCATGATCACAAATCCAGCCACTAGGTGTCGCTATTGTGTGATGTCTGATACTCCCTTCCCTCCTAGCAACAGTATGAGTGCTGCTTCTGCACCATCCAAAGGGTGGCAACATTCATTGCCCATTGCTGCCCAGTCCTGGCTTTCCTTGAGAGCTGAAGACCCATTTATTTTATTTATTTATTTATTTATGGTTTTTATATACCGGAGCTCCTGTATACAATACATATCGCTCCGGTTCACAGAGAACAGTAATAATTACTGCCGGGTGGCAGTTTACATGCTGGGAATAATCCACACACACTCTCTCTTCCAATCTTCCCTCTTCCAGGAATGATCCCAACACTCTCCTTCCCCTCCTATCCCTTTTAAATCTCAGCTCCCTCACTCTACCATTAGCTGAATCCCAAGTCCTAGAAACTCACATCTGAGGCAGCGCTGTGTCCTTTCCAGCCCCTCTCTCCAGCTTCTCCCCACATGCCACTTGCAGGGTCTGCTTCAGGCTCACGCCTCACCTCCTGTTCCTTGCAGGCTTTCTGAGGAAGGGGATGGGTCTGAGGTAGCAGCAGAAACCACAAAGCAGAATTCAGTGCTCTGCTCGCATCTCCGTCCCCTCCCCTCCTGTTCATTGTGAGCTTTATGAAGGGGAGCGGCTGGCTTGGAGCTTCCTAGTATTTCCAGTGAGACTTGGCAAGTCGTATAATTTCCTGGGCTTTCCAGATGGAATCCAGAGAGTTTCCAGCTATGCCATGGCAGAGCACAGCACTAACACTGAGCCACTGGGCTGGCCCTGATTCCTTATGATTTACTACTTAAGAAGATCGGTCCCAACATAATCCTGGGGCAGGGTGAAAGAATATTTAGATAACTTAGTGCCAGCCAAAATCTTTTCAAGAGCCAGGCACTTTTTTTTTTCCTTATGATTTACTACTTAAGAAGACCGGTCACAACATAATCCTGTGTTGCTTCACGGACTTTGGGAAAGGGAGGAGGAGGGAAAGGGTAAGGGGGGGGAAGAAGGGGTAAAAGCGAAATGAAATGCTGTTTGTTGTTATTGTTGGTTGACATGTTATATTACCCTGCAAAACTAATAAATACAATTTAAAAAAAAACAAAAACTACAGGACCCATCGTCTTCTGGGACTTTGTCAGCTTCTCAGGCGGCTCGTCTGGAGGTTGCGGTAGCATATATGCCGGATGCCTTATATGACTTGGTGCGTTCGGTGGCCTGGACTATGGTCTCCTCAGTAGCGGCTTGGTGACTCCTATGGCTCTGCAATTGGACAGCGGATGCTTCCTCCAAGTCGCAACTGTGCAGTCTGCCTTTTCGAGGGAAGTTGCTGTTTGGAGAGGATTTGGATCAGCTGATGAAATCTCTGGGGGATTCCAAGGGCAATAAACTGCCGGAAGATAGAAAGCCCTACAGGAAATAATTCGGTCCTCGATCCTGTTCTCGGGATTTCTGAAAAAGCAGGTCGGGGAGGGGTGTTCCACCCTCTGGTTCCAGACAAAACTCTTCCCGTACATAGCCCTTTCGTGGCTCCAGTCATCCTGCCAGAGGTGGTTTTGGTCAGGGAACCAGAACTGGGAAGCCTGCGTAATGAAATTAGGCCCGCCCACTCCTCGGACAGGATAATCGCGGGCAGGTTGTCCCAATTTTACGAGGAGTGTGCCAGGATCACCTCCGATCGCTGGGTGTTGGAGATGGTAAAAGAAGGTTACGCCTTAGAATTTTCTCGGCCTCTCATGCCAGCCATTGTGGAATCACGATGCATTTCTCGCAACAAGCAAGCCGCAGTAGAAGACACTCTACAAAGATTGCTGGCCCTGAAGGCCAGCAATCTTTGTAGAGTTCCTCGGATGGCATGGGACGATCGTCCCCATGCCATCCGAGGAACAGGGGAGGTGACGGTACTCCATTTATTTCGTGGTTCCCAAAAAGGAGGACACTTTCTGACCCATACTGGACCTACAGAAGGTGAATCGCTGTTTGAAGGTGCCCCGTTTTCGAATTGAACTTCGAACAGTCATCGCAGCAGTTCGAAAGGGAGAATTCCTCGCCTCCTTGGATCTCACTGAACTTCCCGATTCACAGTTCTCACCAGAGATTCCTACGATTCAAGATCCTGGGTCAGCATTTTCAGTTCTGGGTGCTGCTGTTCAGACTGGTGACGGCCCCGCGCACCTTTACCAAGGTGATGGTCGTGGTGGCGGAGACCCTCCGGAAGGAAGGGATAATGGTCCATCCTTACCTCGACGATTGGCTGATTCGAGCCAAGTGGAAGAGGAAGGCGAGTGGACGGTTCTTCATGTGATCCTTTTGTCTCCATTCCCTAAGCTGGGTAATCAATGAAGTGAAAAGTCATCTGACTCTGTCACAGTGTCTGGAGTATTTGGGAGCTCATTTCGACACACTCCAGGGCATGGTGTTTCTCATGAACGACAGGATGTACAAATTGCAGCAACAAGTGCGTCTCTTGTTACAGCTTCCAATCCCCAGAGTGTGGGATTACCTACAGGTTCTGGGGTTCATGGCTTCGATGTTGGAATTGGTGCCTTGGGCCTTCGCTCACCTGAGACCGATGCAGAGAGATCTACTGTTGTGGAGTGTCAGAGCAATACCAGTTGCCCCTGCCTTTGTAGCAGCGAATCAGGTCCAGCCTGCAATGGTGGCTGTCGGAAGACAACTTACAGAAGGGGATGCCCCTTGAAGTCCCAGTTTGGGTGATCGTGACAATTGCACATTGCACATTGCTCCCCAGCCTTCAAGGCTGGGGAGCAATGTGCCTCGGTCATGCGGCGCAGGGAACCTGGTCCTTACCCGACTGGTCGTGGTCTATCAATCGCCTAGAGACAAGGGCAGTCCACAAAGCGTTGTTAGCATTCCAGTCTCTGGTGCAGGGGAGAATGGTTCGAGTCTTCTCGGACAACGCCACCACGCCACCACGGTGGCATATCTTAATCGCCAGGGAGGAACGAGGAGTCTGGCAGTGGCACAGGAAGCACAGTTCCTCTTTGCTTGGGCCAGCGTGGACAATGTGCAGGTGGATTTCCTCAGTCGTCAACAGCTGGATCCCGGGGAGTGGGAATATCCCGGGAGGGTTAGAATCACATTTGTGCCCGATGGGGAGTTCCCCAACTGGACCTCATGGCGACCCATGTCAATGCCATGGCGGACCGGTTCTTCAGCCGAAAGAAGGAAATCGGGGCAGTAGAAGTAGATGCACTAGTCTGCAAGTGGCCAACAGGAATCCTCCTGTATACCTTTCCTCCATGGCCCCTGATCGGGCGCGTTCTCCGGCGCATAGAGGACCATCCCGGTTCGGTAACTCTGGTGGCACTGGAGTGGCTGTGGTGGCCGTGGTTTGCGGACCTGGTACGGTTGGCGACAGACTGTCCGCTACGCCTAGCTCATCTGCCGAACCTCCTGCGACAAGGGCCCATTTTTTCGGATCAGGAGGATAACTTCTCTCTCGGAACAGGTGATTTCCACCCTGCTTCAGTCCAGGTGGCCCTCGACGTCTATGGCATACGCTCAAGTGTGGAAGGTGTTTGAAATCTGGTGTGACCAGCAGGGTGTAGTGCCGTTGTCGGTGATCATTTCTCAGGTCTTCAGGTTTTTGGAGCAGGGATTATCTAAAGGTTTGGCTTATAGTTTCCTGCGTGTTCAGGTTTCGGCCCTGGGATGTCTACTAGGATGGGTAGGTGGCAGCCCTCTAGCCAGCCACTCGGACATTGTCCTTTTCCTGAAAGAGGTGACGCACTTTCATCCTCCTCTTCGTGCCCAGAGTGGAATCTCAATCTGGTGTTGAGGGCGCTTCGTAATCCCCCTTTTGAGCCTCTGGGACACACTTCCTTAAAGGACCTCACCTTGAAGACAGTATTGTTGGTGGACATTTGTTCTGCGAGGCGTATTTCAGAATTGCAGGCTCCTTCCTGTAGGGATCGCTTCCTTCTCATCTACGCCGATAGGGTGTCCCTGCGCACGGACCCTTCCTTTTTGCCGAAAATGGTGGCTGCATTTCATGTTAATCAGTCCGTGGAGTTACCCGGATTCCCTGATTGGGCTCATGACCCCCTATGGGAAGAGATCTTCATCTGTTAGATTTTCGCCGGGTTCTCCTCCGGTATTTGAAGGTCACTAACTCTTTTAAAAAATCGGATCACCTTTTTGTGCTCTTTGGAGGTCCGAAGAAGGGTGTAAAGGCATCTAAGGCGACCAAAATGATAAGGGGAATGGAATAGCTCCCCTATGAGGAAAGACTAAAGAGGTTAGACCTTTTCAGCTTGGAGAAGAGACGGCTGAGGGGGGATTTGATAGAGGTGTTTAAGATCATGAGAGGTCTAGAACGGGTAGATTGAATCGGTTATTTACTCTTTCAGATAATAGACTAAGGGGCACTCCATGAAATTAGCATGTGGCACATTTAAAACTAATCGGAGAAAGTTCTTTTTCACTCAGCGCACAATTAAACTCTAGAATTTGTTGCCAGAGGATGTGGTTAGTGCAGTTAGTATAGCTATGTTTAAAAAAAGGATTGGATAAGTTCTTGGAGGAGAAGTCCATTACCTGCTATTAAGTTGACAGCCACTGCTATTACTAGCAACAAGTAACATGGAATAGACTTAGTTTTTGGGTACTTTCCAGGTTCTTATGGCCTGGATTGGCCACTGTTGGAAACAGGATGCTGGGCTTGATGGACCCTTGGTCTAACCCAGTATGGCATTTTCTTATCTTCTTATGTTCTTAGCTCACTGGCTGAAGGAAACAATTTGCTTTGCCTACATCAGGAAGGTTCACCCCGTCCTGACTGGTTTGAAAGCCGACTCAATGACAGTGCAAGTGGCTTCTTGGGCGGAGTGTCAGTTGTTGTCGACTGAGAAGATTTGTAGAGCCACAGTCTGGTCTTCCCTGCATACCTTCACAAGGCATTATCGTCTGGATGTTAGGGATCTGGACCAAGTGCTTTTGGGGAGATCGTCTTGTGAGCGGGTCTTTCGGGTTCCCGCCCGGTGTAATATGGCTTTGGTACATCCCACTGGTCTGGACTGATCTGGGTATGTACAGGAAAGGAAAATTGGTTCTTACCTGCTAATTTTCGTTCCTGTAATACCACAGATCAGTCCAGGTTCCTGCCCGGGTGCTACTGCCGAAAGAGTGATTTACCTAATGGTTAGCTGCTGTACATAGGCAATCTATCAGAATGATTCTATAATATTTTGTTTTTTGTTATAAACTGTGGTTCAAACCTGATTTTCAGGTATTGGGGTCGTTTGTTTCGAACCCTTGAGGGAAATTTTTTCCTATTCATCCTCGTTTCGGGAATTAGATGAGTTTTTTGTCAATTATACTTTGCTTGGGTATCGATAAATACTGATGAGCTGCAGGTGGCACACTTGGGATACCAGTGCCTCGAAGTTTGCTCTCTGACTCTTATCTGCTGGTGGGAGTGCCTAACCCTACTGATCTGTGGTATTACAGGGACGAAAATTAGCAGGTAAGAACTAATTTTCCTTTCCTCAAAAGTTGCAAATCTGCCTGGTGTTCATGGTAAGCAAGCTATGTAAACTAGCTTGTTCTTAGATCATGTGTATGTATATACCTCTGATAAATATTCATTGGGAATTCCCTGAATACCAGACCTGTTTGTGGCCCTTTAGAACAGCTGCTCAAATAGCTGGGAAAATGCTGACCATTGTCACGGTGAGTCTCTCTCACATCAAGTAATGTCTGTTCTTTATTTTCTTATCCAGAAATCACTGAGTCCAAGAGAAGGAATGAGGAGACACATCCTGAGGAACCCACTAAACATCTGGAATTGACTAAAGCTGTATCAGAGAGAAATGGAGGGGATACCTGCCCTTGCTGTGATTGGGAGAAAAACAGCTGGACTCAGTATAAACCAGAGGAGAGGCTGAGAAACCCAGCAGGAGACTCCACTGGGAATTTGACTCCCTGTGAGCAAAGTGCCAGTGATATCTCCCACACTTTGGAGCATCAAAGAAACCTGACAATAGAAGAGTCCATATGTAATGAATGTGGAAACTTCTACATAGATCAGGGAACTCTAAAGCCAGAAGATGGTTTTCATGGAGAAGAGAGACCTTATAAATGTAAAGACTGTGACAAGAACTTCAGTCTGAAGGAGCCTCTCCCAGTACTCCAGAAAATGCATATAAACCATGGTAGACCATTTCTCTATGATGAAGATGAGAAATGCTTCCTTCACAAACCACACTGGATAATGGCTAAGAGAAGCCACCCAGAAAAGGGAGATTTTTCATGCAGTTTAATTCTGAAAGGACATCTTACACAACGTCCAAGAATGCACATTAGAGAGGGATCCTTTTCATGCACAGAATTTGGGAAAAGCTCCAAGGAGAAGGAAACTCTTTCAAATCGCCTGAGAATTCACACTGGAGAGAGAACTTATACATGCACTGAATGTGGAAAAAACTTTATTAGGAATGAAGATCTTGAGATGCACCAGAGAATTCATACAGGAGAGAGTCCCTTCCCAAGCAAGAAATGTGTGAAAAGCTTCAGTGAGAAAGGAAACCTTACACAGCACCAACAAATTCATAGTGGGGAAAAATCCTTTCTCTGCAATAAATGTGGGAAAAGCTTCAGTCAGAAAGGAAATCTTACAGAACACCTGAGAACTCATGCTGAAGAGAGACCCTTTCCATGCACTGATTGTGGGAAAAGCTTTAACTGGAAGGGAAGTCTTGTAGAGCACCTGAGAATCCACTCTGGAGAGAGACCTTTTCCATGCAATGAATGTGGAAAAAACCTTTATTCACAAGAGGAATCTTGGAAAGCACCTTAGAATCCACTCTGGAGAGAGACCTTTTCCATGCACTGAATGTGGGAAAAGCTTTATTCTGAAAAGAAATCTTGTAGAGCATCTGAGAATCCATTCTGGAGAGAGACCCTTTTCATGCAAGGAATGTGGAAAAAGCTTTATTAAGAAAGGAAATCTTACAGAACACCTAAGAATTCATGCTGAAGTAAGACCATTTTCATGCACTGAATGTGGGAAAAGCTTCAGACAGAAAGGAAGTCTTTCATGTCACCTGAGAATTCATGCTGGAGAGAGACCCTTTCCATGCACTGAATGTGGGAAAAGTTTCCGTATGAAGACATCTCTTATACAGCACCTAGAAATTCATTCTGGGAAAATACCCTTTCCATGCACTGAATGTGGGAAAAGTTTTTTTCAGAAGGAAAACCTTGTAAAGCATCAGAGAATTCACTCTGGAGATAAACCATTTTTATGCAGTGATTGTGGGAAAAGCTTTAGTCAGAAAGGAAATCTTACAGAACACCTGAAAATTCATGCTGGAGTAAGACCCTTTTCATGCACTGAATGTGGGAAAAGCTTTACTAAGAGAGGAATTCTTACAGAACACCTGAGAATTCACACTGGAGTACGACCCTTTCCATGCACTGAATGTGGGAAAAGCTTCTGTACAAAGAGCTCTTTAATACAGCACCTAGAAATTCATTCTGGGAAAAGACCCTTTCCATGCAATGAATGTGGGAAGAGTTTTATTCACAAGAGAAATCTTGTAAAGCACCAGAGAACCCACTCTGTAGAGAGATCATTTCCGTGCAGTGAATGTGGGAAAAGCTTTGGTCAGAAAGAAAGCCTCGTAAAGCATCAGAGAATCCACTCTGGAGAGAGACCATATCTATGCAATGAATGTGGGAGAAGCTTTATTCGGAAGGAGAAGCTTATAAAGCATCAGAGAATCCACCCTGGAGCATGTCCCTTTTTATGCAAGGAGTGTGGGAAAAGCTTTAGTCTGAAGGAAGATATTCTAGATCACCTAAGAGAGCACTGGTGATCTGAGGGCTGCAGAATAAATGAACAGAGTAAAATTCTCTTGATAAGTCTAGATGAGTAGCATCACATGGACCAAATCTCAGCAAGGTGATCGCTACTATTTAAATATGTAAAGAAGGAAAAGATAAATCCATACTGGCTGCACATCACCTAGAACAAAATGGTGCTCACCTGGACCGGATGATATGCATCCTAGGGTACTGAAGGAACTAAAAAATGAAATTTCTGATCTATTAGTTAAAATGTGTAACCTATCATTAAAATCATCCATTGTACCTGAAGACTGGAGGGTGACCAATGTAACCCCAATATTTAAAAAGGGCTCCAGGGGCGATCCGAGAAACTACAGACCAGTGAGCCTGACTTCAGTGCCGGGAAAAATAGTGTAAACTATTATAAAGATCAAAATCGTAGAGCATATAGAACACAGTCAACATGGATTTACTCAAGGGAAGTCTTGCCTAACAAATCTGCTTCATTTTTTTTTGAAGGGTTTAATAAACATGTGGATAAAGGTGAACCGGTAGATGTAGTGTATTTGGATTTTCAGAAGGCATTTGACAAAGTCCTTCATGAGAGACTTCTAAGATAACTAAAAAGTCATGGGATAGGAGGCGATGTCCTTTCGTGGATTACAAACTGGTTAAAAGACAGGAAACAGAGAGTAGGATTAAATGGTTAATTTTCTCAGTGGAAAAGGGTAAACAGTGGAGTGCCTCAGGGATCTGTACTTGGACCGGTGCTTTTCAATATATTTATAAATGATCTGGAAAGGAATATGACAAGTGAGGTTATCAAATTTGTGAATGATACAAAACTATTCAGAGTAGTTAAATCACAAGAGGATTGTGATACATTACAGGAGGACCTTACAAGACTGGAAAATTGGGCATCCAAATGGCAGATGAAATTTAATGTGGATAAGTGCAAGGTGATGCATATAGGGAAAAATACCCTTTGCTGTAGTTACACGATGTTAGGTTCCATATTAGGAGCTACCACGCAGGAAAAAGATCTAGGCATCATAGCGGATAATACTTTGAAATCGTCAGCTCAGTGTGCTGCAGCAGTCAAAAAAGCAAACAATGTTAGGAATTATTATGAAGGGAATGGTTAATAAAACGGAAAATGTCATAATGCTTCTACATCGCTCCATGGTGAGACTGCACCTTGAATACTGTATACAATTCTTGTTGCCGTATCTCAAAAAATATATAGTTGCGATAGAGAAGATACAGAGAAGGGCACCCAGAATGATAAAGAGGATGGAACAGCTCCCCTATGAGGAAAGGCTGAAGAGGTTAGGGCTGTCAGCTTGGAGAAGAGACTGCTGAGGGGGGATATAATAGAGGTCTTTAAGATCATGAGAGGTCTTGAACGAGTAGATGTGAATTGGTTATTTACACTTTCGGATAATAGAAGGACTAGGGGGCATTCCATGAAGTTAGCAAGTAGCACATTTTAAGACTAATTGGAGAAAATTCTTTTTCACTCAACGCACAATAAAGCTCTGGAATCTGTTGCCAGAGGATGTGGTTAGTGCAGTTAGTGTAGCTGGGTTTAAAAAGGTTTGGATAAGTTCTTGGAGGAGAAGTCCATTAACTGCTATTAATCAAGTTTACTTAGGGGATAGCCGCTGCTATTAATTGCATCAGTAGCATGGGATCTTCTTGGTATTTGGGTACTTGCCAGGTTCTTGTGACCTGGTTTGGCCTCTGTTGGAAACAGGATGCTGGGCTTGATAGATCCTTGGTCTGAACCAGCATGGCAATTTCTTAGGTTCTTACCTTTTGGCACCAAGGCTAACAATATTGATAGCGACAGTGCAGACTCTTCAGGTGACACACTATAGGCCCTGAGCTGTTCATGGTCCCACCACGACAATAAACAGGCCACAGCAGCAGATGAAAAAATTAAAATGACTAAATACAGTTTTTTGGACCCTTAACGATAAAACTGCACTGCTATTTCTATGCAGTTAATATAGAGAGAACACAAAGAGAGCCCACCACAAATTATAAAAGAAGGTGAGAATAATGGGAAACGTTTATAGATGAATTCTATATTAAAAAGACAGGTGATGACTAAATAGTAGTTTAAATTATGGATATAATTACTTGCCTTTCCAATTTCAACCTCAAAGCAAGCTACAAACTCAGGTACAGAAGATAGATCCCTACCCATAGGGACTCACAATCCGAGTGTGTCATTTACTGAAGGTTTTCTACCATTTTGTGTCTAGGAAAAAATGTGGGTTTTGACCTCTGGTTTCTCTCGTTCTCTGTCCACTAGCTTACACCTCCACACCTGATGCTCATTTAAGATCTTAAATTTGACATACAAAAATAGGTTCTTAAAAGTATGCCATCTTAAAACAACGGAGTGATTTCTGTTAAAATCAGGGGTCACCTCTGAGGTAAATGGCTGAAACTTCACATTACCTGATTGAGTTTCCATCTGCTGCAATGCACTCTGCAGCAGACAGCAACAACAGCGATAAGTCAGAACACATAGGAGAACATCTGCAGATGTGGTCATAGAAACATGGTCGGATGAGCAGAGAAACATAAGGCGGCTATTTGACCCATGTCTGGGAATGATTTGTAGTTTGCGACTAAGCTGAGAGACCTACAAAACTGTCCTCAGGAGGAAGGTTATCTCATATACAGTACAAGCCATTTAAAACTAGTTGCCAGGTGCAACAAAAACCTTTACAAAGTAAAACACACAGGCTGGAACTGTTACACTTGCAGACCTGCTCTAAATCAACAGGAGCTGTTGTTAACCAGGGATGAGCTGAGATGGATACAGGGAGGTGCAAACAGAAAGATCTCTGTGATTTTGAGCCAGAAATTATTTGCACTTGGGAGCAAGCCCAGAATGTTTGTGGCTAAAGGAAAAGAGCCTCTGCTGCATGGGAAAATGGTATAGGAGAGGGAGAAGGTTGATTCGATATAGAGGTTTTCTTGTAACATCTCTCTATACGTTGCTGGGTTGAGTCTAGCTGAGGAACAACTGACATCTTTCTTTCTTTATTTGATCATTTTATATATCGAAACTTTCGTAAATAATTTCAAGCCGGTTTCCAGAGTTCTTTAAAAGACAATACATAAATAAAGCATTCTTCAAAATTAAAACATAATAAATGATGCCCAGAAAAGTTATAATCTCAAAATAAAAT
This sequence comes from Rhinatrema bivittatum, assembly GCF_901001135.1. Classification (NCBI taxonomy): domain Eukaryota; kingdom Metazoa; phylum Chordata; class Amphibia; order Gymnophiona; family Rhinatrematidae; genus Rhinatrema; species Rhinatrema bivittatum. The sequence continues at coordinate 36,244,667 of NC_042616.1, read as the reverse complement.
AACCCCCCATCAATTACAGATTACAATATTATAAACATACTAAAACAATACAGATATAGCTAACCTAAAAAACATTTGACTGAGTTTTTCTCCCAAAGCTTACTGTTGGAGGAAAAAGGGATGGGGGAGGAGGATCAAAATGGCACACACCATGAGGTCTATACTCAAGTCACTATCTGTAAGGTCCATGAGGGGTTTTGAACCCTTGGCGCTGGAGGTAAGAGCCCGGAGCTCTGGCAGAGAGGTATCCGATTGGTGGGAATGGAGAAAGTAGCCAGTAAGGTTAGTTTTCAGATATGGTGGGTGGAGCTATGCCAAATGGAGCTAAGTCATTGGCTAGCAAGTAGATTCACCCTGTCTGTGCACACGGAGTTCCCTGCTGGCACATCATCATTTGTCTGTAGCGGACAGGGTCTGAACCGGGTCACGCTGAACATTCAGGACTGTGCTGGATCTTCCCCCGGCCTATCCAGTAAGAAAATCCACATTTCTGGACTACCTTGTTTGTTTTCTGCAACCAGTAAATCAGTAAGCTTATGTTATGATTCTAACTTTTGCTGCTTTTCATTAAACCTTATTGAAAAGTGTGACTGTTGCATGGTATTTAAACCGGACCCTGACAGATTGTGCCAGTCCACCCGGGAGAAGCAGCAGATTTTTTTTTCTTTTTCATTTATTAGTGGTAGATAGAAAGGGTTACTAAAGTCAGGCAGTTAAAGCTCGGTTGAGCTAGGGGTTTGTTTTCTTTCCTTTTTCTTCTGGGAGCACAGCCAGCTGTAACGCTGAAGAAAGAACTGTACCCTGTGTCAGTACCTTTTGAAAATTCTTGTGTTCTGGGGGAGTGAGAAAAAGACTTTAATCACCGTTGAAGTGCTGCTGTAGTAAAAGCAGTTTTTTTACCCTCCCCCCCCCCCCTTGTAAGTTAAAGATGACCAGGGGCATAGTGACCATAGTGCACAATGATGCACAGGCGCCACACCAGCTTTAGAAAGGGGTGTGCCGTGCACCACCAACTTTACTCCTGGGGGAATTCTGTGGTACTGTGGAATGCAGAATTCCTCTACTGCTCAGCAGCTGCAGATGCCAGGTGGGCCGCGAGTGGAGTCCATCCTGCTCACAGCTGAAGGTGATGGAGGCCCCGGTGGCTGCAAGCAAAACCCATCTCACTCGGAGCTGAAGTCAAGAGAGGTCCACTGGGCTTGAGCAGAGCCCATCCTGCTCGCGGCTGAAGATGATGAAGAGCCACAAACAAAGCCCATCCCACTAGCCGCCGAAGTCGAGGGAGACCCCGGTGGGCCGTGAGTGGAGCCCATCCCGCTTGCGGCTGAATACGATGGAGGGTCCTGTTTGTGTGTCTGTGATTTGGAGCCTGATTGAGGGTGTGTGTGTGAGGGATTTTTGTGAGGGTGTGTGTTTGTGTGTGAGAGAGGGAGCCCATGTGAAGTGGTATGTGAGTGTGCAAGAGACAAGGAGCCTGTGTGAGTTTGCAAGAGAGAGATGGAGCTTGTGTAAGAGTTGTGTGTGTGTGTGCTTGAGATAGGAGCCAGCATGTGTATGTGTGCCTGAGAGAGGGGACTAGCATATATATGTGTCTGAGCGTGCCTGAGAGAGAGGAGCCCATGTGTGTGCCTGAGAAAGAGGAAGCAAGCCTGTGTATATGCCTGAGAGAGAGAGGGAAGGAGCCAGTGTGTATGAGAGCGTTTGTGAGTTTTGTGTATATCTGTGTCAACATGACAATGAATGTGTTGGTATATAAGAGAGGAGAAAGTTTGTTCACATCCCTTCCCCTCCCAATAATCCATAATCCATAACCGAAAGTCAAAAGTTCCCAGGAATGGGGAGAGTGATTTTTTTTATTCTTATTGATTTTAGTTAATCAGGTGGTATTTGATCTGTATGATGATTTGAAATATTTTATTGGTGTTTGGGAAATTTAAAAAAATACGAGTTTTTAATTATTGGATGTTCTGTTCATTAGCTGTTTTGAAATATGAATTCTTTTTATGAATATGGTTTTAGTATCATGATTGATTGCTTTATATTTCTTGATGTTATCACTTGATGTTTTTTTGAGGAATGGTGATATTTCTGTTTTTCAATTGGTGCATTACTTACAGAGCTGACTTGTTGCAGTTTCTAGTTCAGTTTTTATCTGCACTTTTCTGTTTTATGGTCACTTTAGTCTGTATTTGGTGAGGGTCTGTCTGTGTTCTGCATATGTGAGTGAGGTTATGTATTCTGCTAACATGTTGTTTCGGTATAGGGATCTATAGCAGCTTGACTAGTTTGTTTCCCTAATAGGAGGTGTATTGGTGGTGCTTTAGAGTCCTGCTGTAATATTTGAAGTGCTGCCCTTTCTTATGTAGGTTGTAACTGAGTGCTGGCAGTTAGTGCTGTTTTGGAATGGGAGGTTTATTATATTGTCGTTGTAATTTATTTTGCTCATGGCTTTCTGAGGACCATGCCCATATCTAATGTGTCACAATAGTTCTAATACCATATGTGTTCCAAGGGTCTTTTTGACTTTTATGCAGGGTTTTCTGGTTGACACCACAGCAGTGCATGTAAATATGATATACATGCTTTTGTCCTATTTTTATTTTAAGACTATAAGTGTCCTTTTCCATGTAAAATCTTGTATTATAAATGCATAATTTTAAATTGTGTGTGCAAAGGACCAAGAACAAAGCAGTAAGATTCACTTAGGGCACCTAATAACCTTGCACTGATCCTGCTTAGAAAAAGAATACAAATTAAACTTAAAAAAAAAACCAGAATGAGGAGGGGCCAGCATAGTAATTATTCACACATGGCAGCAAAATAGCTAGCAATCACATATATACCAGAACACCCCAGTAGTGTAATTTTTTATCTTTTAACAGGTAATTTGTAGGACCTTCATGACCTCAGCTTGCAAATAGCAACAAGCCGTATCGACCTCTGGTCCAACTTTATTATAAATTTAATTATCTTGCTCACTCAGAGTCAAGAATACTTTTTTAAATAGTATTTTACTTTTTTCTTTAAAAAGTCATGAAAAGTCCTCGGGGTAGAGAGATTTTATGTTTCAACTTTGCCCAAGTCCAGGAGCCAAACAAATAACCGGTACTTAACTTCAATGTCGAAAACTGTACATCACCCCGACATGGCCATGTTTCGATCGCATTCTGCCTCAGGAGGTCTCCTCCTCCGATTTTCACATGCTCCTAGTCAAAGCTATTGAACTCTCCACATACGCTCCCCGATATTTTTGCCTGTCTATCTTTTACAATTATATAGAAAAACTTACAAAATGGCGTCAGTCTCTCTCTCTCATTCATGACATCAGAATGACGTCAGGATCTTCAGAGTTTAAATCAGAGAATACCAGTTGATCTCATTAAGGCCTCTAGGAGCAATCACATCCAACTTGAAAATCCAAATTGCTCTTTCTTATTAAAAAATGCCGATATATCACCTCCCCAGGAGGAGACATTAACTTGTTCCAAAATAAGCCATCGTGGATTGCTAAATTGATGACTTTTTTCAATCCAATGAGCTGTTAGAGGAGCAGTCAATTTTTGAGTCTTAATACAACTCTTATGTTCCACTAATCTTGTCCGAATTTTTCGCTTGGTCTGACCCACATATATTTTGTTACAAGGACACTGTATAGCATAAATAAAGTTTGATGAATTGCAGTTTGTAGTATGGTGCAAAATTATCTCATGATTCGAACCAGGAACCTGCCACACTGATCCTTTCAGGCAAAGAGCACACAAGTCACACGCGCCACAAGGCAAAGTTCCTGAATTGCTCTGAGTGAGCAAGATAATTAAATTTATAATAAAGTTGGACCAGAGGTCGATTCGGCTTGTTGCTATTTGCAAGCTGAGGTCATGAAGGTCCTACAAATTACCTGTTAAAAGATTTTAAAAAATTACACTACTGGGGTGTTCTGGTATATATGTGATTGATTGGTATTTCCTCAGATTTCTGAGATTTTTTGGGCTTATTTGTTGATAGCAAAATAGCTAGCATAGGCCCTGTGCAGCAGCACCCAGTGGTTATGCGCTAGAGCGGTTTCCATCTGTCCCCGGTGAGAAGAGACCCCACATGGTGGTGAGTGGGAGGGAGAGGTTGAGTGACTGGAAGGGAAGGGGGTGAGTGACTGAGAGGGGGAAGGTATGAGGTGAGTGATAGAGGGAAGGAAAGGAGGGAAGGGGAGGGGTGAGTGACTGATAGGTAAGAGGGGATGAGTGAGCGAGAGGAAAGGAGAGTAGTGTAATGGATACACTGTCATTCAGAATTTTTATCTGCCAATCAGTGTTCACTTTCTCTCTGATTCCCACCCACTCTTGCCCCAAACTTTGCCCATGCCCCTCCCATCCCCATAGAAATGAATAGGTGTAACCATGCCCAAACCTCACCCCACCCTGCCCACACCCCTCCTACACCATAGAAATGAATGGAGTAGCGCCTCCCATGCTCTACCTTAAACCACATCACCTCCCACTCCCAGAACAGTCCCCCATCCCCAAATCACACCTTTTATGATGTCATCAGAAACTATCCTTGCCCGCCTTTTGATGACATCGCCGGAAGACCAACCCACCCCCAAAAATTACACCCCCTAGAACGTATTCCCAATATAATACAAAAAGTCAAGGGTAAAGAGTTGTTAAATAGCTCTGTGAAGAATTTGTTAAAACACAGAGGTGTTCATCAATTTGTGACCAATAATGATGTTAAGGCAGCAGTTGTGGAGAGATTTAATGTGACCTTAAAATCCAAAATGTGGTGATACTTTAATTCGCACAACACTTTTCGATATGAAGATATGCTGCAGGCTTTTGTGAATAGCTATAACCACAGCTTTCACAGAACAATTCAGGCCAGCCCTGTCGATGTAACAGCCTCAAACTCTCTGTGGTTCTGGAATGTAATCTATGGTGATAATAGCAAACATGAACTTGCCAAGCTCTCTCTTGGATCATGTTAGACTGTCAAAAACTAAAGGGAAATTCTGAAAAAAGTTACAAATAAATATCCAACGATGAGATATTTATAACACTGGGCGTTTTAAACAGGGGGCAGAAAAGAATGTACAAGATACAAGAATATGGTGAGGAAGCCATTCAAGGTTCTTTTTATCTTGAAGAATTACTGAAAGTCAACCCTCGAAACAATAGAATATTCCACATTGATAAGGTTCTAAAGGTAAAAGGAAGAGGTAAGAACAAGCAGTGCTTTGTGAAATGGCGAGGGTGGCCTGAAAATTTTAACAGTTGGATAAAGGCATTAGAGATTCAAGATGTTTGATTTGAAAAGGCCTTATATTATAAAAAAGAAAAATTAATGAAGGGGGATGTTACATAACTCTGCCTAGTAACGCCTCTGTGAAGATATTTCCACAAAATACAGTTAGCTAGGCCATTGGACCTACAGGGACCATGGGAAATGGGACTGGTGGAAATATAATACTCGCACACATGGGCTAATATTAAAGAAGATCATAAAGTACATTGTCATCTTGGGAGAAGGAAGCATGGAGCATCACTTTGTTGTACAAAGAGGGTATTATGCAACCATTCAAAGTTTAGTGGACCAAATGAATCATGATATGAATAGTCTCTTTAAGCCCATACCATCACGAATCATTTATGACCCCAATACCCGAAGAATCAAATTAAAATCAGAGGACAATGCAGTAATTTCCACAGAGGGTGATTTCGGGTCTAGAAGCTAAAACGAATACTCGTCGCTCACTATTTCCAACAGATAGCACGAGTGGGTTTAATACTCTATACCTGTACACAGATTTTGTAGAGCACCAACTAGTGGGAGACCATTTTGTGCAGCTACTTCGCTATGTTTCTGCTAAAGGGGTTAAGGACGAGTTTATCACCTTCACTTATGATAAGTCGCATTATGACCCTGTGAACAAGCAAGTACATTGACACCGTAACATTTGAAATAAAGACAGACCAAAACCAACACATCTCATTTTGTTATGGGAAAGTGATGCTTAAGTTACACCTGTAACCCCGGAAAGGTGTTTTTTAAAATGGTTGTGGGTAAAGACTATGGTGACCCCAGTGCATACAGAAATTAATATATAGCACAGGCCGGCCATGGACTTTTGGGGTATTATGGGGCTCTGGTCATGTATGGTGCGGGGATAGGGGAGGTGTTTCGTAGTCTGTTTAGAAAAGCAATACCGCTTTTGAGAAGGGGTTTTGAGATTGTTAAACCTCATGTAAAAAGTGCAGCAAAAAACATTGCCAAAGATGTTATGGGCCATATCACAGCCACCGTTCTGAATAAAATGAATGACAACACTGCACAATCAGGGTCAGGATTAGTGATGATGAGAAGAGCTGTTAAAAGAAAGAGAACCAATCAACAGGGGCTTCCTGAACCTTTTAAAAGAAGCCCAAATGTGCCAAGTCTCAGAAGCCTAACCGCAAGTCTAAGAAGAAAAACCTCTCCACCAGGAAGCAAGATATATTCTAAAGTACTATGGCATTGGTACATCAGGGATCTGAAGAATGCTTGAAATTGGAATTGGATCTGTTTCAACTGGCCCCCATTCAAACCAGCATTGAAAAAAAGTATCTATGTGGAAATTCCCCATTATCTGCCTTGCAGAAACAGCCCCTTTAGATTTTTATATAGCCAGACATGGCAAGGATTACCTGGATTTAAAGAACTCGTTGTTGTACCTGACCTGTAAAATTGTGAAAGAAGATGGGGCCGATCTTGACGTAGGGGCCAAAGTGGTGTTCGTGAACTATCCGATGGCTTCTGTTTTTAGCCAGCTGAATGTCACTCTCAGAGACTCATTAGTCAGAGCAACAACTGCTACCCTTATAGAGCCCTCATAGAGTTGCTTTTTAATTATGGTGAAGAACCCCTCAAAACACAGTTTCCAAGTGGTCTGTTTTATAAAGACACAGCCGGAAACCATGAAGTGAGAGGATTAGGGCCCCGCAATATGGGTTTTACTGAAAGAACTTATTTTACAGCAGCTAGCAGTAAGTAGAGTTACTGGGGCAATTATATAATCTGTTTTTTTCAAGAAAAGATGCTCATAAATGGCATGGATGTGACAATTAAACTAACGCAGAAGAAAGATACATTCTGTTTAAAGAGAGGCGATGCCAATGAACACTACAAACTCCCTTATTTTATCCGCAGCCCTCTTTGTAAGGAGAGTGAAAGTGTCCCCATGAATGCATTTGGGGTATGCAGAAGCTCTGCTGAAAGCTAATGCCAAATACGCAGTGGACCACATAGGGTAAAAAGTCTTTAGCATACCTGCTGGAGCTTGTGTGTCAGAGAATACATGTAACTAGTTCAAGCGATGGGTAAACATTTGAAAGACAGTGTACTATTGATTGATCATCTCGAGTTTTACAAAGGTTATACTTTACTGGCATTGACCTATCATCCAACCAGGAGTGCTTGGACCACTACTTGTTGATTAAAACTGGTAATCTGCGGGCTGAAATCTGTTTGGCCAAAGCTTTGCCCCATACGGTGAATATGATTGTTTCTTTGACAACATGATAGAAATTCAAACCAAGATGACCACCTCGGATAGAGACAATGTTTGCAGATCCATGCAGCTGGAGGTTTCGGCGAGGAGCAGACGCTAAGCCACAAGGCAAATGAAACATCGCTCAGCCCTGGCGCACCGATGACTCCTGAACCGCCATTCGGAATCCTAGGAAAATTGGAGGATTTGTCAGCTATATTGCTGGAGAGACAATCGACCTCATTAAATTTTGGTGTCCAGAGAAGAGTCGATGAAATTCTGGCATCTTCGGAGAACCCGGAATTACAGGGTTCCATGGGCCCAATAGTAGAGGCACAGCACCGAGACAACGCTGGAGGTGGTCCGGTGGAGGTAGGAAAAGGAGACTATGATATACGAGTTATTTGCAATCCTCCCCTGATTAGGCCTCAAAAAATTACATTGGAAGAAATCTGGAATGCGTTATCTTCATTGGACAAATCAATAAACACACTAACAGTTGTGATGAAAGAAAGTATAAGTAAAACTCAGAGTTTGGATACTAGTCATAAAATTAGACATCATTGAAAGAAATTGAGGAAAAAATAGTGGGAGTGCAAGCAGTTCAAGGCAATCTTATAAGATCAGAGAATTTTCATTTAAATAAAATAGAAAGTATAAAGATCCAGCTGAGAAGATCAAATCTGAGGATACTGAACTTTCCTAAGATTAGAATGATCTCCCCTCATGATTTATTTAAAAGTTACATGGTGAACATTCTGAAATTTCCTGAACAGGCAACCCTGCGAATTCAAAAATGTATTACTTCCCCAGTCTAGAGGAGAAGAAGGAAAAAATCAATTGCAAGAGCAATCACCAGATTCTTCTGTGGATTTAACTGCAATTTTGGAGATGTCTCAGGAGATGGTCATAGAAACTAGAGCTATTTTACTAGTTCAGTTTGCGTTTACCTCTGAAAGAGATTCAGTACTAAGAATGATTTTTTCGAAAGCAATCGCAGAATTTTTATGGTCAGCAGGTTCGGGTATTCTCGGACATTACAAAAAGCACACAAGAAAGGAGGAAAAAATTTATCGCAATGAGAAATGAGGCCATATCTAGGGGGGGCTAGATTTATCCTACGTTTTCCGTGTAAATCTTTAACAGAACTCGTTCAATTGCATTTATATCTGGACTCACATTCCTAAGTATAATCCATCAAGGGTTTGGAATTGAAAATATATACATGGGTTAACTATACTGTATATATATAATGTGAATTGTTTTCCTTGTATAACTGCTTCTTATATATATCTTGGTCTCCGATTATTTCTTATAATGTTTAGACATGTTTGCAGAATTGGAAAGGATTTCCTACTATTGTTTGAATCTTATATATTTTGTCTAATAATCATGAGAACATTGTGTTCTATTGTAATTGTGAAAATTCAATAAAAATAAAAAAAAAAAGAAATTAACCACAGGAGGAACGTCCTTTTTGATTATCTGTGAGAATGAACACCGTACAGATCTTCAGTATTTTAAAGGAGAGACCCATATGTTACAAAATCTTTTTTAGATGCCTGTCCAGCGATTGCTGCCAGATTTACAAATAGAAAGGAAACCTGCAAGCTTGGTAGTAAATACCCACCCCCACGTCCTTCCTGGAGGCAGCTCAGAGAGTTGGTCACATGAGGCAGCAAATTTTCTGATGCACCATCAACTTCAGCACACATCCTACGCCCCTGAAGGCGACTACATTAGAAGCTCAATAGCAGGAGATTCTGTTTCTGCTACAAATGCAGACCCTGCAAGCACAGTTTGAGGAGTTTACCAAATTTTGGCAGCAAAAATAACAGCTGCTGGAAAGGATGCACACGCTTTCAGGCCAATACAATACAGTGCGCTCAACTGAGCGCACTGTTTAACCCGTGGTTGGATGCTCATTTTGGACACGTGTCCACAACCCCTTATACCATAAAGGGTTTAGCGCATTCAAAACATGCGTTCAACCCTCCTCCCAAAAAATCTAATAGCGATTATCACATGCAAATGCATATTGATGAGGCTATTAGCTATTCACCCCAGATACAAAAACCAATATGCACCCAGTCCGCCCATTTTAACGCTCAGAAGTTAACACCTGGCCCAGAGCAGGCGTTAATTTCTGAGCAGCCCAAAAAAGTGTACAGAAAAGCAGAAAATACTGCTTTTCTGTACATCCTCCAACTTAATATCGTGGTAATATTAAGTTGGAGGAACCAAAAAAAAAGGTGCCGGCGGTCAGGTTAGGGAAACGCTCAATTAACGCGCGTCCATTTTCCTAACCCGTGGCTGTGCATAGGTTAGGAAAATGGACGCTCATAAACTTGAGTGTCCGTCTTCCTAACCCACTGACAACCACCTCTCCTAGGCGTCCGCTGCCAAGGAGGCGCCAGGAGTGCGTAACTGTCCCTAGCGCCTCCTTTTTAGCGCAACCCCTCATTTAAATATTGTATCGCGCGCCCAGGAGAGGCGACTGGGTGCATGTTAGAAAAGTGGGCTCTCAACACTTTATTATATCGGCCTGTTTATGAGCAAAAGTATCAATGGTTAGAGGCAGCACCAAGGAAAAATGGCCCAAGTCCTAACCTGCTGCCTCCTAAATGATTTGACAGTGATAAGGTGCACCTTATAGGTTTCCTCCATCAGTGCAATCTCCATTTTATGTGAGATGAGAGTGGAAGGCGGCGCCAGGAAGCGGAGCCATTCCCCTGTCTGCCCACCACCATCCCCGGCATCCTTGTGGGAGTGGCAGCTACTCCAGTGAGGCACAACAAAAGAGCTTGCCTCTTTGTGTGCTCCTTCATGCGTGCCTGAGCAGACACCTGAAGAATTACTTAACTACAGGCCCTACCAAACAGATCTCATAATGGAGCAAGCCCACCGCATTGAAATTATCACAGGACGTGGAAGAAATTAAAATCTTCAAAGAACCTCAGAACAAAAGCAAAGAGAGAGCACAAACCTGATCTATCCCAAGATGACAACTCTCCAGTAATCTCCTCCTGCCTAACGCCCTCACTTCATTGATTAAATATTCATTCACTATCGAAGAAAATCCCACTTATAAATGATCTACTAGAGGATCTAAATCCCACTATGTTCTGCATTACAGAAACAGGGCTGAAAGAAAATAACATCCAATTAAATCAAATTGATCACCCCAAATTATGATATCTTCCACTTCCCCAGACAAAAATGTAAAGGTGGGGTCTATTAATAATCTGTAAAAAAAAAAAAAAAAAGAACTTAAACTTAAACCCTACAAAGCAAAGATCAACCCTCCATATGAAGGGGCAATTCTAAAATCACCACAAACATTGGCTTAAGTCTACTGCCCACCAGAAACACTCCAAAAAGACTGCTCACTTCTAATTGAAATTTTCACTAAAGCATTTCCAACCCCTGAATCGACTCTAATAGAAGGTGATTTCAACCTACATGCACATGGCATACCGAAAATCACAACATGAAAATATTTTTAGGCACCAAAGAAGCAATGGGATGGTCACAATATGTAACCAACCTGACTCACAAAGCAGGACACATCTTTGACCTAATTTTCGCCAAACACAATAACTGCATAATCAATACTACACACAACATAATACCCTGGCCAGATCACCAACTCATTAAAGCAGAAATAATTCTCTTCACCACATAACAAACAAACCCGCATAATAATCAGTCTTTCACATACAGAAATAAGGTGGAACTGGAAATACTCGAGAAACAATAAAAAATAAAATAACTGAGTTTGAACACGATAATGCCTCACTATCTTTTGACTCCTGGGATAAAATCATCAATGAAATAGCGGATACCCCATGCTCAATCCAGAAAAAAAGTTCCAAAAGGAAAACAACATAACTAAACAAAAGAAACCTTGGTATAGCGAGGAGCTAAAACACAAAAACATACCCTGAGAAAATCTGAAAAGCAATGGCAGACATGTCAATCTACGATATCGCTAGAAAAATACAAATCCCTATTAACAAAATACTGTGAACAAATCAATAAAGCAAAAAAAGGAATTCTACACAAAACAGATTTATGGTGTAATAATTCCAAATTGTTCTTCAAAACAGTTAAAAAACCTAATCAAGGACCCATCCTCCTCCATCTCAAATAACTATGACTTTTCAAAAAACTCATGCAACGAATATGCTATCTTACTATTAAACAAAATAAATACACTAAAATCACAATTCTCCACCTGCTTACCAACAAAAGAGCCTGAAGATAAATTTAGTCACATGAAATGAAACATGTTTGACCCGGTTTCTAAATTTGAAATAAACCAAATCCTCACAAAAATGAGGTCTGCTTCCCATCCAATTCACCCTATCCCTGCAATCACCCTGAAAACAGTAAAAACAGGGTGATAACTCTGATATTTAAAGCCATAATAAACCACTCGCTAACTGAGGGATTATTTATTTATTTATTTCTGATTTTTATATACCGATTTTCATGCATCAAATGCATATCAGACCGGTTTACAATGAAACAGTGTAAGCAGGAAAGATAATTCCTTAGTCTAATACATTGAACATCTGTAACAAACTAATTGTACATAGAGCAAAAGGCTACACAACATTACTAAGGTAAACTTATTAACAAAAAATATACATACAATTCTTTTAAAAGGAGCACGAAGATTAGCACGAAGGGGAGCACAAAGGGATTAGTCCCTGAGAAGGCCAAACAAGCAGTGATTAAACCAATACTAAAAAATAAATATGGCAGAATTGATGATTGGGACAACTACCAACCAATATCCAACCTGCTTTTCATTGCTAAAGTCCTAGAAAAAGCAGCATTATCACAATTTGGATTCAGAAAAAGTCACTCAACAGAAAACCTACTCATCTCCTTAGCTGACCTTGTACTACAAAGGTTTGACAACAATGAATCATATATCCTGGTCCTAATTGATCTAACTGCAACATTTGATACAGTTGACCATTCCCTGCTATGCCACCAGCTCAGAGAAATTAGAATAGATGGAAAAGTTAACAAATGGATCTCTTCCCTTCCTAAAAGACAGGGCATTCCAAGTGAAACTGGGTAATTAAATTTCTGACACCTTCCCAATCGATACAGGTGTCCCCCAAGGTTCAGCACTCTCGGCCACACTAGTCAACATCTCTCTGCTGCCTATATGCACACTACTAGCAAATCTAGGAATCAACTTCTTATATGCAGATGACATACAATTCTACATCCCATTCGACAAAACATTTGAAAAAACTGCATCGTCTCTGACAACATACATGAAGGCCATACAACAAAAACTCACAACTCTAACTCTAAACCCTAAAAAAAACTGAAATTGTGTGGTTAAGGAGAGATAACACGTTAATCAAACCGCCAAACCTAGACCTAGCAATTATTAATATTACTCCCTCAGATCAAGTACGAGACCTAGGAATGCAGATCAATGAGAACTTCACTATGAAAAATCATATAAGCAAATGAATCAAAACAGGATACGCCAAGCTGAGAATATTATATCGGCTGAAACCACTACTTACAATACAGGACTTCCTTATTGTCTTACAAACACTAATATTCTCGAACTTAGACTACTGCAACTGCCTATTACTAGGCCTACCCGCAGGACTACTAAAACCACTAATGTTACTTTAGAATGCCTCTGCTAGACTCTT